>NC_045429.1:432372395-432675425 GCF_902635505.1 Sarcophilus harrisii
TTTTTCCTCAAAATAACTCTGACAACAAACTTAGTGTAAGCCTTCTTATCCTCATTTTATGGATGAGGAAACTATGTAAGTATAAAGTATGATATAATATCGTGAACTCCTTCAGGACAGAGACTGGCTTTACCTTTCTTTGTGTTTCTAGGTCTCATCACCGTGCCTGGCATATTGTGAGTGTTTAATAAATGCTGGTTGACTTGAGATATTATTAATTCATAACCCATCTATTGATCCAGTTCAGCCCATTAGACCTAAAGGTCTAAAACATTGGCTGTCTTTGTTATAAATTCTAAAATCCAGTCTATATTTACATTAATCTGTTTTTGACCTCTAGTTTTGGTAACCAACTTTAAAACCTTCATTTTGTCCTCTAGTTGGCTGTATCTTGGCCCTTCTTAAGCTTTAGTAGACAAAAACAATTAAGAGTAAACCCAGAATCCTTGAGACACAGGAAATATGGGTTGTCTCAGAGCCCCAGGAGGGGAAATCCCTTTCTGAAATTGCCCTCTCACATTTCCCTGGTCCATGGGTAAATCGTGTCAGACGGAATAGAGAAATTCCCTTGAACCAGCCTCGTTTTTTCTGGGTTAAAGATGCCTTTTTATCCAAAATTAGGATGGCCCCCAACCTCCACATCCTGCTGACAAGAAGTGTGAGCCTTCAGCCTTCTAATTGTGAAAGAATTCAGTTCATGAGAACTAAGTTTTGCATAATGAGATCTAAAAGTAAAATCTATAATCACTGTTGGAAAATTCCCAACACTTAAGATTGGAGGAAGGGGGAACCATAGTGAATTGTTTCATTTCCTACGACTGTGACATGGGTCAGATTCTAAGATAGAATGTGCCTATTAAAATTATCAGTTTCCTGACATCAGTCCCTTCCCCACCTCCCAACCCCCATGTCTGATCCCCGAGCCACATCCAAAATTCTGAGGAACTGATCGATCGGGGTTACTTTTGGCATTTACCCCTCAGAGATTCTGGGAAATTAACTCAGCCCATAAAACTCATCATTAACAAGCCCAGGCAGTTTTAGAATTCATTTAATTTGAGATCTGAAGCAGTTAGAAGGCACTTCCTTCACATAGCAGTGATAACAAAGGACAACTCGGTGCAAAATGACCTTATGCTTAATGGGTGCTTTTTTGTTGTTGTTTCTCCAGGATATTGCTTCTAAGTGAGTTCATGTTGGTCTCATATTTCTTTTCCCCAGAGCTATGGTGGGAAGGGAGAAAGAAGGAACAAAAAAAAAAAAAAAAAAAACCATGAAATCACAATAAGAGTAGAAGATGCAGAGTCTCCAGCCAGTTCTGCTCTTTTTTATTATGAAGTGATGTGAAATAGGAGAATGTTGTTGATTTCTAGTCAAAAGTCCCCGAGTTCAGATCCTGGTCTGGCTGCTTCCTTCTTGTTAGGTCATGGACACTTAACATCTCAGAATTTGTTTCTTCACCTGTGCAATCACTGAAGGAACTTTGCAGCCTAGGTAAGGAGCCATACTTAGAAAATGGAAAAGTTAAACCCAACTTTCAGATTCTTACTAGCTGGGTGATCTGGACAAGCCCTTTACCCTCTCCCTGCCTCAGTTTCCTTGATTGTAAAAGGAGACAATTGGGCTAGATGGTTTCTCATGTCCCTTGTAGCTTTGTATTGATGATCCTTCCACTAGAGAGAATGACATGTTCAGTATCTAGCTCCAAGGCTTCTTGAGAATTAAATGAAATGATGAATACTATAAAAATGTTCCAACTTTTAAAAAAATGCTAATGTAAGAGATCATCACTAATCAGATCAGTAAATATTTGTAGCACATACTCCTGTATAGGTTACAGTTATAAAATAGTCCCTGACCCCCAAAAAACTTACATTCTAATAGGAAGAAATGAAACATATATGTAAGTAACCACAAGAAAGATGATAAAGGAAATAAGAAAACATTATAAAGCGTTTGATCTTCACAACAATCCTGGCAGTGGGTGCATTTATTATCCCCATTTTACAGATGAGGAAACTGAGGCAAGTGGGGTGACAAGTCTTGGCCAGGGTCACACAGCTACAGTCTGAGGTTAGTTTCAAACTAAAATCTTTCTGACTCCACTCTACCCACTGAGTTACCTGGCTGCCCCACCTGTCTGGCTATATTTGAGACAAGCCACCAGTTCTCACCTTAGCAGGGATTCTTCACCTGGGGTTTTTGGACTTGGGATTTTAATATTTTCATAGCTGTATTTCACTATGATTAGTTCCTTTTGTAGCTCTGAGCATTTACTTCATGCCTTTTCAAACATGGTTCTGAGAAGGGGGTACACAGGCTCTATCACCAACGGATCCATAACTCAAAAAAAAAGTGACTCCCTGACCCAGAGAAAGAAACAGCGACTTCCAACAAAAGCAGACAAGGAAGCTTCATGACAGAAGTGGCTTTTGAGGATGGGTGGAATTTTAACAGGCAACGATAGGCATAGAGATTGGTGTTTATTCCGGTCAGAGGGAGCAGCATGGGAGGAAGTTTAGAGGCAAGAAATTGAAAGACGTTTCTCAAAAGTAAATCATAGACTTGTAACTTTGAACTCATAATTGTACTTTCTCTGCATCTGTGAAAATAGCCCTAAAATAGGAGCCTTCTATTTGCTAGTCTCTTCACAATTCCTGAGGCCCTGCTGTCGTAAGGTCCTCAAAGAAATAGAAAAATGTATTTATTTGAGCAAAGGTTCTTAATTAATCCCTTTTGTTTTCAGGGACTCTTTGGAAGCCCATGAAAACTTTCTCAAAATAATATATTTAAATGAATAAAATAAGGTGCAAAGGATTACAAAGCAAACAATTATATTCTAATAAGGATGCAATTTAATTTTTTTCCAATAATCTTCTGTATTAAAGACATCCAGGCGTATAGTGACTAGAATTCTGGATATGACATCAAAAAGGCTTTCTAACTTTCTAACTACAACATAAAAGATGCTTCTCTTTGCTTCAGTTTCCCCATATGTAAAATGAGAATAATAATAGGCCCCGCTTCCCCAGGGAGTTGTAAGAATCAAGTCAGACAATAAATGTAAAGCACTTTGCAAATCTTAAAATGCTATATAAATGTCAGCTATTATTTTCCATATATATGTACATATACATACATGTAAGCACCAAATTAATGTGAGCCTTATTTCATCCTCTACTCAGAAACATATTAATGCTCCCAAAAGTCCATTTCATCCTCCACCGTACATAGGCAAAAAGCTGGAAGTTCTGTCTTCTATATTATGAAGCAGAAATAAAATCTGATTTACAGATGGATGAGTAAGTGTGTATATATCAGGACTTCTTAAACTTTTTCCACTCACGACCCCTTTTCCCCCAAGAAATTTTTATGTGACTGCAGGTATATAAAATAGGTGAACAAATCAAACATTTGCTGATAATAAATCATCATTTCATGACCCACACACACATTCAGTTATACGATTCGCTATTGGATCACGATCCACAGTATAAGAAGATTTCTGCTTAAGAGACTTTGGGGACACTTTGTTTATTGATATATTTTTAATGTTAGAAATATTTATATAAGCTGCAAGAATGGAATTATTCTCTATAGAGACTGCAACGAATTGCATTTGAGCACCACTTGAAATTCTCTTAATAGCCTCCTATTCTAATCAGGACTGAAATGAACCTTTATTGCAGATGGGGCAAACCTGGTTTCATATGGCATAAAATTACCACTTTGATATATAAGAACCAGTGGCTCCACGAGCCTGACTTTCAGCTTCCTTTGCAGTTCCTGCACAGAGGCAGACCCAGTGTCCAAGACCACTTTCTTCAGCTGTTCATGGGTTAGGTCTTTTAGCCGGACGAGGAGGTTTCACTTTTTCTGAGGGACTAAACTTTTGTATTTGAAATTCCTAGCCTCTATTTATAAGTCCGTGCACAGATTGAATGAAAGGACACCTGCTGTCCCCTGCTGACTGCAGCAGCAGCAGCTGGGGTTTCAGAGTTAACTAGGGGGTGGGTTTCTTTCTCTCTTTCTTTTTCTTTTTTTTCCCTGAGCTCTCTCAGCTCCATTTCTTTCTCCAGCTGGTTCAATAATGCCCAAAGCATGTGCACACATCATGGGGGGCAGGGAGAGGCTGGGAAAAGGAGAGAAGGCAGGGAGAAATGAAGAGGGATTTGTTGGGGCTTAGAAACACATATCACCTATTGAAAAATGAGAGATTAATATTAGCTTATACATTTGTCAGCGGAGCAGTGGCAAGAACCTTCCCTCCTCCCGTCCCTTTCAGCTGTTTCCTACTTTTCACTCATCTGTTATAATGCAGTGACTTCATTTCAGTTTCCTTTGCCAGGATTACTTAGGAGATCATACCTTTTAAGGAGACTTGCAACTGCCCATAAAATAATGCCTTCCTACCTGAGACTGCAGCCCTTGCTGTTACCTGGTCTACCACTGGACTTAATTTTACCTTGCCCCTGGGATGTGGATCATAGCCTCCAAGATCTAGAGCTGAAAGGGACCTTTGAGACCATTAATTGTACCACATACACACCCTCTTTTATTCTGCAGAGAAGGGAACCGAAGTCCAGCCTGATTATGTGACTTGGGGGTCACATGGGTAGTCAGGGACAAAGAGAGAATCGAGTAATTAGGCAATATGGTGGATTGAGTGCTGGTCTTTGAGTCAGAAAGAGCCTCATCACTCAAGGCAAGTTTTAATCACCCTCAAACTTCCATTTTTTCATCTTTAAAAAGGAAGGACTTAATTCAACCTCCAAGGCTGGAGTCTGGCTCCATGATCCTAGGATGCTATCCAATCTTTGCTGCACTGATTCCTTATATTTCTCCTTCCAGCAGGGATGACTTAGGATGACTGATCCTAAAAGATGCTATGAAGTCTTTAGTTTAGTCTTCCCATTTTTCCCTTTCTTCCAAATATCCAGTATCCCCTTCCTAGTATGGTAAAAAGGATTTCCACATACTGATTCACCCTAAGCTATTATTTCATACCTTGCCCTTTTAACATTTATTTTCATTTTTAAGAGCAGATTTTAAAGAGGGTAATATTTAACTCAAGAAAGAAATCTCTTCGAGTGGAGTTTTTTACACACAAGGAACCCATCTAAAAAGAACACTTGCTGGTAAAGGACATTTTCAGCGTACCTCAAATTCAAAAATATCCTCAGCCTACCCATAAGCCCAAATAAATAAGAGGGTGTTCTGCAAAACTTACTCTGGAATTTCATGGGCACAGAATATATAAGGGCAGCACTTCCTTTTGACCTAAAACACAAGAGAACTTAATACTGAAAACCTTCAAAATTAAGTCATTCATTAATAAGTGTTTCTCACTGATTAAATTACCGAGGTACTTAAAAGGATTCAAAGAAGTAAGAGTCACAGTTCCTCCCCCCAAAGAGGTCAAATGGGAGAGGGAAGACAGAACACACATGACAAAAATAAGCAGGTATTTAAAAAAAAAAAAAAAAGATAAAAATATATGAAGTAGAAGTTTGCAGGTTCTCAGAATTTTTTCAAGGGCTTTATAGTAGGAGCAGGCTTTAAAGAAAGCTTGTGTTAATGAGATCTGGGCAGAATTATCTGAATACTCAAATGATATTTTCCAACCTGAGGTTTGATGTCAAGTCTTAGATTTGGGAAATTATCTTTGTTCCGTTCAGATACTCTGACTTTATTTCTGGTGGCTGGCACCCAGTACCCAGGGGTGTCTACTCAGAGGAACAGAGCTTCACCATTCTAGTTGGGAAGAAGTTGGGCCTATAATATGCACTATATTCATCCATATTTTTTGTTAGGGGAGAGAGTAAGTTGAAAGAAGTTTGGCCCAAATATGAACACAGCTAAGTGTGGGGATCTCCAAGATTCTGTGCTTTCCCTCTCCACCTTCCCTCTTGGACTTTTCAGCTCCCACTGGTTTGTCATCTCTCCATAGATGACTCCCAGATCTATATATCCAGACCTCATTTCTCTTCTGAGCTCCAGGACTGTATCAACAACTCTCTCTTGGAAATTTCCAACGAGATGTCTTATAAGCATTTTCAGTTCAACATGCCCCAAACGGAATTCACCATCCTTGTCTCCAAAGCTCTCCTCTCTTCCCAATTTCCCCATTTCTTTCCAGGTCACCGTCATTTTTCAATCACTCCTGGAATCATCCTTTACCATTCACTCCCCCTCATCTCCCAAATCCAATCAATTGGCAGATTTCTTCTGCCATGACATCTCTTACTAAGCTATTAATAAATCCTCCATCTCCACTCAACTGCCAGATTAGTTTTCCTAAAGCACAGACCTAAATGTGTCATTCTTCTGATCAAACACAAACTCCCCTTTGGAGTGTCGAAGCCCTTCCAAATCTTACTGCATCCTGCCTTCCCAGGCTTCTAAGACATGGCTAAGACATTGCTCCTCACTTTCCCTAACCCAGCATGTCCAATCACTTACCTGATCTTATTTCTCTCCACATACACAGCTGCCATCCTAGCCAGGTCCCCAGTGTCTCCTTGCCTAGACTCTTAAATAGCCTTCTCACTGGTCCCCTGCCTCAATTCATCCTCCCATAGCTGCCAAAGTGATTTTCCTAAAGTACGAGTCTGAATATGTCCCTCTCTTCCTCAAAAAATTCCAGGGGTTCCCTGTGATCCATCTTATATGCTGCCTTCCACATGAAGACTTTCTTGGTCCCTCCAGATGTTATATTTTTATATTCTTCTGTATTATGAATTCTTAACCTGGGGTCTATGACTTTGTCTTTTTAAATATTTTAATAATGATAATATAACTGGGTTCCTTTGCAATACCACAAATGTGATTTTGTGCATTTAAAAGTACAAGATTCACCAGACTCCGAGTGGGGTCTATACCCTCCCCCCAAAAAAAGGTTAATAAAATCATATATACAAGATGTCTCTCCTGGCTATGTTGTAAGCTCTATCTCACTTTTTAATCCCACCACCTAGTATTTGCCTGGTACACAGTAGTCACTTACTAAATGTTTGTTGTTCCAGAACTATGTTTCCATCTCTCAACAGAAAAACTCCTTCTCCCAAACAGACTCCTATAACCATATGGTCACACAGCTAGGATGGAGGCAGGACCCCGAGTTTCCTCTCTGGTCTCAATGAAAGCTTATTATTGTTCAGTCTTATTGTTTTAGATTCAGTTCCACATTCTCCTCTTTCAAGAGGTTTGGGGATTCTCACTTTCAGAATAATGGTATATTGCTGGGCTCCACACCTAAAAGTCTTTCTGTTCAATGGGCCTCTACTAAAATAGCCTTGAAGAAGCTGGTCACCTCCATACCCAAGGGGGGAAAGTGTCTGTTCATTTCAAATTCAGGCATAAGACCTAGACTTATAGGAGTCTAACTATACTTAAAATTTAAAAGCTCATTTGTTGTTATTTTTCATTCATGTCCAACTCTTTGTAATCCCATTTGGGATTTTTGGGGGGAATTTTCCAATTTTTCTTGGAAAAGATATTGAAATGGTTTACTATTTCCTTCTTCAGCTCATTTGGCAGATGAGTAAACTGAGGCAAATGGGTTAAGTGACTTGCCTGAGGTCACACAGCCAATAAGTGTCTGAGGTCAGATTTGAACTTAGGGAGATGAATCTTCCCTGAGAATCTCTAGTTTGGTTTTCTATCCAGGGCACTAACTACCTCTCTACCCCATGAAATCTGTGCTTTTCTGTTAGTTTATCTGTTTTATATACCTCTAGCTAAATCTTTGTCTCTACTACATCCACTGAGGTGTACTCCCTGCTCCCCCCTCCTCCCACTCAGTATGATGCTTTTGCTTATTTTGGCCCCTGCACTAAGAAAAAGGACGAGGAAGGCAGGATTGGTCATGATCTAAATCTGGAGTTCTTGGTGCTCAAACTTCCACTACATTCCTGCTCTGATGCCCTATCATGGCAGGCATGTGACCCTGAATTCTCAAAAGCTACCTCAGGAACTGTAAGCTCTGATAGGACCTCCCAGGCTAAAAATGGCTCAAGTACCCAGCCCCACAGCTTGACTGCATGTCTCTGGTGTGAGAGCCCAGGCTCAGCTAAGATCATAGAGGCTCATGGCCATAAGCTTGGCCACCAGCTGATGGTCTATTTTAGTCACAACCGCTCGTGAGATCTGCCTGCTAATGCTCAAAGGATTTGGGTCTGTCATTGGAGGGGTCACCCACCCAAAAGAAATCTGAAATTTAAATGCTAGGAGAGAGAGAAAGAAATTGCTACCGTGATCCAAAGGAGGGGGAGACTGCTTCAAACTGGAGGGGATGAGGGTATTTTTCCATATGTAAAACTTAAGGAAGCATTTGGGATTGTTTTTAGGGCACAGAAAGGATTTCATTAGGGATTAGAGGTGGAAGTGCAGCCCAGTACTTTCTTCCCTTCCAATCATCTCTTTATTCGGATACAAGTCATCCTGAATCTATCTTTTTCTTCCCAACTTTTTCTCAGAGCAAGGGAGGCTATAAGTAAAAGCGTAGAAGTGGGAGGAGATTGGGGAGTCATAAATATTTCATTTTGGCTGGAATATAAAATCTAGAGAGCCAAATTGTGGAGGACCTTTAATACCAGGCCGTGAAACCCAATGCATTCAACAGTTTCTAAGCTATGATGATTTGTAAGTAGAAGGGAATCCCTAGAGAGTCTGGAGCAGAGGGGAGGTACACGATCAGGCCATGTACTAGGTGAGTTCCTCTGATGACACTATATAGGATGCATTGGAGAAGGAAGAAATTAAAGGCTAAGTGATCAATTAGATTAATTTTTATTCTATCACAACGTAATGAGCATGTGAACTAGAATAGTGATGATGGGAATGAATTCATTGGAGGTAGAATCAACAGAACTTGGTGACTGGTTAGATGTATAAAATGAAAGGGGGGTGTCTGAAGACATCTAAATTTTGAGCTGGATGACTGAGAGACTGGTACAATCATTCAGAGTTTGGGCAACTAGGTGGTGCAGTAGATAGAGCACCAGAACTGGAGTCAGAAAAATTCATTTTTCTGAATTCAAAACTGGCTTCAGACACTTACTAGCTGTATAAACCTGAGCCAGTCACTTAACTCCAACTGCCTCATCAAAAGAGAGAGAGAGAGAGTAGTCAATCATGTCATGTGGTTGGTCATGGATACCATGGCCACAGATCTAGAACTAAAGGGAAACTTAGAAGCCATCATTCCACAGATGAGAAATCTGGTATACAAAAAGCATAAGAGAGTCAGTCAGCTTGTAAAGGTCTAAAATGGAAACCCAAGAGTTTCTGATTCCAACACTTTCTCCATCATAGTACTACACTGGAGAATGAGAATAGAGAAAAGGTCGGTGGAGTTAGGAATTAGGAGATCCTGGTGGAACAATGAATTGGAAATTAAATAATCTAATCCTAAAGAATGAAAGGGTGAAACAATAAGTCATAGACACGATCAATAACTTCATCCAAGAAAATGACAATGAGACAACATACCAACATTTTTGGGATGCCACCAAAGCGGTAATAAGGGGAAATTTTATTAATGCTTACTTGCATAAGATAGAAAAAGAGAAGATCAATGAACTGGGATTACAACTAAAAAAAGCTAGAAAAAGGAGATCCTGGTTGACCCTAAAGAGTAGGTATCAAAATAGGAATGGATCCACCCCAGAAAGGCTGTATGGAATATTTCATTTTGTGATCTCCATGGCCCAGAACTCTTCATTCTGGCTTTCCACTAGTCCTGCATTTTCCTTAGCTCAATCCAAATCTCTCTCCATGTGTTTCTAAGAGCATCCCTCTTGAGAGCACGAGTTCCTCCAAGATTTTAATAAAGCATCACTTTCTCTGATGTTCCCGTTGGCGTCGGCCATTAGCGCCGATGGCTCTGATCCGTGACCTCCCTGAGAGCTGTCCATCCGTTGCTGGGGTGGATGCCCGGATGGGGCTGCAGTTCCTTCGACATGCCCTCATTCTCTGGTGCTTTCAGCCATTTTGGGTGGACTGGCTCTGCCTGCGATTGTTCATAGCTATTTGTGCTTGGTGCATACCATACAATTTTAGTTTTGATGACACAATGAATGAGAGCTCACTGGAGAGCTCAGCTACATCCATGAGGCTCTTTTTCACATCACTATGCAGAGAATGTTGACAATGGCCACATCCTGGTTAACCTGACAACCTGGAAATGTCGGCTGACTGACTGACTGACTGGACTGGATGCGACTGGACAAATTAGAAGGAAAATTGAAGGTTCTCTTTGCTTCTGTCTCTTAGGGTAAATTTCAAGAAGCCAGAAAAGGCCACTTCCTTCTCTGAGCCTCACCCTTGCCTTTCTAGCTTTCCAGTGCCAAGGGTTCCTCCCAAGGAAATACCACACACCCCACTTCTGCCCAGCCCCAAAAGCCACAGGATCCAGTTCTGAGGGCACCTCCCACCTCCACCCCAACAGCCCTGAGCCCTACCCTTGGTAGAACTGGAAATACAATATTACACTCCCCTCACTTTTCAGGGTGCAGGATGCCTGAGTTAGGGGATGGCCGGGACCCTTTCAAGGGAAAGGCGATGCTTCCTCCTAAAATGCTCCCGACTTTCCATCTGCCTTTCCCTGGCGGCCCCCTGCCTCTTCCTCCCACCGTTTGTCCTTGGTGCTCACCAGGAGCCCACCCTGAGGAAGCTGGGATTAAGAGAGCAGGACGTGGGATAGGGCCAAGTTTTGTCTGCTCACAGCTTCTCTTTCTGGTACGTCTCTGCGAGAAAAGGGAACGGCTGATGGCAGTTCAGAGGAGGGGAGCTGTTGATTAGGAGTCAGGCTGTGCGTTTGAATTAGGGGTTTTGATCCCAGCCCGGCAGGAACCACCGTGTTCAAACAAATGAATGCTAAGTGTTGGCTGTTCAGATCTGTCCATTCTGCCTTATATAACGCTGGCTCAGGAGCTCTGAATCATAGGCCACATGTGCTCCTCCCACTTCCCACCACCCACCCAGGCACACGTGGACCAGGGCTCCAGGGAACACTTTCTTCAAATGCAGTGGCCCAAGGTGCCTCCCCCCAGGCTCCGGGAAGCCCATAGTGTTCTCCTGTTGGCCCCCGAGTAGGGGGTCCCTAGTAGGACCCCAGGAGGGACCAGAAGCCACGGCCCCTCAGAGAGACCAAGAAGAGAAAGTGCAGGAACTTACCCTGGGGGGTCTGGGGAAGGTGGAGGGGGATGTGGGGTAAGGGAACTCGGGCCTCTGAGAGGTCCCCGAATGACCCAGAACCAGAGTTGGCTGATGTTTATAAAGTGCATTAAGGGTTATGAAGCATTTTACATCTCTTATTTCCTTTGATTCTTTCTTTGTCTGTTTGGTTTTTGGTGTGGTTTGGTTTGGGTTTTTTGCTGAGGCAGTTGGGGTTAAGTGACTCGCCCAGGGTCACACAGGTAGGAAGCATTAAGTGTCTGAGGCCAGATTTGAGCTCAGGTCCTGCTGACTCCAGGCTGGTGCTCGACCCACTGAGCTACTTGGCTGACCCGTTTCCTTGGATTCTTACAGTTAGGAGTGGCTGGGTAGTCCCATGGCTAGAACCCTGGCCTGAGGCAAAATCCAGCCTCAGATGCTCCCCTGCTTTACAAATATCCATGGGATAATACTTGTGTGTACCTAGTCCTGGGCCGCAGTAGGTGTGTAAATGCTCACTCACAGCTCGGGGCACAAACCCTCAGGATGCAAATGGCAGCCCCGGAAGCCTTTCTCACAAATGCATTTGGAAAGAGAAGAGGTTGACCCCGAGCCCCAGAGGGTTTGAGGGGGAGGAAGAAGAGAGCACACACTCTCTCTCTCTCACACACACACACACATTCACACACGGGCACTACGGACATGCTCCTGTCATGGGGACGTACATGTGCTCGCACATCCTGGCCTTCTCCTTAGGCCCTGTTCCTACAATTCCACAGGCTCCCTAAATGAAGCCATCGAGGGGATGCAGTTAGCCAGACACTGACTGTCCAGCGGAATCTTTTCCCATTTTCTTCTCTATTTTACTCACGGAGGCGATCTCCACCCCTTAATTTGTGTTTCCAAACCTTTGGAGATTGCAGAGGGGCTGGAAGGGTTTAAGCTCAAAATTGCCCAGTGAGTTGGAGGAGCCTCAACATTGTGATAGTGGGAAGGAAAGGGGCGGCCGTGCCTTGAGAGGGAATTAGCTAAATTAGAGTTTGGTCCTGGAAAAGAGCAAATGGGAGAAAAGAAGTGAAGGAGCCTTTCCTGTGTTTCATTCTCCCCCCCACCCCCACCCTTTCTCTGTGTGTCAGCCTCTGTCTCTCTGTTTCTCTCCCTCACCCCTTTCCCTCTGTCTTCTCTTCTTTCCTCACTCCCTACTTCCCTCTGTGTGTGGGTGTGTTTCTATGTCTTTGTCTCTGTCTCTTTCCCTCTCTCCCTCTCTTTCTCCCTCCCTCCTTCCCTGCCTCTCTCTCTCCTCTTTCTCTCTCCCCATTTCTCTCTCTCTCTCCCTCTCCTTTCTCTCTCTGTCTCTCTCTGTTTCTCTCTCTTTCTCTGTGTCTCTGTGTGTGTATTTCTCTGTCTCTGTCTCTCTTTCCCTCTCCCTCTCCTCTCTCCTTCTCTCCCTCTCTCCCTTTCCCTCCCCTTCTGTCTCTACTGTCTCTCTCCCTTTCTCTCTCTCTCTCTCCCTTTCTCTCTTTCCCTTTCTCTCTCTCTCTGTCTCTCTCTCTGTCTCTATCCCTCTCTCTCATCCCCCACACCAATGGCCTCTTCCTTCTGGGACTACATTGTATACATATCATGTAAGTATGTTGCATGTTGTCCCCCCCCCCCAGAATGTGAGTTCCTTGGGGGCAGGTACCCCTGTTTCCCCCAAGAATAAGCACAGTACCTGACCTGTAGTAGGCGGCTAACAAAGGCCTGTTGATGAATTGATTGACAGAAAGAGGGATGTAGGGTATTGATGAAGGAGGGATCTTGGGAGGTTAAGAAAGAAAGGCAGGTGCACATAAAAGGAAAAACAAAGGGAAGTATAAAATTAGGCCGCGCTGCCTAATTGAGAAGCAGTGGGCCCCTCTCCTCCTCGGCTAATGCTTTTTTATTTTTTTTCTTGTTCATGCTTTTTTTAACTGCTGTCACTGGCGCAGAGCTAAAGCAGAGCCGAAATGGGGGCGTGCCGGGCCATTCCTGCAAGCTGTCCCCTTTCCCGGGATTGTCTTTCTCCCGTTTGGGGGGTGTGCAGGCTGGAGAGCAGCTTAGCACCTTTAGGAGCACTTGGGGAAGCCAGAGGGGCCAAAAGGGATTTGTTAAGCTGTGTGTGAGCAACCCACTGAGCAGGTGCCCACGTCCTCCCTGCCAGTGCTAGGGAAAAGATCTGCTCTTTTCAGAACTGAGGAGTGTGGATCCTAAAGGGTGGGATGACTCTCCCTTCCAGAGGGAGGCTGAAAATGCAGTTTTTGACAGAAAGACGCTTAGCCTATGTACAGTGATAATGCCGGCTTTCAGGTATTTGCTTCCCCCCTCCCATATTTATTTCTATTAAAAAGGAACATTGAATGATCGCTCCTTGTACCCAGAAGAGGAAAAAATGGATTAGCTCTGAGATCTTGTGAACAGTGAAAAAGGAATTTCAGATAAAGTGAGAAATTGAAAGGAGCAGAATAATCACCAACTAAAGAATAAAGCAGTTCCTCACAGAGATGGATGTCACATTGTACCATGCTCTGAAAAATCACGGAGGCCAAAAATACACGGCAATGTAAAACCGGACCTAGAATAACACCTTTGGGTAGGATGCCCACAGCCCCCCACTTGGGAGATTGGAGCAAGAGGTTCAGCTTATGCTACCCTTCCTAAGGACAGATGACATGATCATATGTGTCCCTGTTTTATAGATATTGAATTTTTCCCAAAGGTCAATAAGCATTTATTAAATCCTTAGTGTGTTCCAGGCATTGTGCTAAGTGACAGAGAGAGAGAGAGAGAGAGAGGCAAAAGCTGTTCCCGCCTTCACAGACCCCACAGTCTAATGGGGAAATAACATGCAAACAACAATCCCACAAACAAGCTCTAGACAGGATAAATAAGAGATAATCAGAAGAATGAAGAAATTAGCATTAAGGGAATTCAGAAAGGCTTCTTTCTTACAGAAAGAGAGCTTTTAGCTGGGACTTAAAAGAAGCCAGAAAACAGAAAGGAAGAACAAGTCCTCACCCAAACAAACAGTTTTCAGATCCAGAATTCTGAGTTTATTTGCTAATCTGTCTCCAGTTGTTGGGCTGCAGAGTAGAACATAAGATTCAGAGGTTCAAATCTCTCCTCAGCTCTGTGATCACAGTCAAGTCATAAGGCTCAGTTTACTTTTGCTTTTCTTTTTTTTTTTCAATTTTTTATATATTTTTATTTTCAAAATACATGAAAAGATAGTTTTCGGTATCCACCCTTGCAAAACCTTGTGCTCCAAATTTTTCTCCCTTCTTTCCCCCACACCTCTCCCCTAGACAGCAAGTAATCCACTATAGATAAAACCTGTACAATTCTTCTGAACATATTTCCACATTTTTCATGCTGCACAAGAAAAATCAGATCAAAAAGGGGGGAAAATGTGAGAAACCAACAGTTTATTCTTTTAATAGGGTAGTAAGGACTACTTGCTTCACACGGTTGTTAGAGGAAAGATCTTTACAAATATTATAATACTCAGTAAATGTGAATTATTATTATTATTACTACTATTACAAGTACCGAGAAAAAATAGCAGTGAAATATGGAAATGAGCAGTTTGTTCGTAGGGTCAGTGGCAGACTTGAGGCTATTTCAGCTCTATCACAAAAGATTTGCAACTCTGACTGTAAGGAAGACTTCTGCAGTTTTGAAACTGAGACTTTCTACCAGATGGGATGAGAGGCCAAGAAAGTAAGCTGACCCAGCAGGAAGTATGCTCCACTGATGACAGAAGTAGTTTTTGTTAACAAAGGGATGCTTTTCTTTATGGAAGGAAAATCATTGCAATTTTACACACATGTCAGAACAAAACAAAATCAACCCCCTCCTTTTTTTTTTCTTGTTTGTGTTTTTAGCACAGACTGAGACCCTTAGACTGAGCAAGTATACCCCATGATCAAAACTTTCTTCCCCTTCATCACTAACCAAAACCTTCCTGTCCTTTTTGTATGATTCTTCTCTCTGCTGGGGAACAGGGAGTGTTTATCAGATAGGCTAGTTCCCAATAATGTATTCACTAGCTAATTTAAAAATGTAATTAAACAATCATGCTTACTAACTGTTTTAAGTCCTGGTGATAAAAAGACAGAAACAATAACAACAAAATCATTTCTGGCCAAAATCAGGGTTTTGGCCAGAAACCCTGAGGATTTTCCCCTTCCAGATTGATTGATTGACCAGGTGAAGGCCATTCTTTGCCTTGCCTTAATCACTGAACAGTTATGACCTCAGTCAGACTGAGACCTGTAGAAGACCTGGGTTTAAAAATCCAAGGTCTCCCACTGCATCTGGGGCCACCTCCATCATCCTGATCTCTGTCTGGCCCTTGGCCCCAGATGGCTCTGGAGGGGAAAGTGAGGCAGGTGACCTTGCACATCCCCCTTCCTTAAACCCAGTCCACTTGCATGTCATGGCATCACCTCCCGGATGTCATGGTCTTCTTGGAGAACCAAGGACCAACAACAATAACTAGATGAAGCAGCCTGTTCTAAGTGCTTCGCAAACCTTAAGGCATGATGGAAATGCTAGCTATTAATAAGCATCTCATTAAAATTAGCATTTGGGTGGCTTGGGAGCTACTTTTCATTATTAAAAAAAAATAGATTTTTGAATGTGCTGTGTCTGCTCGGGCTTGCCCTTAGTCTAGATAGCCTAAGTTGCCATTGAACAAATAGGTATGTTGACCCGACCAACCTCATTGGGTGGTTTTGAATTCTAAATGAGATAAAGTATTTGAAAAACCCTTTGTACCTTGTAAAATATGTGATCAATATCTGTAAGGCATTCTGGTAAAGACCTTCTAAATTATTGGTCCCCTTTTTATTTTCACTGTGATATAAATTTTATTAGCACTTTGATCCCAAAAACAAGAGCTGCTCAGTAGCATTTGAAATTCATTTAACTTCATTCAGAATCCCCCTTTATGGGTAATCCATACCTGATTATGGGGAGGAGGCAGGATTTATGTGGCCATCACCTGAAAACACCAGACATAAAAGCTTCTGTGCTTCAGCAGGATTAAAAAAAATTCATTCTAGGATACAGATCCCCAAGGCTGTATTTTTGGCTTCTCTTCCCTTATCTTAGATTTGTTTCTAAGGAGTAGGTGGGTTGTCATGGTTTAGAAGAACTTCTAACCATCAGGATGGTGAAGTCCCAGAAAGGGTAACTACCAGCTGTTGTGCGATCTCTGTCTCCCAGAAAAACCCATGGACACCATTGCCATCTATGATCTTTGGGGTCACAAAGAGTGGGACACAATTGATAAACTGAATGACAACCATGGAGGGCAGAGTGCTGGACCTGAAGTTAGGTAAACCTGTGCTGATCATTAGCTGTGTGGGCAAATCACTCGACCCATATAGGTCTGCCTCAGTTTCTTCCTTTGTAAAATATGAAAAATAATAACACCCACATTTCAGAGTTCTTGTGAGGATACATTAAGATAATGTTTATGAAAACTCTTTGCTAATCTTGAAGTACCGTGTAAATGCTTGTTGTTGTGATGGTGGTGGAGGACAAGGAGGAGGAGGATGATGATGGTAGTGGTGGTGGTGGTGGTGGTGGTGATGATGATGATGGAGAAGGAAAAAGGAAATGATGGAGAAGGAAAAGGAAAAGAAAAAGCAGGAAGAGGAAGAAGAAAGAGAATTGGATAACATTAATATGTACCAAGAACTGGGATGTGTTGGGTATACAAAAAAAGGACAAAAACAGTCCCTATTCTCAAGAATCTTATAGTCTAATGGGGAAAATAAATGCAAATAACTTTGTACATATAAGATATACACAAGGTAAATTGCAGTTAATCTCAGTTAATGAGAAAAATTTGAATGAAAATCTATCTAAGGAGAGTGAAAAGTCTGAAGATCCGAGGAGACATAGGAGAAAATAGTGCCCTCCCCTCCCAAAGGGAAAAAACCCAAGAGAGAAGAGTGGGACGAAAAAGAGGGTGAACAGCCATCAAAAATTGCACAGAGGTTAAAAAGGATGAGAAGAAACCATTAAATTGGGCAATTATACCATGGGGGTCTGGAGAGGGGACTTTTAGTTGAATGATGAGTTCAGAAGGCAAACCACAAAGAGAGAAGGAAGATAAGTATACTAAAGAAAACTGCAATGATTTAAGAAATGAGATGCTATTCTATTTAGGACCACCTTCCATCCCTCCCCAACCCAGTTTAAGGACTCGTTTGCAAAGGGAAGAGACCATAAGTTCCATGACAGCAAAGACTCCCTTCCCTAAACCTCTTTTCTCCCTCTAGCACCTCACACAGTGGGTGTTTAATAAATTTAAGGATCATATTTAATAAATGTAGATGGATTAAATTTTAAATTAAATTAAGAAATACATTTAATAAAAGTAATTTAATAATTGAAAGAATTCAGAGGCAGCCTGGTACAGGGGTTGGAGAACCGACCTTAGATGGAGAAAGTCCTTCCTTTGACATCTCCTAACTGTGTGAATTTGAGCAAATCCCCTCAGTGCTCTAGCCAACCCTTAAAGACTTGAGAGGTGGTTGGATATCATATCAAATCAATTCATAAAGTACCCTAAAAAATTAGGAGATAACGTGAAAGGAAACCCTAACAGAATTTTAAGAGGGCAATAATTGGGCATTCCTCCAGGAAATGGTTGGGGAGCTCCTACTCAGCCTCTGCCCACAGCAGCAGTATCTCAACCACCAGACCTTCTACCCTAGAATGTTTGAGTCACTTCCAAAATGACCAGAACACTTTGGGTCTCTTGGACTCTTATTAACAGAGAGTCATGGATCTTCATCTTTTTGTGCGTCCTGGACCCTTTTGGCAGCAGCCCGCTAAAATCTATACCCATCCTCAGAATGATATTTTTAAATATATAAAATAAAATACCCAAAGGCTATACATAAAATACATAGGAGTATAAAAGTACCTTCTCCCCTCCACTCTCCTTTTTCATGTATTGTCTTCCCCTAATAGAATGTAAGCTCCCTGAGGGAAGGGATGTCTTCCTTTTTCATATTTCTTCCCCTCCCCCCTGGCACATAACAGGTGCTTAAATAAACATTTGCTTATTGACTTTTTTTCTTACACAATTGGGGTTAAGTGACTTGCCAGGGTCATACAGCTGGTGTGTTAAGTGTCTAAGGCCACATTTGAATTCAGGTCCTCCTGATTCCAGGTGCAGTACTCTATCCGCTCTAGCTGCCCCCTGCTTATTGACTAAAGGAAAACAATGATACCCAAAGAAAGTAAAAAAAAAAGGTTGGGTTTTGTTGTTTAAAGACAAGAGCTCCTGACCTCCCACTGGCTAGAAATATAAGGGCTACTTGGAGGCCTGATCCCGCTATTGATCAGTTTTGATCTTTTTTTCCAACCTTGCTTTAAGGAACCTCATTACCCCCCCCCCCACTCCCAGAGGCCCACCAATTGATGATAACAGACTTATTAAGGACACCCGGCTTAGCCTATGGCACCTTAGAACCCTCAAGCTCAAGAAATATGGCAGCCTCAGGCTCCCCCGGGGCCGCGTTACTGGTGGGCACGTGCCATCTTGCCTGGTCAAAACATTTTTTAGACAAGTTCAAAGATCTCGGGTTAAGAACCTCGGTCTGATGTTCCTGGTCAAGAAGAATCCTTTGGAGAGCAATATTACTGTTGTTTGTCCTATGGCGCAAGTGAATTGGGTTTAAGTGAGGGAGGCTGGGCAAGGTCAGCTGCCTCCCTTTCCCCTCCAGAGCCCTCTGGATCCACATTCGAACAGCTGGATGAGGTGGGAGACCTCGGCCCTTTTAAGCTACCGTCTTTAACTGAGACCCGTCTGAGGTCACAGTCATTCAGTGATGGAGGCAAGCGAAGGCCTCTGGGTGGGAAATTCCTCTTCCTGGCCAGAACAGGGCAGTGCCGCCGGGACAGGCGGGAGAACTGGACCTAAGTGGGGAGGGCTGTGCCGGGTCGGCTGCCCCCTCCAGTGCCCAGATCGGGGTGGCTGGACAGGCTTCGGATACAGACTGAAGCCGCCCCCCCCTTCGCCATGAGTTATTAATTGAGACAAGGAATTTCCTTTTTCTCCTGGTCCAAAACATAAACAAACAGCTCTGGGCCGGGGAGACCCTTAGAGTTTCTGGCCAGAGCAGAAACATTTGCCACTTACAGTCAATCCCAGTCAAGCGGGGCTGGGCCTGGGAACTACCGGTGGCCGAGCCTTGCGATTAAGATTAAGGGGGTTTGGTTTCGGAAGAAAGCAAGGAAAGCAGCCTGCTTGTGGGATGGCACAGGAGGTAACGGCCCCGGGGTCCGTCACAGCGACGTGTCAGCTGGGAACCAGAGCTGATGTGAGAGGCTCCTGTGACAGGGGGTCCCCGCCAGCCTTCAGCAGGGCGCAGGTCTGAGCCCGGCCCGGGGCTGCAGGATAGTGGCCGGCTACGACCCCCGCCCGCCCGCCGGGCAGGGCCCGGCCCGGGCTTTCCCCCCCGGCGGAGGTGAGCTCCCTGCTTCACGCCCTGCTGCGGGGGACAGCCTTCCGCTCCCGCCTGCCTCCTCCCCGGCCCGTTCCGGCCCGGGCCTCCCGCTCTGCCTCTCCCCATTTACGGGGAGACGATGCTGGGAAAGGCCGGGAGGGGAGCTGGGGGCGGCCTCGGGCGGACCCGCCGCGGCCCCGGGTCCCATCAGCCTCCCGGGGGAAAGGGACCGGCCCAGGCGGGGCTTGCGAGGGGAGGCTCGGCCGGGAGCCAATATTGTTCTTCGTGATCCCATCGATCCGCGCGTTGGGGAAAAATGATGTTTTGGAAACGGTCTCAGTACCCCTGGTTCCCCGGGCCATCCTACATGTCTTCTTTCAGACACCCTGGGCCGGCCCATAGACAGTGATCCCCTCCCCCGGAGGGGCCGCGGCCCCCTCCCCACAATCCCGTCGTGAGTGACGGAGGGACGGCGCTTTCCCCTTCTCGGAGAAGGCCCCTCCTCTCTGAAGGAGAGAGTGCTGCCTCAGGGATCCATTTCTGGGGGTGGGGGGTGGGGGGGGTTATTGCTCTTGCTGTCGGGTGTGTGCGCGGCCCTAAGCCCCCCGCACGGCACTGAATGCGCGTTCTAGTTTCCTCGGGGCCAAAGCCACAGACCCCCGGCCCCAGCCCCTCTTCCAAGCCCCAGACAATCACCTTCCCCAGAAAAGGCAGATAAACAAAAACAAGCGGAAGGAGGGGCGGCTCCGGAGGCTCCATCAATGATGCATAAAACAACAGCCTCCCATGAGCCGGCGTTCGGGGGCCTCCTCCCGGGGGCGTGCGCGGGAGCGCACATGTTTCTGCCCACTGTACACAGCCCCCCCCCCCCCCCCCCACTGTACACAGCCCCCCCCCCCCCTCCAGTCAGGCGGCAGAATCCTAATGTCAGATGGAATCGTTAAGGTCCAGGTTGCCATAGTGACCGAGGCAGCTATAGAGCTAAAAGCGGCAGCTTCTGCTCCTCCCCCGCTTAACTCCCTCCCCCCCTCCCGCCAACCCCGCGTTCGCATCCTCTGCCTGCTTCTTTTCTCCCTCCCTCCCCCCCTCCCTGGCTCCCCCCTCCCTGGCTCCCTCTGTCTTGCCGTGTGGCACACTTGGGATGATGGAGGAGCGGGGGAGGGGAGCCCTCGGGGGAAGGGATGCTCTCTGCTGAATAAGCTTCTGCGGCGGCAGATGTTCCCAGGTTGTGAGCGAGCTCGCCGCGCCACACTCGGGCTCTCTGCTCTCGCCCGTCATTAACCCCCGCAGCTGTCCGCGGGGCTGAAGCAATTGCACACACGCAGAACGCACCCCCCGGGAGGGGAGCCCCCACTTCTGGAGGCTACTGTTGTGGGCAAAACAAAAACTAGAGACCCCCCTCCCCGCCCCCCGCCGCCAGTGTTAGCTGGGGGAGCCAGGCTGCCCAGAATGCCCCCCTCCTCAAACGCCCCCTCTTCTTACAGGCCTGCGAACAGGAGCCCGGAGCTTCTCCTAGATCATTCATTTTTCTAAGTGCTGCCCAATCCGCGGGGCTTTGCACATCTTAGAACTGAATCTGGTGAATTGGACCCTTCTTTAAAATAAAATAAAATTTATGCAAGCATTTATTATCCACAGTTACTGCCTCCTCCCCCAATTTAACGATAAAAATGGAAACCCTTATAATGAAATATGTGTGTCTCGTTCCATCAGAACCTTTCTTGATAGAGATCTATAGTCTTGTGCCTACAGATTCACAAGCTCTCCATGGATTCATGGATCAGAGATCTATGACCTTGGAAAGGGGGGAGAAAAAAATGACATCTTTATTTCACTATAATTGGCTTTCTTCTCGATCCTATGTATTTTTTTTATGGATTTAGAAACGCTTTTTTGAGCAGGGTCCATAGGGTTCACAAGACTGCCTCTGCCCGAGGGGTCCCCACTGCTGCAGGGAGACGGAGGTCCAACCCAGACCTTTCCTTCTCTCTCACTTGGCTGATTTTTCCTCCTCTCTTTATGATATCCTCAGCCACAGTTGAGAAGATATTAAGTAGACAGGAGAGGCAGATGGCTACCTAAGGAAACCGTGTGGGGGCTCAGAGAGGTGTCAGGAGCAGCAGACAGCTCCTACCCCTGTGGTTTGCCCTGTTCCAGCCCTTTCCAGCCGAACACTTGCTGTTTTCCTGCAGACAGTAAAATGTGGCCTATAGGAATGAAAACCAACAATTAAAAGGTCCAAGGAGATTTACAGCTCCCCCTCCACTTCTTTCCATTGAATGGGAGTGGATGTCACATGGTGCAGATGAGAGCAGGGGGAGGAAAAGCCTTTATTCCTGGCTTCTATTCCTAGCTGTGCTGCTGATGCCCAAAGCCTGTCAGTACAGGAGTGGGAGGCAGGAGAGCAGAATTCCAATCCCAGCTCGCCACTGACTGCTCCAAGGCTCTCCTAACCCCAGTCACTGGATCCCGGCATGACTCGGTGTCCCCATCCAGGAGATGGTGAGCCTTCAGAGGTCTGAGTGTAGGACATAGAACAAAAGCAGCAACAGACAAGCACAGGGTTGCCATGTTGTGAGTAAACAAAAGGGATTAGGGGACTTCCCAACAATGGGAGCCAATCACCATCCTCTTTATAATTCCTTCACTAAGAGCAACAGAGCAATGGAGGACCACTGGTTTAAAATTTCTGGGTGATTCCTATTATGGGAGCCTTCTAGCCCCTCCTCATGATGTTCTTTCCTTACCTAAGCAAAGGGGCTGCTCTGCTCCCCTTCATTAGCATCCAGGATCCATTATTTCATCAATGTTGTGTCCCTTCCCCGTAGGCAGATTGCAGCCCTCTCTGCCCCTCGGTAGACAGCTGCCATGAATTGTTGGAACCAAAATAAATCATCATCAGGTCTGTGAGTGACCTAAGTCTCTCCCACCCAGTCAGCGGTCAGTTCCTTGGGGGAATCTCATGAGAAGGACCTGCGGCTTGAACTCCTCAGGTAGAACTTTGCTTGGTCACCCCCAGGCCAGGATAAGACACATAGAAAAGGCTTCAGCCATAGTGCCATCTGCTCACCGTGACACTAAACAATGAATTGTCGTTCTCTCTTTAAGATTTACAAAATACTTTCCTCTTATAGCCTATTGTTTATACCCATTTTACATATGAGAAAACACAACTTCACAAGGAGTTAAATAAATCACCCAGAGTTAGAAATCTAATAAGCAGCAGGATCCACACTGGAACTCAGCTCTGACTCCCAAGTGTAGCGCTTTTACTTTTGTGTTACCATAGGACATGGATCCACACTGTGATCTAAGGATGATTTATTTTTTTTTTTTTTTGCTGAGGCAATTGGGGTTAAGTCACAAAGGCAGAGGTAAAGGAGGAAGGAATTCTAAGTATGGGAGAGAGTCCCTGAAAATGCATGAGACAGGAAATAAAATGCCAAATATGAGGACCAGTGAGAAGGCCAGCTTGCTATGAGTTAGACCACAGGGTGTGTGTAATGGGTTAAAAAAAAAAAAAAAAAAAAAAAGCTTGGAAAAGTAAACTGAGTCTCCATTATAAAGAGTCTTCAGTACCAAACAGAGGAATTTCCATTTGGTCATGGAGGATTAGAGAACCACTCAAATTTGTAGCTGTGGTTGTTGTTTGTCCTTTGTTATCCAAGGGGACTAGGACATCACAGAGGTGAGGCTATGACTTACTTGCAAGTGAATTGGATTTAAGTCAAGGAGGATTGTCACCAGAGCCATCTGGGTCAGTGGCAAAATAAAGATCAGGATGCTTGATGATGGCCTCAGATGCAATGGGAGCCTTGAGAAGAGAGTGTGCCTTAGGAATATCATTTTTGGCAGTTAGGTGGAGTGTAATTTGGCAAGGGCAGATATTTAAATCAGGGAGACCAGTTACGAAACTCACCCAATGGTCACTCAATAAACATTAAGTACCTACTATGTGCCAGTCATTCATGTAAAATAGGTAGATGATTATATTCAGTAACTGACCAACTTTTTCGTCCCATCATATTTCATGTCCTTTTATTGCTTCTCGATCAGAAATAATAGCTAGTAAAGAGATGGACGGAAGAAGGGATGGAAAGGACAAAGATAATCGAGATTGTATTAATGAACTGTGTGCAAAGTTGGCTTTTACTCAGAAAACTGACAAAAGATGATTCAATATGGAAATTAATATTGAATCCTGGCTGCAGGAAGGCAAGCATTCTAATGCAGCATTGGTGGGTGTGAATTGATTCTAATTATTCTGGAAAATAATTGAGAATGAAACCAAAAGAAAACAAGTAAGATATCTTCTGACCTACCACTGGGCTTTTAGTCTAAAGAAGTCAAAGACAAAAAGGTCCCATGCATACCAAAATATTCATAGCTGCCCTTCATATAATAGTATAGACCAGGAACAAAGGGGATGCCGATTAATTGGCAAGAAATCATAGCAGATGAATGTAACAAAATATTTATTGTTGTGCTTTAAGAAATAGTGAATCTATAGTATTGTGTTGAGAAGATTAAATTGATTATCATTTTTTTATTGATCCTGTTCACAACTAACTGATTTTGTCCTATAAATTTCTTCAAGTCATGGTTCTTTGTCTCTGAAGAGTGCAGAAATTCATTTGGCCTGTGATGGATTAAGTTTAGAAAGCCAACTATTCTTGCCTCAAATTCTGCTTTTCTTGGGGGATGCAGGGATGGTAGGGAACTGACTCTGGTGTTTTTACACCTTTGAGGATATCTAGTTTGTTATCCCAAGAATTCTGGTCCACCATTTCTGATCTTGCAGGTAGACTCAAACAATAAGCATCTCTTAATCACAGGAGAGGAGGTGGAGGATTTTGCTAGACCAACAATTCTCAACTTCCAGCCAATCATATTATTCCCTTTACTTCAGCTAATCATGCTGTCCTCAATCTCATGATGTCACCCCCTGCCTCCGAGACTCTATTCTTTGTTCTAACCTTATAAAAAACTAGTCAGCTTGGGGTCTTTGGCAGGAGTGGCGGCAAGCCACACTGACCCTTTTATTGGCCAGCAGCCCCTATTAATGAAACATCTTGCCAGGAGAATCATGCTTCAGTTGGCGTTTGTTGAATTTTACTCACAACATGCTGTAAGAAATGACCAAAGAGCCAGTTTCAGAGAAACCTGGGGAATTTTGCATAAACTGTTAACAGAATGAAGTAAACCGAAGAATGAAAATAATTTATATTATAACCACAATGTAAAAATGAGTAACTTTGAAGACTTCAGAACTCTGATCAACACAGTGACCC
Organism: Sarcophilus harrisii; assembly: GCF_902635505.1. Lineage (NCBI taxonomy): Eukaryota > Metazoa > Chordata > Mammalia > Dasyuromorphia > Dasyuridae > Sarcophilus > Sarcophilus harrisii. Next base: position 432,397,333 of record NC_045429.1, read on the forward strand.
AACCTCAATTCCAGAGGGACCAATGAGACTAGGATGCATGTTTCCTACTTCCTGAGGTAGAAGTGACAGACTCAAGATACAGAATAACACAGCCAATGCAGGAATTTGTTTTGCATGACTGTGAATATTTGTTAAAAAGTTGGTTCCCCTTCCCCCTTTTTTCCCAGTGGAAAAAAAAAATTAATCAAAAAATGTTTAAAGCAATTAAGATGAGAAATTCAGAGAAACATGGGAAGATTTCTATAAACTGATAAAGAATAAACAGATCCAGTACATGCATATAATGACAACAGCAATATAATGAAAAGAAAAATAAAATGAAACTGAATTCTATGGAATAATAATAGCCAATATGGGTTCCTGAGAAGAGATGAAAAAATTCATAACAGTCTTCTTTTCCCTGGAGAAGTGGGGAAACTATGGCTGTGGAATGTTGCATTTGCTAGTGGATGCACTGATAGTATTTTAGTTGATTGTTTGGGGGATTTTTTGATTGTTGTTTTGGCAATTTTCATATGATCAGAAAAAACATTGGAAAAAGAAGATGTATTCAGAAATGAATGTGATGCAAAAACCAAAAGCATCAATCATTTTTTTCTATATTTTTAGAAATGAACTATATATGCAGGTTCCCCAATTTTCCACCAGAGTTTTGACCCTCATGTTGAGAAAATGTTAGTATACAGTCAACAAGGTTTACTCTCATGTTTCTGAAAATTTGGATTCTCCCTGTGATGTTATTCTTAGTCTTATTATAAATTATGAAAAATTCAAGGCCTCTTGAGCAGGAGATTTGTGTAGACAGAGGCAAAGAACAGAACACTCCTATTGCTCATCCCAAGTAAAGATGACATTTTTACTCCCTTCATTCCCCAACACACCCACAAAGGTGAAGAGAGGATGAATGAGCAAAGGTCACGGGCCTACTCAAAACCTTTAGATAAAATTTACATTGCTTTTCATTTGCAAAAATGAGATGTGTCATTCCCTTTTGATCAGTCACACAGGGGGTATTATTTACTTTGTCATTTCTCTTCTGTTCCTAGAGCTTGTCTTTGCCCTGAAATCCCCCAGGTATTCTCCCAGGACAGCCATTTAAAACCAACACAAAACTGTCTAATCAGGGCACAAACCTTTTTTTTCAGGCTGGTCTGTGCAGTGCTGGCCTAAATATTAAATAAGGGTTCTGATTTACCAGGCCAGGAGGAGAACAACCTGTCAAATGCCAATATAGATGTACCAGCGTTCCTGGGCACAGCAGTTGCCTTCTCTATTGAAAAATGCTCGGGTGGAGTTTTCATTGACTTATTGATTCTTTCATCAACTCACTTATATCAACAATCAGCCTTAACAGTGTGCCCTCTAGAACCCACTTCTCTCGAAATAAGATGAAATGAGTAAAGGCCAAAGATCAAGAAGTTGTTGAATTCTAAGGTGGAAACTTGGAGTCAGGAGACTCCAGCAGAGTTCTGCATCCCTTCTGGAGCTTATATTTCCTCATTTATAGAATGGGGTCCTACCCAAGGCCCTTCTGACCTTGTAGCCCTTTGAACCAAGTTTATAGGATAAATCACTTGAAAACGTGACCGGTAAATTTGGGTCAGTTGGGTGGATTGTGCTCTTAGAACCAGGAGTCAAGATGATGTTGGAAATCCCTAAAACCATCAACAGACCCAATAGCAAAAACTGCCTGAACTGCCCATAGAAATATCCAGAGCAACTGGCTTTTTAATAAAGATATATTCAAGGTCAGGTCCAATTCAGGGGAAAGTGACTTGGGAATCCTTCAGATTGCGGTTGCCTGGTGGACGTAAAAGGAGGAAAATAGAGATTGCTCTTAAACCAATGATGAAGAAAAGGAAGAGAACTCTTTAGACAGGCAGTAAAAGTGCAGATGTGGCAAGAGAGCACACACACCCTTGTTTCCAGCCACACACACCCTAAGCTGGATCCAGACAACTTCCTTCTGGGGGAAGGAAAAAAGCAAATCCCACTGTATCTTTGATGTGTCGACCAGCTAAAAGGCCAATGTGGAAGAAGGGTCCTGTGATGTGGGATTCTCCTCCAAGAAGAGTTGGACTCTAGCCACTAGCACGTCTGTCATTCTAGCCCCGAAATAGATGCCCTGGCCTAGGAAAAAGAAAATTAAAGCTACATGGGATGTTGTGTCCATTCTCCCCATAGGGGAGAGGGGTGGAATTTCCATTAGGAACAGACAAAGGGTTAATACTTCCCCAGGGTAAAGAGCTATATAACTAGAGTGCTTACATTCTGCAAGGAGGTGAAGAAAAGGGCTACCCAGGAACTTGTTCTCTTAGCAAACTGCTTCAGATTGTAGAAAGATTTGCTTCTCATTTAGCTACAATTCAACAATTATTAAGCAGCAGCTATGTACAAAATACTATGCAAGGTGCTAAAAGATTTTTAAGACTCAATCTTTAAAAAAAAAAACTGAATATTGATTCTTAACTTTACAACAAGGGAGATATATGTTCATAAATAAATACAAAATCGAATATAAAACCATTTTTTTTAACTCATAATGAAACCCTGGGAGAGGGGATAGATTGTTTCAGAATGATAGTATGATGGTAGGGGGAGATCATCAAGAAGGTTGCTGGCATATGAGTTAGGCCTGGAAGGATTAAAAATTTTTCAATAAGGAAAAATGTGAGAAAAAAGAACACTGACTATAAGGGACAGTATAAGCAAAATTACGGTGGTGGGGAAGAATGAGATGAGGGTGTAGCATTCCAAATGGTCCAGTTTGACAGGAGTGTGGATGAGAAGAAAGCAGTTGTATGCAACATGTCTACAGAAGTGGGTTACAGTCAGATCACAGGGCTTAAAACCCAAACTAAAAAATTCAGATTTGTTTCAAGATCAAATGAGGAGAAACAATAAGGTGGACAAGAGGCCACAGGGTAAAAGAGAAGGAGCAGTGTTCTTGAGTCCTGAAGACCTGAGTTTGATTCCCATCAAGGACAGTTTATTATTGATGTGATTGTGAGTTTAAATTATAATGAGCTTAAGCAATAGTGGAGTTCCCCTCACTTGGTATCTTTAATTCAAGCAAAAGCTGGATGACCACATTTCAGACATTCAAATATACATAAGAGATTTTTATTCAAATGATGAGCTAGACGGCTTGTCAACTCTAGGATGTTGCCATTCCATTTATGAAAAGGACTGAAGGGAGGAGAGCCCAGGGACAAAAAAAACCAAACCAGTTTGACAAGAGTCAGCAAAATCCTGAACCAGACTTGGTGGAGTGGAAATGGAATGGAGGATCCAAACTTGAGATGGTTATGAAGTCCTAGGATAGAGAGAGAGAGGGAAAGAAGAAGAACAATCACAGACCTTTGGTGGAAAAAAAGAAAAAAAAAAGACAGAAAAAAGGTGGGAAAAAATAAGAGGAAGAAAATCAGTTAATAAAGTAATTAGACTAAAAGTGAATGATCACAAAAGCTAAGAGTGAATATGGGGTAGTTGCCATTGTTAAATGTTATAGAAAGGACAGGAAGAATAAGGGCTGCAAAAATGACAATAAATTTGGTGATGAAAAAAGATGCTGCCTTTGAGAGAGTAGTTTTGGTAGAGAATTGGGGCTGGGGTTAAAGTTGAAGTGAGCAGAACAGCAGGTATAGACTCCTAATTCCAAAAGATGCAAATTACTTGGAAACTCCTTGATTCCCCATAGTATCAAATTCACCAGTCATTTCTCTTTTTTTTTTTTTTTTTTTTTTTTGCATGCCTCTACATCTTTAGTTTATCATACTAGTTATTTTTAATAAATGTTCCTGATTATGAGTAACTTGCTAGGCTGAGCAACAGTAAAGCTGAGTTGAATTTTGTAGAAGGATGTCAGGTTTGAGGAGAGGAGTGTTGTTACTGTGATATAAATAAGTTCACCCGAGTCTTTAGTCAGTAAAAAGAGATTTACAAATCTCTCAAAAGAAAGGGGGAAAGAGGGGCTCTCTGGAAGCTCTATGGGGACTTCAGTCCTCAAGACAGTCTTGAAATAAGATCTTTTCTTTGACAGTTGAAGAATATAATTGTGGATAGGGGAAAGGGGGCTTGAGACAGTAAGAACTGAGTGACTTTCGGTTAACCAAATTTAGAATCACAGATTCTCTTGGGAATCATCCCCAGAAATTATAGAATTTAGAGGTCTTGTCCTGTTCCTGCTACTGTGGTCTCTGAAGCAGTTTCCTACTCTTTCATGTTTTATAACCGTACTGCAAAAATGTCTAACAAATATTCATTGATGATCAGCCTTTTGCCAGGCTTGGCAAACACTTTTGATATGCTAAGTCCCTAATAAGAAAACTAACCATATGGAGTTTATAATTATTATTATTATTAAGTTGGGAGCCTAATGGTGACCCTATACATTCTATTTTCTGATTGTTGTTGTACCATCGCCATTTTAGGTAGCCGCTGCTCCCAACACTCAGTTGGGAGTGAATCTCTATTTTTAAGCAAAGGTTCAACATTTCATTACTTAACTTTACCATCTGGTTTTTTTTTCTCCACCATCTCAAAGACATTCTAAAAAAAGATAGAAGAGTTATCCTGTGGAATTAACGTAATTATTATTTCAATCTAACTCTTTGCAAAGAATACAATGAGTTCAAATTACCAAAATATAAACACATTTGCCTCAGATGTAAAGTTAAGAATGTTAAGGAAAGTACGGTCTGCTAAAATATATTGAAATTGCAAACGTCACAGGACCTTACAGGGACCCTAAAGGTCTTTACAATTAGCCTGCATTGTCTTGATTTAATATTTTGTTTTTCCCCAGTTACATGGAAAACAATTTTTTTTACATTTGTTTTTAAAATTGAGTTCCAGATTTTCTCTCCCTTCCTCCTTCCCCACCCCCACTGAGAATTCACATATGAAGTTATGCAAAACATTTCCATAAAAGTCATGTTGCTAAAGAAAACATAGATTTTCCCCCCTCCAAAAAAAAAAACAAAAAACCCTTCAAAAAAAAAAAAAGCATACTTCAATTTGTGTTCAGACACAATCAGCTCTTTCTCTGGGGATGGATAGCATTTTTCATCATAAGTCCTTCAGAGTAGTCTTGGATCATTGTATTGCTGAGAATAGCAAAGTCATTCACAGCTGATCATCCCACAACATTGCTATTACTTTATGCACAGTACATTTCACTTTCCATGAGCTCATGGAGGACTTTCCAGGTTTTTCTAAAAGCATCCTGCTCATGGTTCTTATAGAACAATAATATTCCATCCTAATCAACACAACACAACCTATTCCCCAATTGAAGGGCATCCCCTCAATTTCCATTTTCATTGCCCTGAGAAAAGAGCTGCTATAAATATTTTTGTACATACAGGTCCTTTTCTTTTTCCTTTTAAGAGAAAACAAGCATTCCTTTCTCCTTTGTCTCTGTGATATCATCCATGAGAGTAGATAATTCCCCTTGTGACTTTTCAGCCTATTGGATTCTTATCAATTAGCAAATGAGATGCTTTGATATCATGCTATCTTACTAAGACACTGATAAGCACAATATGTAGCCCACAGTAGGCACTTAACAATAAACTTTCCTTTCTTCTCCCCTTACCTGTGTCTGTTGTAAAACCTTCTGTGGAGATCCTTCAAGAGACCCTCCTCTGAATCTTTTCTCCCCCTGAGGCCTTTGTGTAGCCCTGAGACAGGTGGTCTTGATTTTTCTCTCCCTTATGAACATCCCAAATTATTTTCCTGCTTGTACCTGCCTCCATTGATTTCTTTGTTGCTATTTCTAGCATGTAGCATCATCAAAAAGACATCACAGGCGATTGAAACCTACCATGTGTCTTTCCTTGGCCCTTTGGGTCACTTGTAATTTTGATTCTTCCAAGATGATAATATTCTATGACTCACAGCAACATAGCATCATCAGGAAAACAGGAGTGTTAGAAATGAGATTTTGCCATAACAAATAGTTGAGGGGTCATTGGGAGTAATACAAATATTCCTAAAATTAATCCAGACATGTTTCTTTCTATTGTACAATTCCAAACTAAGATCTTTGTCTAGAGGACCTAAGTTCAAATCCTGCTTTTGAATATTGTTACCTGTGTGAGCTTGGGCAAGTCATAAGCTCCCTCTACCTCAGTTACCCCATATGTTTAATGTTGGAGTTGGACTGGAAGGGATATGATTTTCCTTCCAGCTCCAGGTCCATGATGCTATGATCCGTCCATATCACCCCATCCAAACTATAGATGTTACTAAATCTTAAAACAATACTAAGATTTGGGGGATTGCATCCACCTATGATAGATCTTTTCTGTGGGTCTGCCATCCAGCTGTATATCATCCTCTAAAATTCTTTGTCTCTTTTCCGTTGTTATGGATTTCACTGTAGAGCCTTGGGAGTATTTCAGAGCTGAATAACATTAACACTGACCATTTGGAGAACTTCCCTCTCATTGAGTAAGAAATTTATAATTTAGCTCCATTCCGCCAAGTATAGCTTTAGGAGGCTGTAAACTCCATAGCTTAACATCACATATATACCCCTCTCCCAATTTTGCTTTTCTTTATAAGTTGTCTCTGTAACCACTTCCTCACAACCTTACATAATTTTAACATATGGGTGATAAACACCTTGTTTGTAGAGAGCCCACAAGCCCACATTTTGTTCTATCGAGTCAAAAGCTTTTCCCCTCATTAAAAAAAGAAGCCAGGCTAGCCAAGATCGTAAATTCTCCATGTCTCTGTCAGTTGAGTAGCTGAAAAGCTAAGGAATGCAATAGAAAGATGTCTTTAAACACCTTCGTCCACTTTTCAAGTTTTTATCAAGGGCACCCTCAATGTATACAGACTATTCTGATAAATATTTTATAGCAAGGGGAAAAGTCAATAGTTGCTAATACCTTCTTGATTACTTCCTCCCTCTTTCTCCTCCTTTTTTGTAAAAGCAGTGACTAAAAATCAGTTAAATTCAATTCCATAAACACTAACTGAGCACCTGCTGTGGAACAGATATACAATACTGCTGGGTGCAAAGTCACCTCAGAGAGCTTACGGGATCTTTTCCTTTTCCCACAATCTCCCATTATTCAACGTATCTAGAAAAGCGATCCCCCTCAGATTGTTTCATCTCAAAGTTTTCTTCTGAGTAAATCAAATCAGATTCTTCCCTTCTTAGGTTCCTCACATTGTACATTAGGTGCTGAGCTGGGAAGAGTCCAGATGTGTTGTTGTTCAAGTATTTTCAGTTGTGTTCTTTTCTTCATAATCCCACATAGGGTTTTCTTGGTAAAGATGCTAGAGTGGTTGGCCATTTCCTTCTTCAGCTCATTTGACCGAGGAGGAAACTGAGGCAAACAGAATTAAGTGATTCTCCCTGAGTCACATAGCTAGTAAATGCCTGAGGCCACATTTGAACTCAGATCTTCCTGATGCGGTCCATTTTTGCTTATTTTTAATATTCATTTATTCCTATTGACTTAACATCTTTTTGGCTCCAACTCAGTAATCTAGTTTATCAACATCCTTTTGAATCCTGACTCTTCCTTCCACTGTGAAAGTCTCATGTCATCTGCACATTTGATACATATACCAATCTATACCTTTGTCCAATTCATTGATAAAAATGTCACCTCTTTTTCTTAGATAATATTATTCAGAGCTTGCCAAATCCAATGTCCTTCTACTCTCTCTCTGAAGAATATAATCATAATTTACAAGCATAAAACTGATCTGAGTTAACCTACAAGACTTTGACCTCCCGAATTTCTTATTTTCCACCATAATTTTCACAATTCTCTCACATATCAAAGTCACTCACCTGCCCCTTTCTGTCACCATCTTTTTTGCAGATGAAGAAAGATTCATAGGATCATTGACTTAGATTGAAAGGAAACTCAGAGACCATCTAGTCCAACTCATTTATTTTCAGAGGAGGAAACTGGGGTCCAACAAGTTTAAGTGACCTGCCAGGGTTATACGGGGAGTCAGAGGAAGCTATTTAGGGATCACCTATACCTCGAGAAGTAAGCTTCTCCAGAGTTGACAAGGCTGGACCTCAGAAAACAGAGTCACAGCCTTTTCCCAGGCTCATACCGGAATCTTTTCCTGCTCCAAGTATTTCTCAGAGCGTGTTTTCCACTGGCACTGATTCCAGGAGCCCCGGGTCACGTCTGTGTCTCCAGCGAGATCTAATTCCATGGCAAGATTCTGCTCCTCAGCCTTCAACAGTGATCAAACACCCACCTACCTTCCAAGCCCAGAATCCTATGGAAATATTGATTGTATCTGTTTAGGAGCCTTTCAGGGATTGGGTCTAGATGTGATCTGCTTTAAATAATCAACTTTTTGAGTTATTAAGGGTAAAAATGATGACTTACTAGTCCCTTTCCTTCTCCTACATCTTCTTCTTCCACCCCCGGAAGAGAATGAACCCAAAATGCTGTTTGATGAGAAGGAATAGAATCAATGATATAAACCACCTTCTGTTCAAAGTGAGAAGGGAGGATCTGTTGGGACTGAGTTCGATTCAGCCTGCAAGAACATTAATGATGTGAACAGCAAGCAAATAACACGCTAGCAGTGTTCACAGATGGTGCTAAATCGGGAAGTGCTGTTAGCACCACGGCTGAGAGAGGGGGAAAGGAGGTAGAAATGTGGGCAAGAAATAGCCAAGATTTAAAATGTCACTAATAGAACAAAGGAGGAAAGAGTCTCAACAAAGGAAAAAGAAAAGCATTTTGTGACAGATTAAAGCACTTGTGACAGAATGGGCAAAAGCAGCGGGAGAAAATAGCGCTGGGGATTTAAGATGGAGACCCTGGAAGGGATCTAGACCAGACCCCCCTAATTCACAGATTAAGAAACTGAGGTCCAAAGTGGGGAAGTCGCCTGGTCCGATACCCGCCAGTAAGCCGAGGTTCCTCACCGACAGTCCCATGTTCTTTTCACCACACCATGATTCAGCTTGTCTTTATCACTTCAAGCCACATAATTTCAGCGTTAGAAGCTGACCCCAGAGATTACGTTCTCCAAGCTATTAACCCACTCGCTAGAGAAAATACTGCTCTCTATAGCTCATATTGGCAGGCTAGATCCCCAGGCAAACCTAAATCTAACAAACTAAAAGAAATTTAACTAAAAAGGGATTTACCTGAGCTTTCCTGAGAAATGCCACCCTTTGGCCATATTATTCTTATATACTTCAGTGACTTCTCTTTTCAATTTCATTTAGAATCTTTATGACCTACGGAAAGCTTATAGGTTGCCTTGAAGGTTTGTCATATTTGCACAGCAATCTTTTTAGAATTCTGATGCTCTTTCCCTAGTCTAAAGAAATGAAATTATCCTTTCAAATTATTTCCCCACAGTTTCTTCAAAGCATCAATTTTGTATAAATTATATCATTGTTTACCATTTAAGGGGAAGCGAAGAAGGAAGGAAAAGAATTTAGAACTCAAAAATTTTTTTTAATTGTAAAAACTGTTTTTATGAACAATTGGGGAAAAATAAAATATGATTCAAAGAATAAATTATATACTATAAAATCATTAATTTTAATATTTAGAGGCTCAGATTCCAAAGTTTATAGAGGCGGCAGGTATGGTAGTCAGATCACTTGTCTGTCTCAGTGAGGGAAAGAAGTTCAGTCAACAAAAGCCAAACAGCCTTTTTCTAGGCCCTCCATTGAAGTTGGGTGATTCAGTGAGGGTGAGGGAGTGGCCTGGCCCAGGAGAGTGAAGCAGGAGAATGCCAAGGTGCCACCCAGCTCTGCCACCCATTCAGCATTTCATTCTAGATCAGAAGTCTTAACTAGGAGCAGTGACCTTCTTTATTTTTAAAAATATTTTAATAACTATATTTCAGTATAACTGCTTTCCTTTGTAATTTGTAATTGTAAATATATATTAATTTTATGCATTTAAGAACATTATTTAATAATAATAATAAATAAAAACAAAAATTTTTTTAATTTTTTTAAATAACATTATTCAAAGAAAGGGTCCATAGACCTCACTTGAGTACCAAAGGGAGTCTGTGACCCCAAAAAAGGTTAAGAACCACCGGACTAGAGTTGTCTAAAGTGCAGAGGAAATAGAGGTTTGTTAGCTGCCAAAACAGGATCCCAAAACATGATAGAAGCCACTTATTCCCATAGAGATGTGACCTCAAAAGCCAGCATCCCTTCAAGAGCTAGACACAAGATGGAGGCCAGTCAAAGAAATGAGGAAGTAAACTCAGTCTGCAAAACCCATCCATGCCCTTTCCCTACAAAGCTGCATAGAGAGTCTTTGGCTAAATGAAACCTAAAGGGAGGTAAGCATCAGAAATAGGGTTGAATATATTGGATTATTTGCTATCTAGGAGAGGGGATGGGGAAAAGGGGGGGGGGGAATTGGAACATAAGGTTTTGCAAGGGTAGTGTTGAAAAATTATCCATGCGTATCTTTTGAAAAATTAAAAGCTTTTATAAAAAAAATTTTTTTTTAAAAAAGAAAGAAAGAAATAGGGTTGAAAGAATAGGTTTCCCAGATCCTGGGAAAAGAGAACCGCATGGGGCAAAATATGTTTGTGTAAATATAACTTTTTTATTAAAGCTTTTTAATTCCCATTGGCAGAGGTGAGGATTTCTCTCCTGAGAGTTACCCACGCCAATGAAATCAGAGGTCTAGACCCTGTCCCTTAGAGGCTGTCAGAAAGAGCTAGACATTCTTCAAATTAAGTAGTTCATCCCAAATCTGACTGAAGAAACTCCTGCCTGCTTTAGCTTCTGGCTGTGTGGTACAGGGCAGGTCACTTCTTAGTGCTCTGGGTAATTTTTTAAGAGCATGAGTTGCAATGAAAGCACCATCCCAAATTGGTAAAGGGAATTTCCTCACTCCAGAATTCTCCATAGTCTAAGGTCAAAATCAAGAAAATCACAAGCCCAGGGCCCATCTCTGTCCAACATTTAAGAACTACATAGCACATGGGCTTACCTTGATTTTGAGCAAAACCCAGTGAAAGTTAAATTTTGTAAAATAGGGTAGTAAATTAGAGTGATTATTTACCCTACAGAAAGATTCTGTTCACAAATGCAGGGCCCATCTCTGTCCAACATTTAAGGACTACACAGCACATGGGCTTATCTTGATTTTGAAAGTTAAGTTTTGTAAAATAGGGTAGTAAATTAGAGTGATTAATTCCCTCCAGAAAGATTCTGGTTCACAATACGCTTCTTAAAATGATGGGTTTCCTGGAACCTGATTCTGTTGTACACAACTTTTCACAAGCACTCATTGTATAAAGTGAACTCCACCTTATATGGAAAGCTGTACAGTATGTCCCAATTTCCTGGTTTCTTTCAGGCATAGCCTTATTTCTATTTTGGGACCTTGGTCTCTACTCATTGTTCCAGCTCATGTTGACCCTCCTTTGGAGAAGATCCTCTCCTTTCTCCAGTCAGAATAGAGCATTCAGCCCATTACCGATATATGTCATCTGGACCAAGGATGTTTACTATTGAAGACTCAGGATGTGCTAAGGGTCAGGAAACATGAGATACACTTCCTCTTCCCTTCTCCCTTCCAGGGCTAAGGAGGATAGGAACTTTCCTTTTCAGCATAAAAAGTTTCTTTTCCATTCCCCTTTACCAGATCAGATTTTTAAGAGCTCCTGGGGACCAGGTGATGCAAAGCCATCACTCTCAAAATTGTGTGAGCTCTGGAGTTTGGGTTTCAAAATTTAGCAGTTTAAAAACATTCTCACTGATGCTAAGAAAATACCAAAATAGACTTCCTTAAGGCCGGGTGTTGAAAGAGATGCTCTCTGTGGTTTGACATCAACATCGGGGCCTTTTGGTACACTTTTTAAAAGGAAGTGGGATACAGAAGTGGGCAGAAGTCAATGTCAAGAGCTCTTTGTCATTGGAGGGAACAACAAGGAGTAGATTTCCTCTCACTGACACCATCATAGGGGGAGAGGGGGAGAAAAGCTTCTAAATTATAAATCCAGGGTTTATAAGGAAATGTGTTTACTAGCGTCATCGTTTCCAAAAGCATTTATTTAAGCACCTGCCTGTACTTGGTGCCAGGTTGGGCATTTCACAGCAACGGTTGTAGCTGAACAGGAAAAAACACTGTACTCATCTTGCAACAAACAGAAAAGCCCCCTGGATTCCCCCCAACATTCACCAGTCAATGAGATTTGCATTGCCCCCCCCCCCCAATCAGTGCTTTTCCTGACTCACATACAGCCTCTCACCTTAAGGTAGAGTTTATGGGAAATGCCAAGAAAGAAGAGAAAAAGGAAAAGGAGGGAAAAAAGGAGGAAGAGAAAGTGAAAAGGAGAATGAAATGAAAGAGAGAGAGGGATGGAGGGAAAGAAAGGAAGGGAAGAAAGGAGGAAAGGAGAGAGAAAGAAAGGAAGAGGAAAGAGAGAGAGATGGAGGGAAAGAAAGGGAGGGAAAGAAGGAGGAAAGGAAAGAGAGAAAAAGGAAGAGGAGAGAGAGATGCAGAGAAGGAGGGAGGGAGGAAAGAAAAGAGAGAGAGAAGGAGGAGGAGGGAGGACATAAAGAAGAAAGGAAATTGAGTTGATTAGAATTTCTTTATGTCTTTTCCTCTAACACATTTAAGCAGGTCTGATTTTCATTTGCCCCTAAGAAAGAACCAATAATAAATATAATAGCTAATATAGCACTTATCTGGTCCTTGGCACTAGGCTAAACATTTTACATTTATTATCACATTTGATCTCACAACAACCCTGAGAAGTAGGTTATAAGGAGCCCCCTATTACAGATGAGGAAACTGAGGCAAACTAAAGAGTTTTACTATTATTATTATTAAATGTTGTCAGTGAGGATATTAGCTCAGATTTGGAGGCACCAGCAGAGCAAAGGAACTGCTGAGTTTTTGTGTGGGCTGTTTCCCAAGGAAGGCTCAGGATGTACTGGAGTTTGAGAAAACATAAGCAGAAAATATATTCTCTAGTCTTTCAGTAAAAGGGACAACAGAAACTTTGATTTGGTAAACAAAAAGTAGTTTTGCCTTTTGCTTGGCAAACAACTAAAAATGTCTCAAGAAGGGTGAGACGTCCTTCTGTGTGACCCTCAGAAAGGGCAAAGCTCCAGTGAAGTGACATTTGTGAAGTATGCTAAGGAAAGGGGGAAAACAGGTAGAGGGGTTTGTCTATTTGTTTCTGCTATCTTAGGGAGAGAAAAAAAAAAAAAAAACAAAGAAAGCTTGGGACGATAAAGAGAAAGAAAAACGACTGCAGTTTAGTCTAGCAAGAAAAATGATCTCTATTAGGAGCCATAGATCAAACGATTAATAGGAAATTGGCACCCAAGATTCATTTGGAAGAGGATGAGAGAGCCTCTTAGTTGCCTGAAATTTGTTACCAAGCCTTGGTAATTGCATGCCGGGATCTCCAAAGATCTTTGCCACTTGATTCCTGAATTCCATTCAGAATGTGACTTCTGATAAATCTCAGGGCGCTGGAGAGATGCTGCAGGGTTGGGGACTTAAAAACGGCAGCCCAAAGACGGATGGAATCTTCAGCTACTGTGACAAAAGCAGACAAAAGCAGACCAGAATAAGGGATTTTAATAAATTTCCAACCTCGACCCTTGACCCATCTTGCTAATCTCGTGTAGGTCTGGACACCATATTTTAGAAGGGACATGGACAAGCTGTTGTGTGTCCCAAGAAGAGGGAACATGATATAGTCATGGGACTTACCCAAAAGCAATTTTAGAGGAGCTAACTTAGTTGGCAAAGCCCATGGGCCTTCAGAAATATTATACTAGGAGCAATGGGAACAACTAGGAATATTAAGTCAAAGAGAAGTCTTCAGGGAACAGGAAGGGCCATCTTGTGAAAAGGGGATTAGGTTTCCTTTACTTGGCCCCTGCAGGAAAAACTAGGAACAATGGAAAGGGGAGAAGCACATCAAAGCTATTTTCTGCTTAATAATTGGAGGGGAAAATTCCAACTCCAACCGTGGAAAAGGCTGCTGTGAGAAGTAATACCTAGAGGTCTTCAAGGCAAGGCTGGATGGCCACTGGTCTAGGATGTTGCAGTCCAATGGTTCTTAAAATTGTTGGTCTCAGGGATGAGGTCAGGGGAGCAACAACCCCTTATTCAAAATAAACATGTGACAAATTCATAATGACCATTCTCTTTGCCAAAAGGGACATTTATTTAGGATAAGAGCCCACAGACAAAATGAAGAGACCTAGTAGACACCAGGAATGGTAAATATGAAATAGATCTGGGAGAGGTTTTAACAATTAACAATGGAAAAGACAAATTCCCTGGTGGAATTCACAATTAGCCAGAAAAATGGAAATATTCCATCAAGTGAGAATATGCCATTGACTGGCAGGCTGAATCCATAGAGGAGTTTAGAATCCTAAAAGAGTTAGTTAACAGATAGAGAAAGATACCAGGAGGCAAAATGCTGCGGCAGGGATTCAGCAAAGATAATGTGGGCTGAAGACAGATTTATAGGGGAAATTTAACCTTGGGAATTTGACATACTTGGCTTTCTGATTGGGAACAGTAAGGTGGGGTTACCCAAGACTTCCACAGGGGTGGGACTGTAAGGCTGAGCTGATCCCCATCAGTGCCCTTCCTTGCTTGCCTCAGGAAGTATCATTTTCTTCTTCTTCAGGCTTTCTTCTTTCTTGTTCTTTAGGCTTTCTCTACCAACCTCCTAGTAACCCAGGACCTCATCATCAGGACTCTCAACACTTAATCAATCAACATTTATTATAAACATTATTAATAGACATTTGAATAATGTTAAAAATAAAAACACTTTTAACCAATCAACATTTATTATAAACATTATTAATAGACATTTGAATAATGTTAATAATAAAATGGATAACTTTTATTAAGAACAGTCTACATTCAGACCAGTTCCAATAATCTTGTGATAAAGAGAGCCATCTACACCCAGAGAGAGGACTGTGGGAACTGAGTGTGGATCACAACACAGCATTCTCACTCTTTTTGTTGTTGTTTGCTGACATTTCATTTTCTTTCTCATTTTTTTCCAATTTGATTTGATTTTTCTTGTGCAGCAAGAGAATTGTATACATATGTATGCAGCTGTTGGATTTAACATACGTTTCTATCATGTTTAACATATATTGGACTACTTGCTATCTAGGGGAGGGGGTTGGAGAAGGGGGAAAAACTGGAACACAAGGTTTTGTGAGGGTTAATGTTGAAGAATTATCCATACATATGTTTTGAAAAATAAAAAGCTTTAATTTAAAAAAAAATTTTAAAGAGCTGTCTACAAGCCAGGCTTTTGCTAAACTCTAGAGATACAAAAAAAAAGCAAAGGGCAGTCCCTGCCTTTCAACTTGACCAGGAGACAAGATGCAAACAAGCATATACAATGTCAGCTTTATCCAAAATAAATAGGAAATAACATTAGAATTAAAAGGGATTAGGAAAGGCTTCTTATGGAAAGATGAGATTTTAGTTGGAGCTGAAAGGTAGCCGGGGACTTCAGCACAGGAGGGAGAGCATTCCGGACATGGGAGACAGCCAGAGAAAATGCAGGGAACCTCGCTTTTGCTTTTATAGGTTAAATCCGTCAATACTTACTCTATTAAAAATTAAGATGTGTTATTATGAAAATAAATTTGACCCTAATGGGCTCCTGAAAGGATCCCGGGAAACCCCAGGAGTCCCCAAACTACACTTTGAAAACTGTTGCTATTGAAGGAGATTCTTGTTTGTGTACAGGTTGGATTAGATCAAGGGTGAGGGGAAGAGATTTTGAGGACTACATTTCAATATAATGGGCTTCCTTTGTAATCTTGTGTATTTTTATTTTATACCTTTAAGAACATGATTCCAAGAACCCTTGGGTTAGGGTCTGTGAGGCTCCTGTTTGCTCTGGGGCTGGAGGTCCAGAGCCACAGGTTCCTTTCTACAGAACTTCTGACTACTCGAGACTCCCCACTTAGGGAGAAGCCAGTGCCTGAGGTCCCTCAGCTCCTTATCTTAGGGCCATTTCCACACACACCCCGGCACTTCCCCTTCTCTGCTCTGTCTGCTATCACACACAGACACACCACAAGTGTTGAAACACATTTAGGCTTAACACATTATATGAAAGTGTAAAGAAATGCAGGGTTGACCCTTGGAGTCCTGTTAAATACGGAGCAAAGGCGTCCCTCCAAAAAGAAGGGGCAGGGAACTGGACAAATTGGCCACTATAGTTTGGAGCAGATTCTTGAAGTTATTAGGAACAAGTAAAAGTGAGGGAACACAAACATGCACCAACCAGACCAATCAGTCATTGTCACTTGCTTTTCCAAGTTAGTAAAGGAAACCATGGTTGTTCTCCTCCTCCTTCCTCCCCTCTCCATCTCTTCTCTTCTTCCTTTCTCCTTCCCTCTTCCTCCCTTTTCTCTTCTTCCTCCTTTCTCTCCCAGCTCCATCTCTGTCTGTGCCTCTATTTGTCTCCATCTCTCCCTCTCTGTCTGTCTCTCTCTCTGTCTCTTTCTCTCTGAGAAACACACCTGTCCTCAAAATCCCCTAAAACCTTTTTCCCCATGAAAAAGCTGTAAAGAAGCACCTGGTCGATGCTATTAGGAGGACACTGGAGGGAGAGGCACCTTCCTGGTGTGGCCATTTCCTGCCTGCTGACCAGCCTCTGCTTCTGCCCAGTCCCCAGAAGAGACACGAGTAACTCCTTCATGTCGTTTTGAATGGTTTAAGGAGAGGAAGCACCAACTTGCCCTTCTTCTCAGTCCCAGCCAAGCCAACTTTTTGCCTCCTAATGATAAGCCAGGAGGATGGTGTGGGGAGGACCTCAGGAAGGGAAACCTGCAGATCAGCCCTGTGGAGCTCGAGGAGCCGAAGGCTTCCTGTGTGCCTGCTGCACCCCTCTCCCCACCGTACGGTTGGGAAGTGAGGGGGCTCCCATTTCTAGGGTAAGTTTTCTGTGGTTTCAGAACTGCCTCCTCTCTTCCTACTTGCTGAGGGTCCAGGCAGGGCAGGGCAGGGCAGGCTTCCTCAGGGGGCCCAGAAATCCTCTCCATGGGTAAATCCCCTCAGCAAAAGGCGATCAATCCAAACGATGGACTTGTCCGTCCCCCGGGATCTCGCTGTCAGCCTTCCCCTCGGCCTCAGCCAGGCTTCTGGCCTTTGCCACGCCGTCTCCTAGGTGCCAACTGGACGCACACATCAGTTTCCCTGTATAAGCTGGCAGCGAAGTCTCTCCGGTGGAAGAACATAATTGGGCAGGACTGTGGAAGGCAAACTGCTGGGCGAGTGTCCTATGATTGAAGGATCCAGGTTGTGAGGATGACAAGTGGCCTGATGCGTTTGAGATGCCTGTGGCGTGAAGCAGAATACTTCCCATTAGCAGCTAACCTGTTCTGAGACTCTGGTGATTTAAAAAAAAAAAAAAAAAAAAAAAGGCCTGCTTCCAGATCCTCCAGAACGTGGAGCCCAGAAAGGGCAAACCTCCAACAGGACACTGGGCCGCTCCTTGAGGGCAGCTGCGGAACAGAGCTCACCTTTGGTCTCAATCTCTTTTGTTGAATAATTAATCCTTCTCCCACCTGGATGAGCAGCCCTGGAAAGGTTTAGCAAACCCTCACCTACTGGTGAGCTACTGGTCCTTCCTGTTCATTCACCACTGTTGTCCACCTTCATCCAATTTTATTTTATTAATAATAATAATACCTTTTTATTTTTCAAAATACATGCAAAGATAGTTTGGCTTCTTCCATCCCGAGTCTGTTGGAATTGCCCCGAATCACCTCATTGTTGAAAAGAGCCAAGTCTATCGCAGTGGATCATCACATAATCTTCTTGTAGCTTCATCCAACTTTCACTTGGGGTTCCAAGAAACTGGGGTCACACCCAGTAAACCATCTTGGCAGTCGGGCTAAACCAGGTGTTTAGCACTTAGTAGGCACATAAATGCTAGCCATCATTATTATTAACAACTCTTTCCTCTCCTTCACCGCCATAGCTAATCCACTCACAGATCTTTCACCCATCCAAGCAAACTGGCCAGTTGTGACAATCCCTTATACCAGGGCTGGATGGAAAGGATGCAGAGCATTAAAGTATATAATTATGATATCCTTTTCTTTACATTGCTACTGGTAGAGGCTCTCATCACCTCTCCTTTGGACTATTTCAACAGCCTCCTAATTGTTTTCTCTGCTTCCAGCCTCTCCCCTCTCTAGTCCATTTTCCACACAACTAAATTCATCTTTCTAAGACATAACTATGACTGTGACACAGAAAATTAGGTGGAGAGGGAAGAACAGCAAATTAGTCATTTGTGATAATCCCTTATACTAGGGCTGGATGGAAAGGATGCTGGTCATTAATACATAATTATGAAGTCATGGTTCTTTCCAAGTAATATATAAGCCATTGACCCCAGCTTGGTTCACTGGAGGAGACCGGATTCAGAATTAGGGCCCCAGATTCTAGCCTCCATCAGACATTTCCTACCCGTGTGATTATGGACATGACTGTTTTTCTGACCTGTTTCCTCTTGAAGAAGAGAATGAGAAGGTTGGATCAGGTGACCTCAGAGGGCCCCTCCAGCTCTCCATCTAGGATCCTGGGATAATGTCATATCCATAAAATCTGAAATAAAGTTCTTAAAAAATGTGAGCCTAGAGAAGCATCATGAAGGACGTGATTGCCCTGAATTGAAGCTGGGAAAACTCAGGTGCAAATGAACTATGTTGTAGAATGACTGTTGCTTACCTGGGCTCGGACCCAGGAGACTAACCAGGTTGGCAGGGCTGGAAGGGTCAGGGCGGCCTGTGCTTTGGTTACAGGGGGGGCCCTGTCTTGGACCCAGGAGGGTCCCCAGGTATTGCTCACCTTCTGTGGCCTGTGCCAGGGGCCAGCTTGGCAGCTGAGGGCTGAGCGGGGGAGGCTAGAGCCCTCCCGAGTCTACCTGTCTAGAGGCAGGTGGCCCCCATTCCAAGCTCTAATGGAAAAATGCCTGAGTCACTGCCTTTGATGGGCTTTGCTATTTTTGTGGCCTGGCTTGGCTAAAAATAACTCCCTAAGCCAAGATTTTAGCTGCAGCTGACTGAAGCAAGATCACATTCGGTATTAAATACCTGGCATCCCATCAATGTGAGAACCACATGTCTTTTTATGGCCCGGCCTCTGCCCCACGGCACACACAGTGAGGGAGACGAACGCACCCTACGGTTCCCAGGCTTCTCTCGCCCTCCTGGTTGATCGGCACACCTGCGGAGCGCTGAGAGAGAACCGGCTCCAGGTTTGGGGAGCTGGTCACCTTCCAGTCCCTTTGTTCTCCGTGAGACCCAATGGAACTGTCGGGGAGATCATGGAGAGCTGCTGCCATTTGCAGGGCCTTCCACTCTCCGGGAGAGCTCCCTGGCCCGTCAGCCCTTTGTGATGGGCCTGTTATTGCTACAGCAGAAGGGGCCATTGATGATTTCAGACCCCAACTCTCCAGCTCAATGGCCAAGTTGACCTAGAGTGAAACTGAAAGCTACTGGACTAGAAGCCTGATGAGGGCAGACACTGGGTCTCCCCCGTGGTGGGTACCAAGGATACCAGCCCAGCATCTCACCTGATATAGGTGCTCAGGAGTTAGCCTGTTTTAAGTGATCACATGAAATGATCTGTTTTGCCAGCCTTAAAGCACTATACAAATGTTAACAATAATAATAGTTGGTAACAGTAATAATTAGTAATAGGAGTGCTGCCTTAATAATAATGATAGTCATAGCTAGCATTTTATATAGTGCTTTAAAACTTACAAAGAATTTTACAAATATTATTCAGTGCTCACTGGGAGGTAGATATTATTATCCACATTTTACAGATGAGGAAACTGAGACAGGCAGGGGTTAAATGACTTGCCCAGAAATTTGCTTTTCTCAATGATCCATATCTATTATAAGAGTTTTGTTCTTATTTCTTTTTTCAGTGGGGGAAGGGGAAAGAAAAGAAGGTCGATTTTCACTATTACAAATTTTCACTACTACAGATTATTTGTCCTGGATCTATTTTCCAGGAAAATAAAATTTAATTTTCAAAAATGTTTTTAAACAAAAAAGAAAGAAGAAGATTTTCCCACACCCAGAGTTACTCAGATAATGAATGTCCGAGGCCATATTTGAACTCGGGTCTTCCCGACTACCAAGCTATCCCCCCAAATGTGTTTAGGATGAAGAAAGTGCACTCTGCCCTAATGGGACCACAACTGGAACACTTTGCTCAGTTCTGGGCACCATGTTTTAGGAAGGACTTGACAAGCTAGGAAACATACAGCAAAGGGGGCAACTGGGATGGGCTGGTAAGAGGATGGCCTCAGATGATCAACTGAAAGTATCAGGACTGTTCTCGTTCTCTCTCTCTCTCTCTCTCTCTCTCTCTCTCTCTCTCTTTCTTACACACACATACATTCATACATCTGCAAATAATTCCAGACATTAGAGCTGGTGGATTAGTGTCCCATACCAGGGGGGTTGAGCATCAGCACGGGAGTCACAGGAGGTTGTTCAAATAGAACCTCAGACACTCTCCGGCTGCCTGACCTGGATGAGTCACGACCCCAGTGCCCTTCTCACACACAAGAAGGTTCTGTGCTGCGAACTAAAGTCCCACCAAGCCCCCCGCCTGCCTTCTTGAGCCCCAAAGGCCTCCGGGCCCCCCTGACCTGTGGCCGGCTCCCTCCACCTCGTACTAATAGCTAAATACATTAGGTCTCAGCCCATTTTGACAAATTTGTCTTTTTCTAAAGCTTCCTAGGTGTATTCAGGGATGGGGGGGGTCCCTCTCTGTGCCCCGAGAGGGGCTGCCTTTCTCAGCGCTTTCACCCCAAGTCTAACCGGGGCATCTCTGTGGCTAAGAGACTGAGGCAACAATTTGACATCACCAGGGCCTCCATCATAGGCAGAAAATAGATCTGCGACTCCCGGCACAGCTGTTCTGTGGGGATGGAGGAAGGGGAAAGAAGGAGGGCTGCTTCCCCAGGCCTTAGGCCGGGGAGCAAAGTGGGCCCTCGGTCCTGGCCGCTGCCCAGTCTTCCTGGGTGTCTATGGTCCAGGCGGCGGCGGGCCCAGCTCCAGCGGGACCAAAGGGGACCAAGGGGCCCTGGTTCTGGTTCAGAGTAGGTGGAAGAGACAGGATGATTTGGCTAAAAAAGGCCCAAGCGTGACCGCTGTGTGCATGCATGTGGCGGGAGCCATCCTCGCATGGGTCCCGCCCTCTCCGGGAGAGAAGCCATCTGGGTCCCCACAGGGCTCTGCCCCCCCAGGCTGGTCCCCGTCAGACGGGAGGCCCGTGTGTGCCGGGACGCCCAGACGAAGGCCGGCTCCTGCTCCCAGCCGGGCCTGGCACCTGCCAGGCCCCCACAGCCCAGGTTGGCCTGGACCAAGGCTGCTCCCTGCTCCAGCAGCCGGGCCTGGCACTTGCCGGGCCCCCGCAGACTGGCTTAGCCCGGACCGAGGCCGCTCCCTGCTCCAGCAGCCGGGCCTGGCACTTGCCGGGCCCCCGCAGCCCAGGTTGGCCCGGACCGAGGCCGCCCCCTGCTCCCAGCCGGGCCTGGCACTTGCCGGGCCCCCGCAGCCCAGGTTGGCCCGGACCGAGGCCGCCTCCTGCTCCCAGCCGGGCCTGGCGCCTGCCGGCCCCCACAGCCCAGGTTAGCCCGGACTGAGGCCGCCTCCTGCTCCCAGCCGGGCCTGGCGCCTGCCGGCCCCCGCAGCCCGGGTTGGCCCGGGATGTTTCCTAGCCTCGCTGCGGGCCAGACGCGGCTTTCTGTCCCGGATCCCGGAGGTGGCCGCCCAGAGAGGCTGACCTCGCCTGCTGCGCCCCCTCCCCCTGGGCCTCCTGGGAGCCCACCTGCTCCCTCAGTCTCAGAGAGGTCTGTGCCCCTCCCCAGCGCGCCAGGGTGGAACCGGCCACGGCGGGGACAGGGAGGGAGCGTGGCCGGGAAGACACCGGGGCTCGGGTCGGGGCTCATTCCTTGTCCCGTTTGTTCTTTCAGCGAGAAGCGCCACTTACAAGTCACCGTCAACAACCCGGTGCAGTGCAGCCTGCACGGCAAGAAGTGCACGGTCTCCGTGGAGACGCGCATCAACCAGCCCGAGCCCGACTTCACCAAGAACCGCTCGGGCTTCACCCTCAGCGTGCCGGGGAACTAGCCGCCCCCCCCCGCCCCCCCCCGCCGGATGGAGAGCTTGGACCCCTGGGAGCCCCGTCCCGGCACCTGCCTCAGCCCGGCCCGCGAGTCAGGGAACGGACTCCCAGGGAGCTTTGCGTCCTTGCTAAGCATAATAGAGTCCAATCTAATCTGCTGAATCGCCCGCTAATGTAGCTCAGGCCACCTGACTAGAAATTAGCTCCGAGTGGGCTTCAGGGAGGGGGAGCGCTCTGGGACTGGACTTCCTCCTCCCTCCCCCTCCAGCCTCCCCCCCACACCCCATGACCACTCCTGAGAGGGAACTCTTCTTCTGCCTTTCCTTTATCCCCAACTTCCCCTTTCCCACTTGAGAAACCAAAGAGCTGGGGGGAGAGGAAGGAGGGGAAAGCAAATCGGGGCTAACCCCCAAAGCACAATGGCCACGCGCCAGCCGGGAGTTCCCTAAGCCTGCCCTTGCAAGGAGAAAGGTTGCTGTTTCTAACTGGTGACCCTAGAAAAGGATGGGGAGAAGGGTTCCCTACATCTCAAAAAGATGCTCTTTAGAGATTGCATCAAAGAAATGAGACCTGTCTCCTCCCCAGCTCAGCCTTGAAACTGAAGGCTGCCCACCTAGCTGGGGCCTCTGGCCCTCCCATCCCCTGCCAGGATGTCCGGGTGGCAGGATCCCCACCCCGGTGATGTCACTGGGGTCCCACAGGCTCAATGGGAGACTGAAAACCAGACCTGGAGCTTTACCTCTCACTGGCAAAAAGCAGCTCCAAGCCATTGTGTTGAGAACCTAAAGCCCAGCTCGAATCTTCCCCAGCACAGACGGGGCACCGAGGGCCCACTTTGGAGATTCTGCACTCTGCAGCACCTGCCCATGAAGCTTGTAGCGGGGCGGCTGCCCTCCCCCAGAGGCCTCCTGGCCCACCTGTCCGACAGCACGAGTGGGCGCTGGCTGCTAAGAACCATTCTCTTTCCTTCCCATGTAACCATCTCGGCCCTTTTCTGGTGCGAGGGTTCCTCCATCACCTGCCTTTCCTTTTGGTCAGGAGTCCTGATGAGAGGCGTGAGCTGGGGGGAGCAGAAGGGATGGGGCTGGGAGCTTGTTTTTAATATATCTAATTGGGTTGGGGGCTTATTTTGAAATCTCTGAATGGAGTAGGAGGGAAGTAGCATTATGGGATTGTGGAAAGGGGAGAGATTAATAAGTAATTCATTAATAATTCAAAATTAGTGATGGATCCCGGCACTGCTGGCCAGGCCAGGACTCCCACCCTTCATGCTGCACAAAGCCTGATAATACAAAACCAGGCAGAGAGAGATTGTCCCGGAGAAATGCAACTGTTTTGCCATCCCGTGCCCCACTATAAGTATGCACCTTTCTGACCCAAGCAGGCGGGACAGCTCTCCAAGGCTCCCAAGAGTCTTATTTTCTGAAACAGCCGAGCCTAGAGATGATTGTCACCCTGGGCTGGGGGCTCTCAGGTGCCACCATATAAGAGAGTGCTGAGGGAGGAGGGATGGCTCATTAGCATCCCAAAAAGAAGGAAAAAACAGGATTCTGCATCTGGGAACAGGACTAAGTCACTGGGCCCTGGGAGCTTCGATGATAGGGAATGGGGCAGGGAAGAAAGTATTCTTTCCTCATTTACCCTGGTTCCTCTAGATCCTCTCCCCACCCCCACCCAGCCTTCCTTCTGTCCCACAAGTGCCTCTGGGCAGCCCAGCCCCCAATACCTGCTGGCCCCCTGACGCTAAACTCCTTTGGTCCAGCTCGTCACCCTTGCACGGGAGCAACCCCAGAAGTGACCACCCACGTTTGCACTGCATGGGATTCCCCAATAAGGAATCCCATTAGCATTCTTCTTATCTTTTTTTTTTTTTTTTTTAATTCTTATTAAAGAAGCCATATCAACCATTAGCAAATAGAGGCAAACCTCTCACCTCTGCTTTCATAGCCAGTGCCTGCTAGGCCAAAGTTTAGCAATACTCTTAGTGGTGCCAATTGTAGAAGAGACCAATGGGAAACTTTCTCTTTTCCATATATTCACCCAAGTATCTTGCTTTGAATTACCTATTTGTTAAAGTGCTCCCCAAATTTGTTAAACGAGCCATCCTCTTCTAGGCCAGTGTGAAGGAGGCCTTTCAGATTTTTTATTTTTAATTCTTCCTGACAAACAAAACAAAACAAAACAAAGGGAGGCCGTCCTTTCCGAAGATCCAGCCCAGCGCCAGAGTCCTCAGTCTGGGACAACAGCAATCGGGGCTGGAGAGCACCTGGCTGTCGGATGAGCTCGTGCTGGAATGGGGTCGCAGGGAACTGTGACCAAAGGCCAACGGTGGAGCTCCGATAATGCCTTTGCATCTGGGCAGTGGTGGAGGGAGGAAGTGGAGGGAGAGGAGAGGGATCTATATGGTGATTGATTGTATGTAATGAAGTGTTTCTCTGATTAAATTAAATGCAGTTGTTTTTTTTTGTTGGTGGTGCATATATTCCTATTTTCATTAAATTAACTTTATTTCCAAAGCCTATTTTGATTCACCACAAAGAGCAATAAAGCATTGAATCTTATTTTTAAGGTTGTTCCAGTTGTGTGTCATTTTTAAATGGGGATGGGGGTGTCTTACAGATCAACAAATAATTTCATTAAATTAACTATTTCCAAAGCCCATTTTAATTCACCATGAAAGGCAATAAATAGCACATTGAATTCTTATTTTAAGGTTGTTCCCATTATGTGTCATTTTAAATGGGGGTGGCGGTGTCTTATAGATCAACAAATATTTTCATTGAATTAACTTTTATTTCCAAAGCCCATTTTGATTCACCACAAAAAGCAATCAATAAAGCACTGAATCTTATATTTTTAAGGTTGTTCCAGTTGTGTGTCATTTTTTAATGGGGCTGGGGGTTACAGATCAACAAATACTAGGTACCTACTGTGTACCAGGCATTGGGGCTACAAAAACAAAGAATGACAGGATCCAGACTGGCCCTCAAGGAGCTGGCCAGCTCCCCCGTCATCTGAAAGACAAAAGGCGCAAAATGGAGAATTAAGTTTGTCTGGGGTTTTCCAGTGAAAAGATTAAATGAAAGAATAATAAAGTTAGGTGATAAAGACAGTGCTAAATTCAACAGCTTTCCTTTCTTCTTCCACTTTGCTGAGGTCTCTCCTCAGAAGATTCCCTTTCCAATCCCTTTATGACAACAACCCATTTGAAAGATGGAGGATCTTCTCACACTAAAAGGATGGGCCCAAGTTGCTTCCAACTCCTCCCAGAACACACCAGGGAAAGCTTTGGAAGAAATCCAAGCCATTACCTTGCAGCCCCCCATCAATGCAAAGCGGGCACAAAGGGAAAGGAGGAAAAGCAAATAAACCTGATTTGATGAGGTTGAAAAGAGGGGAAACTGGGGGCAAGAAGGTGGAAGGGCTGGATCTGCTATTCCCTCCCTCCCTCGGTTATGAGGGAATGAGGATTGCCCTGGGAAAGCCCGGTACCTCTCAGACAAAGACCGGCTCCCTGCCTTCTCCTGCAGCTCTCAGATGTGGGCATCAGTGCCATCCAGCTGTGTTGGCGCCCAGAGTAGGGATGCTGAGGATAGGGAGGGGCTGAGGGGGAGCTCCTCATGCGCTTCTCTTACCCACCAGCCTGAGGGAAGCTGGGTCTTCAGGAAAAAAAAAGATGAGCAGGCACTTAATTCTACCTTGGTGCTTCTCCTAGAGGGGCAGGCAGATGGTTTCATTGAAATGTTTTAAGGACTTTGAGTAAATGATGGCTGTCAGAACCAGGGAAGAGAAGGGGTTTTACTTATTCCCATTTTTGCTATCGGGATTGGAAACGTGGCCACAATCACGGGTCCTTTAACCTCCAGGTTATGGAGCCATCGTGAGACTCCCAGACCTAGATTTTAGCTTGTCTCCCAGGGATGGCTAGAACTGAACTGAGATCCAGGAGGGTCATATCAAAGAGACTCAAATCCGATTCAGACAGAGAATCCGAAGAAGGAAATGACATGAGCCCACAGTGCCAGGGAGCAAGCAGCACCTGGAGTGTTCAGACCCAAGTCTCAGAATGGGAGACAGACACAAGTGTCACCCTCCCTCCCATCAGGCTGAGTGGAGCCAGCCCTTAAACCTCCTTAACAGCTGCTTAGCCATGGGGGTATCCCCTCACTCCCACTTGGCTCCAGGTCAAATGGCTCGGAAATACTCCCCCCCCCCCTTCCTTCTTTCCTGTCCATTTGGAGATCCCATGTCTCCGTTCAGGCCTTCTTGCCTCAGATATCAAAGCCCAGGGGACTGAAGCTGCGTCCCCTCCTTTCCCTGGGATTCCCTCCCTCTCCCTAGATCAAGGCTGAGGGAATCAATTCCCCACTCTCCCCCACCCATACACACACCCTGAATAACCAACCACAGAGAGGGACCTGCAGCTGCATAATGGATGGTCAGTGCATTTTATTTAATCAGCACGGTACAAAAATAAATAAAAATAAGGGGAAGGAATTAAATTACAGCCAGACTGAGCTTCATGACTTTGTCAGATTATAAACCACACATACTTACAAACACGCTACACATACATACAAAATGAGACGAATATAAATTAATATTAACAACACCCACAATTTGGTCAAAGGAGATCTACAGAGGAAATTGCACTAAAAAAAAGAAAAACCCAACATACACCGCACGCACATGGGTAATTAGCAGTTTCAAATATACAGCTGTGGATCATTTCAAGTAGGGGGGAGAGGAAGAAGGGGGGAAATGGCACATTTTTTTTTCATTGCAAGTTTAACAACTTCTGGAACCAAACTATACCCTAAAAACTGCATGGTTAAGAAATCCATCGATCCCCCCCAGGGCTGATGGGAAGAAGAAGGGGGAAAAAAGGAGAGAAACCAGATACTGAGAAAGATTCCTCTGACTTGGTTTGTGCATGGGTGTAAATGTTCACAACCATCTGTTCTAAGATTATTTTCTGAAGACACAGAATGCGCCTGTTTGCATGCACAAGATCACTGTAAAAGCAACAAAGAAGAAAGGGGGTTTTTTGTAGTTTTTTTTTGTTGTTGTTGTTGTTGGTTAGTTTCTTTTTTTTCTCTTTTTTTTCTTTTTGTTCTAAAAGTATTCTTCATAGCAGCATGTCAGTTGTGTTCATTGCTTGCACACTCAAGTATATCAGTTGGTCCTTTACACAACACTGGTGATTGGTGCAGGGAAGGAGAGGGGCAAGAAATATACTTTACAATGATTTAACTACATGGTTGATTTCTTTTCCTTTAGGCCCCAACTACCTTTGAAATTTGCACCTCCACCTCCTCCTTCCCTAGGGGAAAAAAAATAAATAAATACAGGGAAAGAGAAGGAAGCAGACCCAAAACTGAAATCCAATCAAAGGAGCTCAACCAGAGAGTCTCAGTCCAAGCTCTACTAGCTGGACTTAGGATTGAAACAAGTCACCCTCATTCCTCTTTCAGTTCCTCGGCACCCAAAGCTCCCTCCTTTTGTGCCACGTGAGGGGGAGTCCGGGTCCCACACCAATGATGTGGGAGCAGAAAGGGAACAAGCCCCAGGAAGAGTCCATCAAAGGAGACTCCAGCTGTGCAGCCAGGCGTCATGCTGGTCACTTTGCAGAAACTCCTTCTTCTTCCAGTTCCACGTCCAAAGAGTATCTTACAGTCCACGTTAATGGCTCAGTTTAGGCCTCGACACTGAGGCTGGGCAGACGCTCTCCTTCCTTACCTGTGTAATCCGTACACCCTCGCCTACATCCCTCCGGACGCCACAGTTTGACTCAAGTTGGCTGCCTGCTCCAGACATCATAAGCCAAAGGCCTCAATTTCACAGCTTTCTCTTCTTTTTTTCTTTTTGTTAAAAAAAAAAAAAATACATTTTGACTTTTCAATCCAGGAGTGACTGCTGCTGACCCCAGCAGCCAGCTAATTAGTGTTCTATTTGACCCTAAGCAAAAAGACCCTTTATCATCTATTCTGTAAGAATCCAGCACCAACAGGGTATAAAGTTTCCCCAGGGTAGCCAGGCCAAAGAGAAGAATCTTTTGTAGTGTTAGCCACCTTTGTTCCCCCCAGCCACGGCAGGGGTCACTGAAACAGACTTGCTCCCTCCTCTCAGTCGTCCCCAAAGTCCCAAACTACTAAAGGGAGAGCCGAGCATCGGCAATGTCACAAACTGGTGTCCATGGCAGCCACCGGAGAAGAGGAGAACCAGTGCTTTTAGATGACACACTGTCAACAGAACAGGCTCCAGGAGCCATCAGGATGTGAGTCCAGATTTCATAATCGTCTACAAGATCCAACTCCCATCCTGGGTCCCGTGGGGGCTTCGCACAAGCTGTTTGGAAACAACTTGAAATTGGCAGGGGCGAGGAGGAAAGCGGGCACCTTGACTCCAGGGCCGGCCCAGATCAACTGAACCAGCTGCTTGAGCTCCGTAGACTCCGTGCCATGTAGACCTGCAAGTGGCACTGGTCCTGAGCTCAGCACTAACTCAAGAGTCCACTGGGTCTTCCCACGAGGGAGCCAGGCTGCTGCCAGGCGGCTAAAGCGGTATCCCCCATCCCCAGGTGTGACACACCAGGTGACTAAGTGGAATTATTCAGATAAATTATTCAGCAAGAAAAAAAAAAAAAAAAAAAACAATAAAAAAAACAAGCATCCCTAAGCACAGTCCCACCCCTTTCACTGAGACTCACAAAACTGCTATCATAATCCAGAGAGCCTAATGAGCTGGGCTGGCTTCACTAGCCAGGAATGAATACCTAGGACCTGAAATAAATAAGAAGCAGGATAGGGAGAATGGAATTCTAAATTACAGGCTTTCCCTTTTCCTACTCTGAGAAATCCGCAACCCCCCCCCAAAAAAAAACCACCTGGCAATAGCATACAGTTAAAAAACAAAATTTTCAAGACTGATTTTCATCCCTCTATCAGCCATTTTCTGTTACATTAGAGTGATGTGGGCTACAAGTTGATTCCAGGGCAGCCAAGAACTGAGAGGTTCCAGCTCAATGTATTAATTAGGCCCAGGCTGATATCCTTGGGAGAAGTCCCCTGGTCATTCCTGACACAGCTGCCACTTGGGGAAATGAATTCTTCCCCTTCCCTAGGATTGGAAGGGGTAAGGGTAGAGCTGCGTGAGTAAGGGGACTTCAGGCAGGAAGAGTCCATTTCTAGGACAAGGGGTCTCTATGGGATAAGCTAAAGCCTCTCCATCTCAAAGTTCAACGCCTCCTCATCTCACTCTATTCCCAAGACCAGGTAAAAGGGAGGGGGGCAAAAGGGGTGTAACGAGGGGCAAGAATAGTCAATCCTTCAAAGTTACGGAGAGCAAGCTTCCGGTGGCCAGAAAACAACGGGGAAATCAGCCCCTAAACTTTGCAAAGGTTCCCAGACAAAAACGCTCCCCAGAGCAGTCAGAAATTAAGGACCAGGGCTGGACTAAACCAGGGGTGGGAGAGGCCAAGAACAGGGAGGCCCTTCGGTGGCTTTGCTAGACACATATGTTCACAAAACTGTGTGTTTAATAATAAATTAAAAAATGTACTGTTCCCGTAAGCCGCATACGCGTGAGTGGAATTCACCGGTCGAGCCCGATGAGGAGCCGATTCTTGTCCTCCTGACTGCACTCATTCTTCAGGTCAGCAAACACCTGAGTGAAGTAGTGGGGGTCAGCATTAATCTGGAGCATCTTGGGGCTCATGAGATTGATAATGGAGAGGCAGCGGTCCCAAAATGCCTCCTTACAGCTCTCCACCAGGAAGGGCTTCAGTGGGTAGGAGATCTCATTGCCCATGTAGGAATAGGAGAGGTACAGGCAGGTCAACAGGACAGCCTGGAGCTCGTGGTCCGTGGCGACCTCGGAGGAAATGACGTCCCTGCACAGCATGTACAGGAAGACCACGTTGGCCGGCGTGATGAAGCCCTGGTCCTGCCAGCCTTGCAGGAGCAGCGAACGGTCCACGCTTCGCAACCAGAGCACGGGGTCCGTGGGGGACAGGTGCTTCAGGCGGTAGCATCGCCGACACAGGAACTCCCCCAGGCACCGCAGGAGTTCGCTGGTGGAGGCCTGGACGATGACCCGCTTGGGGGTCCCGGGAGCCGTGGAGTTGGGGTGGGGGGCCTTCTTGACGGAAGACACAGCCGTCTGGGAGCCCGAGAGCTGGTTGGCGCTGGGGGCCGGAGGCTGGGCGGGCTGGGGCTGGGCGAAAGTGGACAGGTTGGCGCAGGAGAGAGACTTCTTCAGGTTCTCATTGTTCAGGTGGGTGATGTTGTTCTGGTAGCTGCTGTTGGGCTGGACCTTCTTGGAGTTCTTCTTCTTGGCCGACACGGCCACAATCCTCTTCCAGGGCAAGACGGAGATGATGGAGTGCCTTTTTAAGCTCTTGTCCTTGGCGTTTTTGCTGTTTTGCACAGCGGTGTAGTGGCCCACCGTGGCCGAGCCATCCTCAAAGATCGTGGCCTTCCGGTAGCTGGGGGACAGGGACAGGACGGTGCCCATGGTGTCAGGTGGGGAGCGCAACCGGAGGCTCCGAGGCAGGGACAGTCCCCCCGGGTTCCCCGCCTGCCAGGGCCGGAGCCCGGCTCAACAGCACCCACTCCTTGGGTGCCCCTGGATTGGGGGCTGGGACTCAGGGAGGGGCTGCGGCCCCCTTCGGATCTGCGGAGAAAAACAAGATGGTTTCTCTTAGCACCAGGACGGCTGGGGCCGCTCGGCGCGCACCCGGCTCCGCGGGGAAGCACTGGGAGAGGGACCGGGGAGCCCCGGAGGCCGCTTTCCCCTCGCCAGCTCCCGGGGCCCCCTGGCAGCCTCTGGGCCCCGCCCGCGGCCCCGCGGGCGCAGCATCTCCGTCCGCCTCCCCTGCCTGCAGCATCTGCCTCCCCGCTCCCTCCCCGCTGCATCCCCCGCTGCATCCCTCCATCGAGCCGGGAAGCGCTGCGGGGCCGGCGCCGCTCCCCCTCCCCCCGGGCTCCCCTTCCTCGGACCCCCCTCCCCCCACCGAGGGAGGCTCGGGCGGAGCTTAGCTTACCGAGAGCGCGGCCCCCGCAGCTGCGGCGCAGGCAGCGCGGCTCCCGCCCTCCGCAGTGCGCACCGGAGCCGCTCCCTCTGTGCCGGCCCGCAGGGGCGCCAGAGGCAGGGGCAACGGCCGGGGCGGCGGCGGCGGCGCTGCGGAGGGGCGCGCGGGGCCGCGCAAGGGGCCGCGGAGGCGCGCGGGGCTCCCGGCTCGGGCTCAAGCTTCTGTCCAAGGTTCTGCAGCCGACGGCCCCGCCCCCCGCCGTGCCCCGCCGTGCCCCGCAGCCCCCCGCCGCGCTCCCGGAGCCCAGCGGCCCGTCGGGGCCGCGCGCCCTGCCCACGCGCCGGCCGGCCAGCTCCCGGGCCTGCCTCCTTCCGCCGGGGAAGCCGCTGCCGTGGCCGCCGTCAGCGCTCGCAGCCGCCGCTCGGAGGCCGGGGCGGGAGCCGGAGCCGGAGCCGGAGGAGGCGCCTCTAGTGTCCGCGTTCCATTTCAGAATCCCGAGACACCCGCGGCGGCGGCGGCGGCGGCGGCGACGGAGGCGGTGACAGCGGCAGCACGCGGCCCCGGCCCCGCCCAGGCCCCGCCCCCGGCTCCGCCTCCTCTCCGCCCCTGCCGCCGGCGCAGCTCCCGCAGCGGCTGCCGCATGGGCCGGGGGTCCCCGACGGCGACCGAGGAGACCCCGCCCCGCCCCGCCCCGCCCACGCACGTGCCGCCTTTGTTCCCACCCGAGGCGGAGCCCGAGGGACCGGACCGAGCGAGGCAGGGGGGCCCAGCCCCCGGCGTAGTCCCCTCGGCCGGCTTGGGGGCTTCCTTCCCCGCAGCAGCCCCGCCACCCACCCACCCGGGGCCAGTCCGGCCTCGCTCCTCCAAGTCACCCCTCCCCGCCCTTGTCACCTCCAGAGCCTCTCGGGCCCGCCGGGCCGGCGGTCGTTAAGGGCTAGCGGAGGAGGGCGTCTGGCCCGGGCTCCGGGAGCTGGAGTCTGTGTACGAGGCTCTGCTGGCTCATCAGCTCTCCCAAAACAAAAGGAAAACCCCTTCCGTCCTTCCAGCCTTAGCGACAGCGCCGAGACAAACCTAGGCGTCCGTACAGAGCTCTGGACCGATTCTAGAGCGCCCGGGAGGCGCCCGCTCTCTCGGGGCTCAGCGTTCCTCCCTAAAATAAGGAGCTGAATCAGATAACGGGTGAGCTTCCTCCGGCTCAGGATCGATGATCCCTGTGCAGTCGAGAGGCGAGAGCCGATGTGGGGCTCCCTGGCTACGAGCTTCTCAGAATTTGGGCAGGCTGGGCTTGAGACAATAGACCGACCCTGGGCCAGCAATCAATCTGTCTCTCTGTCCCTTTCTCTCTCTCTCCTTTCTTCTCCTCCCTGTCTCTCTCTCTCTCTCTCCCCTTCGCCTCTCCCTCATTCTCTCTCCTTCCTTCTCCTTCCCTCCCTCTCTCTCAAACACACACACGCACACACATACACACACACACACACAGACTCCTCACAGCAGCTGGCAAGATGCTCCTCACATAATACTGAACACATTTAAGGTCCCTTCCATCCCTGTATCAACAATCCTGCAAATAAAGCACCATCTTCCCCATCTCTTCAGAGCATCCCTTGTCACTCACATTAGGACAGGGCCTCCACCCAGTCAGAGGAGGCTAAATGTAGTTTGAGGAACAGTTCATAGAGAGTTCGGGTACAAATCTAGATTTTCTATAGCATATACTGGAATAGGCCCAAGCCTTGGCACCCAGAAATTAAAATCTGAGGGAATATGTATTATATTTGCAAAGAAGCTAGCCCTGAGCCTCCCAGGTGAACATGAAATCAGAGGTTTCTAATACAAGAGTCTTAAGGCCTTGAGCTCACTTGTGCTGTTTCTATGCTGCTGTCCTGAGGCAGTGTGTGGTATGAGAGCCAGCCTAGTCTGGAAAAGAGCCTTGAGTTCAAGTACTGAGAGTTATGGAGGTATAAATCAAATCACTTCACTCAGCTTGTTCTAAGTAACTCTTAATTAAGACCATTAAGTTGATTGTACTGGTAGAGGGAGGTTCCCAAGACTAATGAAATAACAAGTCTAGCTCCTAATCACCATCTTTTTCAACTAGCAACAGACAAGAATAGTCTGTCCCTCTTTATTTGACAAAAAACAAACCCTACTGCCTCGCTTTCAAATCACAAATGAATTTATTAATTTTTTAAAAAATAATATATGAATCGAACCAAAAAGTACCTTAAAAGTAACCTGGTCCAAACTCATTTTACCAATAATGAAACTAAGGCCCAATGGGAAACTAGAAGGGGCCAAAAAAGGCCTAGAACTCAGGGTCTCTTGACTTTCAAGCCTCAGACTCTTTTCTATCCTACTTTCCTAGTGTCAGATCTGTCCCTTTAATCTAAGGGGGTCAAAATTAGGAAAGAGGTATGATGAAATATGCCAAGTTTCTTGATTCTGCCATAAAATTCAGCTATATTAGAATTCACTGCTCTACAAGCCTGAGAGTTTGCTTTCAATTCAGTGGCAAGAGAGAATGCATTTCTACACTCTGAAATAAAATACCCTTCCTTTTCCCCTCCAAATCTTCTCACAAGGCACTTGGGAAAGAGTTCCTTTTTCACATGCCCCCCTCAGCACATCAGGATTGTTTTTGTGACATTTTGACCTACCTTAAATAAATAAATAATAACCTATTCTGCCCTCTAAATTCTATAGGGTGCTTCCAAAAGTCTTGTGTTGTTTTCTAAGCTATTAAAGATTTGGCACTTTTGGAACACACTGGATTAACTGCCTCAGAGGATCGTAGGAACCAGAGCTGGAAATAAAATCTTGTCCAGTCATTGTAGAGGAAAAAAATGAGACCCTAAGAGCGGAGTGGTTTCCCAAGCTCCCAAAGGTAAGTCAAGTAGTAAAACCCAAATTCCAACAAACCCGGGGTCTTCCCAGATTCCGATTCAAAATCCAGAAGTCTTTCCACATTCTACATCTACCTGCCTGCAGAGGAATGAGTTAGTCAGCACGCCACCACCTTGTCCAAAAAGCTATCCTCTCTCCTGTAAAAATCCAACCTGGCTTTTATGCTCCTTAAACAACTCTAATTGACCTCTCCTAGTATCATCACCTCAGTGGAATTGAGCCCACTCTCCACAACAGCTTCTTGTGAGAGAACACACACACACACACACACACACACACACACACACACACACACACACACACACACACACGATCTAGAAAAAGTAACACGAGTTACAATGCAGCCAGAAATGTCTGAATCACAGCCCCCCGGGCTAAACCCTCTATTGGGCCTGCTTTTGTCTTCCCCAGCCTCTCTCAGAGCACAGGACATTACGCTCCCCGAGGCCCATCTCCATAAATCAGGAAAGAAATGAAGCCCTTCACCATCCCTGGCTTCCCTTACCCTCCCAGCCACACCTCCAGAGCACTGTTCTTACTGGGATCCTAGGACGCCATCTAGTGGCTCTTCGGAGCACCCGCCACGGAAATATCCATCCCATGAGCCCCACGGCTTCGCCCCTTCTCCCCAACAGCACCGTGTTCCCCTCAGAGCATCCGGAGGTTTATACAAAAATGGTATAAACAGCCTGCCCTTCACAATAAACCGGGATTACAGATTAGTCTGGTCCCAATCTCCCAGACCCCACAATTCAAGACTTGTATTGAACTGGATACAAAAGCTTAATTTTGCTCCCCAGCTAACTTATAGGTCACACACCAGAGAGCAGCAGTAGGTCCTCCGGACAAATTCCCACAGAGGAACAAAAATGAAAAAGGCTAGGGACTTGGGATGGGGAGAGGGGAAACCTAAGACAAGTCCGGAAGATACCTGATACTTGGTGAGAATTCGACTGACTTAACATCTCACGCTCTCCCCAGAGATTCCCTTTAGAGTATGTTCAAAACATGAATGGGAGTTATGAGAAATTTTGACATATTTCCCATCTAGAATATTTCTAACATGCAATTATGTATCAAAAACAGTTTTTGACATGTCAATTTTTTTAGTATGAAAATATGCTTCATTTCTTCCATTTTTTTAGACCCGACCCCAATACTCCAGGACTCAAAATTTACAAGTTTCCATCAAGCCCAAGAGGATTCTGTGGCTAAATGAGGTTGGAAAATAATGCTTTCCAGGAGTCTCGATGAAAAGATTGCTCACCACCGGGGATTTTCAGTTTTCAGGGATTTTCAGTTTAAAAGCTTCTTCCCATACCCCGATTTGGGCTCACTGATCTCACTGTGAACCCTTCGTCATCCACTGTCCTATTAACAGAAATGCATCTTTTTTTTTTCTGATCAGAAATACACCAAGGACTCAAGATTCACATCCAGACATGTCAGGGTTTCCGGATGCCCAGGAGGCACTTTGGGTTGCCAATACTCAAGAAATGACACTGGTTGAAAAAAAAATTCTTTTTATTGGAACTCATCTGAACATCAGATATACCTGGTGTTGGTTAGCAAGAACCGTTTGTACATTTGATATTGATGGTGCCAAAACCAAAACAGTGACTGGACATGATAGGGACTGATAAGGAAAGGGTAAAGGTGACGGTAAGAACAAAAAGAAATGATTCTGGGGAGAAAAGGAAGGGGAGAAGGGGCAGGAAAGGGAACGACGGGAAGATAAAAGGAATATAGCCAGTCAGAGATTAAGTGAAGATGCAAAACTGGGTACAACAAAATCCTTTTACAAAATATAAATTTATTAAGAAAATCTGGGTGAGAAAAAGGGCCAGAGAGTAGGAGAAAGAAGGAAAGAGAAAAGGGGAGAGGAGGAGGCAGAAGAGATGAGAAGAGATTAGACCAGAGAGAGAAAATGGGCACAGGTGAGAAAGATGAAAGGAATTATAAGAGAATTCAGCACAACAAAGATGCAGAAGCTTACACTGCCCAAATGGCATTAAAACCTTGCTGAGTAATCTCATCATAAAACAAAACATGCTGGAATACAGTGCTCCGCCTCCCACCAATTTGATTTTCAAGAGGTAAATAAATAAGCTCCCTGGGAGGGTGACATGAGGTCATTTGAAACCCCACTCCCACCCCA
This sequence comes from Sarcophilus harrisii, assembly GCF_902635505.1. Lineage (NCBI taxonomy): Eukaryota > Metazoa > Chordata > Mammalia > Dasyuromorphia > Dasyuridae > Sarcophilus > Sarcophilus harrisii. The sequence goes on from NC_045429.1 coordinate 432,433,586, forward strand.
CCCCCAAAAATGGTTACAAAAAAGAAAAAGAAAACGAAAAAGGAAAAACCCTAAAGACACCCCCACAGTCTCATTTCCAATGTTCATTGTTTTAAAAAAGGAATAAATCCATTTGACAGCAGGAGAAAGGGGAGTAGAAGAGATGGAGAGAAGCCGGTCGATTTCAGAATAGCCTCTCTCCACCACGCAGAGACTGCCGGGAGAAAGGAGGGGAGGAAGGAGACATCGGACAGCCTCCACTACTGAGTGAGGCGTGGGGTGTGCCGGGGCAGAGGGGGCCGTTAAAACACTGAAGTCTAGTCTAGTTTTTCTGTTCGAGTTTTAAAAATAAGAGCCACATGCACAGCAGGCCCCAGGGGGCTGGAGGGCCTGCAATGATCCCTCGAGTGGCCGTGCCGGAGGCCGGCTCCAAGCCCCACAACCTGGAGCTGCCAGGCCCTTCAGGACAGGGTGCTGGAGCGGCGTTCTTGGGGGACCACGGGGTGGGAAAGCACAGCAGGGGGAAAGAACATCGAGATGCCTCGTTTCCAATAGAAAAGAAAAGAGCAGTCTACACACCGTCGCTTGTTTTGGTTCAGTACAAACAGAATATAAAGTTGGCTGCTTTGGACGGTCGGCAAATATCCAATTGACAAGAGGAGGAGAGAGACAGCCCAGCGGATGGAGCCTGTACCCTGGTGGGTGGCCACGATGCCGCCTTTGTGGCCCTCTCCCAGGAGGCAGAGAGCACAGCTATTAGGTAGTGTAAGCCTTTTTCTTTTTATTTAGAATAACCTCTTTTTTTTTCTTTTTTTTTTTTTAAACAATATTCCCCACTCCCAAGTTGGGCCAGTAAAGATTACATGGAAACTGGCACACCTATCGGCTGGAATACAGATGCACCGAATGAGGAAATTTAAAAACTTTCCGAGCGAAAAGTAGAACAAAAAGAAAAAAAATCTCCTAGCATTTTCCCCAAAGGTTTCACTCTCCTGCCACACACACTCTCCAAACGACAGCTACCAAATCCAACTCTGCAAGAGAAGACAGAGCAGTGTCAATCGGGGAAGCCGCAGGGGCACAAGGAGGAGGCATTTGGTCTCGACAGGCAGAAGACAGGACACTGTCGCTAGCCCTGGTCCCGGAGCCAGCACTCACCTATGTCAGTTTCTTGGCTTTGTTGTAGAGTGAATCCACTACTTTACTCATATTCTGAATCGTCTCCAGAGCAGCTTCGTAAGTTTTATCTACTGGAGGTTCATCAAAAATAATCAGGACTCCCTCCCCCTGGTCCAGGATCCCTACAGGAAAGACAACAAAAGCATCTAAGGTAAGAAACACGGTCCATTATGGGAGATTTCCACATTAGCAAATTAGTTACCGCTACTTTCTCCAGAAATGGACACACGCAGGTATCCCATTCACACTGGACTTCCTGACATATTTACCGATCAAGCATACCCACATTCTATATCTTATAAAATCAGAAAAAAAAAAAAAAAAAAAAAAAAATGAGAGGACCAAGCCAAACTCTAAAGCCCATTCAATTCAATACTTAAAAGTATCCATGGCTTTGTCATGGTGTGGACAGCACAGATCACACCACAAACCCTCCTCTTTCGCTAAAGCGTCACAGATCTCTCATCTACAATTAGCCTAAACCACTCCTGAGTGTTCAGGGTGTAGAACATCTTAGGATGAGAGGTGTGCTTACTGTGATACACCTACGGGACACTCATTCCTCTCAAACCTTTTCTCCAATGAAGACCAGAACCTGGCACTTTCCACTCCTTAAAGACTATGCATGTGACTCCCCTTCTCAAGCACCTTTACTGTCATATATGATCTGCCTCTTGGGGGGATTAAAAGGGCTACTTGCCCAGAGTCCCAGAGCCTATATGCCTCAGTCTGATCTTCAACCCATCTCTTCCTGGCTTCAATGCCACGCCACCTCACCAAGAGCACAGGTGATGCTGTATACATTCACGGAGTGGCCAGAGCTAAGAGTTTGGCTTTTTATATCAAACTCCGGCAACTAAGTTTGTATCTCTCTGCCTCAGGTATCACCCCAACAACCATCCGGCTTACAAATACTTCTTTCATATATATCCTGCCTAAAAACCAACACTGCCCTGGCCCTTTCTTGTCAACACTCAAGAGAGAGCTGGTCAAGAAAACAAGGCCTCCCCACCAGAGAGCCAAACAGAATGTGAGTTGCCTTACAAATGACTATGTGAGGGGGGTGAAGGGGGAAATCCAACATTCGATACACCAGAGCTGTTGCTACTCAGGGGAGGATTAGGCATATATATACCTTTAAAAAAGCACAGGGAAAACCTGCTAAGTAATAATAGCCTCTACCTCATAAGGTTGTTGTGAGGACCCAATGATATAATATTATGTACAGGACTTTCGAAACTTTCAAGCTCTTTATAAATGGCAGCTGCTGCTATTGTTATTATTGTTATTGTTGTTATTATTATTATTATTATTGTGAGGAGTGCCCTGGCCCCATTTCACTCACTCACCATGAAATTTCTTGTCAAGAATCATCTGTGACAGTTTCCTTTCCACGTCGGCCTAAAATCAAAGCAAAGGATTAAGGAGACAGGTCTGCAGACACTAACCAGACAGCCTAGGTTTGTACACAACTGATAGAAAGGGCCAAAGGCAACTGCAGGCCTCAGCAGCACCAGAGAGAAGCGGGAAGGCCCAAGCAGGCACAAATGGCACCTGCTCCTCCCACTCCCAGGTCCTCTCCCAAGGGGGCTTCAGAAGTCTTCCGCATCACTGACTTACCTTAGAGAGTTTGATGAGACTGGATATATGTTCAATCTAAAAAGAAAGGGAATGGCATCAATACTGAAGTAAAAATTTATGCCAAAACCAGAAGCGGGAAGCCAAAGGGGACAGAGGGAAAAGCAGGGCAGCACTGACTCAATGTCTCTCTACAGCTCTATGAAGCACTAGAAGCTTCATCCTCCGAGAGTGATCTAGAATCATATTGTCCTCGGATGGTTTGGGGCCCACTTGGGCCTCCCTTACCTTCTGAACTTAGTGATTAACACTGGAGGTTTCAAGTTTCCCCAGGAGACGGCCTACATGGGAGAGGAGCCCCCAGAGGAGTCAAACTGCTCACTTCAGAACAAAGAGAGAAGGCCTTGGGCACTGTTCTTTCTCACTGAGCCTCCAATTGTCTTGTCTAAGTGCATGTGTGTCACCCTCTAAGATGTGAACAGGAAACATTTCTCCCTTACAATGTTAGCCCCCCAAGTACTCAGAGAACCAGACAGCCCCAGGTCTGACTCTGTAGTAGCCTCCCTATCTCTCTGCAACAGTTTGGCTGCGCAATGCCCGTTTTTTCCCAAATGATCCAGCCAAGGAACCATCTTGAACCATCAGAGTCCTTCCTTCCAGAGGGCACACCAACCAGTGTTAGTCCAAAAACTGCTACCAGTGGCTTGGAGGGCTCCCAGGTGAGCCCTGGGAGCGGTTGGAGACCTGACTGTCCAGGTCTGCTCTCCATGCCATCTGACCGCATGTAACTTCCACCCACCCTGGTCCCTCAGCTGCTTGTTGTCCTTAGGAGAGTTTTACCTGGACTCTGGAAAAGGGTTCAATAACCCGGATCAGATTCTGTTCCAATAAGTTATCATACAGCTTGGCCAGGTGAGTGTTGATAATAGGGTCATCCCGGAGTTCTACCCGGTAATCCGTCAGTGCCTACGGGAGAGACACCACAAATACAGAATGGCAATGAGAGTCCCTGACTCCCACTCAGTCTGGATCTCTCATCCCCCAGGAGGAGAAACGGCTTCCAGTCCAAAGACACTGACCATAGGTGTCGACACCCCTCAGAACGGCTGGGTGCGGTCCTCCCAACAATTTCTCTTGTATCGATGCACTTTGTCTTAATATGGACACGGCGTCTCCCACTCCAATTGAATGTAAGCCCTCTGAGGGCAAGATTGATTCATTTTTGTCTTTGTATTCCCAGGACATAGCCCAGTGGCAAACAGCAAACATTTGGTTAAGTGCTTAAATAAAAGTGAAATGAGCTCATGGGTCCCAACCAACTTTTCAAGGCCAATAATTGCAATCCCTTATGACATGGGAAGCTCTTTTACATAATAACACATTATGTGGCTAAGGCTATGGCTCTGATTCTCTGACTACAGTGGCTTAAAGAACTTCAAAGAGAGGAAAAGTCAAGGTCAAGTCACCTTGGCACTACCAAGGCAGATCAGCTAGCACTTCTCTGCATCTTAAAGCCTTTCCCAGAGCACAAGAAAGTAGGTGATTGCCCAGGGTCATACAGTCAGTATTCAACTGGGGTGGAAAGGAAGAGTAGCTCTTGAACCCAAGTCTTTGTGGCTCGAAGGCTGGCTGTCTACACCATGCTATCTAATGTGCATAGAGGATGCATTGGATTTCACTCTGAGCCTCAAAGCTTTTCTGCCTTTGTCCACTCTTCAAAATTTCTTCTTTTATCCATACAAGGAATAAGTCAATCACTTTCTGGAGCTAAGAGACCTAACAGGGACCACCAAGAGATGAAGATAATGCCTGAGTCACTCTTTATTCCAACAGATTTTTCATGAAAAAGCTTAACTTCTAAAAAATATTTTAAGTATTTATTCTTTGAAAAAAAATCACTTCCATTTAAATCATCATTTGCTCTGGGAAAGAGCAATGTTGAATTGTGGATTAAGAAAATGTATTGGCACCATAATGGTACCACCAAGGCTTCTTTCAGTATGGCAAACCTAGAAGCAGATGCCAATTTATTCATAATTATCAAACCAGTTTTAACTTTTTTTTTCTACTGCAATCTTTCAAATCCATTTTGTTTTCAGTCATGTCTAACTGTACAGTTTTCATGACCCCATAAAAGAGTGTTATTGATAAAGATGCGAGAGTGGGTTTGCCATTTAATATCCTCTCCAGCTCATTTTGCAGATGAGGAAACTGAGGCAAACAGGGTTAAGTGACTCACTTGGGGGTCACAAAACTATTACGTATCTGAGGTAGGATTTGATCTCAGATCCTCCTGACTCCTGAGCCATCATCTAGCTACTGCGTTACCTCACTATTCAAAAGTCTATGCCCACCCAGTCTGGTACTACCCATTAGCTCACCTTTTCAAAGTCTGCCAGCGATCGATTCTTGCTAGCCTGAGCCACACATTTTAATGCTTCTGTCTGCAAATAAGGAGAGAGTCAAGGTGATCTTTCTGCACATTCACATACTCATCCAAACACAAATCTCTTGGGTTTTCCTCTTCTCTTTTTTCTTGGCAGTGTGATTTCTATAAAAAATTTGACTACAAAGACAGAACATTCAATCTGGTTTTCCTCACCTGGACACAGTAAGAGAAATTTGACACTGACCTCAGTGAAAGTAAAAACACAAATGACATGCCCACTATTCCCTAAAATCAATAATCTCAGGTGGTTTAGGAATATGTGGATAGAGTTAAAAATAGGTTCCTATACAATTCTTTTAGTAGAGTAAGCAGTTTATTCCCCAATCAACCAAAGAGAAGCCAGGCTGCTCCCCCAAGTCTACCTTCATTCTGTCTGTCTTTTAGATTTACACCACATAATCTCTAGGGAATAGAGTGAATTCTGGGTTTAATCCAAGGTCAGGAACGTTACTGCTATTCTACTTGCTAGAAAAGCTACTGGAGGCTGACTAAGGGTGAGCTGTCACAACCAAGAAATTAGCTCTTGACAAAATCCAGTGCTAACAAGTTTACCCACACTGGGAGGATGATCACTCTTTACTCCAAGTGAATATGGGCTAACAGCGTTATGTTCAGATTATAGAAAATATTACAAGGCTGTTTGTTAGGTGTTAAAACCACCTACCCAACCACAATGCAAGTTAGAATGTATTTTGTTCTCAGCAGAAAGCCGATATAAGACAAGGAAAGTTATTTTTCATGAAAGGTTAAAAATGACCTTTTTTTTTGCCCTAAAGTCAAATCACCTAGAATAAAGAACCACACAGGAGGAGTCTCCTCCTGACCCACCCAGGTCACTCTATCCATCTCTACCCATCTTTTGTGAGTGTGGGTATGTATGAGAAGAGAAAAGGAAGAGGAGAAGAGAGAAGAGCTAGAGAAAAGAGAAGAGAACATGTCCAGTCCATTATACTGAATGTGGGTGATTTACTGCCAATAAACATTTAAGTGTGGTGAGGCTCTCACCACTCTAATAAAGAGTGCGGTTGTGACTGACATTAGAAGCATCTCTTAAAGTGTTCCTGATCAAAAGTCAATTAAGGTTCTATGTGGAGAAGAAGAAAAATTCTTGATCATGCCATCTGTGCTTCCCTGGAGAGCTAAGTGATCCCTTCAGCAGATCACCTTCAGCTCTCTCATCTGACTTTCGAGTCCAAAAGGACCAAGAGGGTTCTTCAAATCAGAGATGGAAATGGGGGGATAGTGAAGCACAGAAGCAGACATGAGCACAATTTTAACAAGAATTAAGATAACACTTTTCCAAGAAATCGATTCATACCCACTCCAGCATTAAGCTATTGTACACAAGAACAATCAGCGTCACCTTTCTTTTTCAATCACACCCAGCCAAAAGGTACAGACTAAGTTGGAAGGGACAGCTCCCCAAGTGGCACCAGCAGCAGGAATATTTCTGGGGAGCTGCACGTACAGTAACCCTAATGCACCAGATCATGGAGTCAGAGTAGCATCAGTGAGGATTCCACAGCATGCTGGATCACTATGGGCTCATCCACGATTTCACAAGCTGAATACATAGAGCTACCATGACCAAGCCATTAAGGATGAAAGTTAGGATAAAAGTGACTGGGCTCGACTGGTCTGGGGCAAATGTTCATCATATATGGGCCTGTTTCGTGATCCCAGTAATTACTCAAACTTATAATCACAACAGACCAGAGCCACTTTCTTAAGAACACGAGACTGTACAAGAATCAGACAAAGTCACAATGGCTTAAGTTTGGGGAGGGGGGAAAAGGAAAAGAGTTGCTGAGGGAATGAAAGAACATGGCACTGCCCAAATTTTTTGGCCTTTCCAATTGCGTCTAAGTTAATTGAGCTCTGAGCCTCACCAAGAGGGGGCTCACCAAAAAAATAATAGGTCTTCCCTACCTGCCTCCCTGCGTACCGCAGTGCGAGCTTCCCACTCACTAAGGCTTGAACATCTTCTGGCCTGGAGAAAAAAAAAAGGAGACATCCTTTTAATGGGTCACTTACCTTATTGAACATTCAAAGCACTGATCTTATCTGAACTGTGATTCCCCCTGAGTCCTAGTTGCAAGACTAGACTCCAAAACAGAGCCAGCCTCAGACTCTCAATCTAATTTGTTCATTACAAATGCAAATGAGCCCCTGGATTTTTATGACTTCTCTCAGCACTGTAAGAAAGAAGTTTTGGACAATACAAGAGTTAACAGGTCAATCAGATGACAACAAAACCACTATAAAATGAAATGTAGTTATTTCAATTTAAAAAAAAAAAATTTTAATTTCAGTAGAGTAAGCATTTGGGAGTTTTTAGCAATATTTTTTGATCAGCTATCATAATTAATTCTGCTATAAATTCTCCTTATCTCCATTCCAAGCAGTGTGACCCCAGGGTCTGGAAAATATCCCAAGCAAACAGGCCTTAGCTAAATTCAACAGAATTCCAAGCTGGAATCTCCAATAGATATTCTCAAAGTGTGATCTGAAGGCCTCGAAGGGTCCCCTAAGTCTCTTTCAGGGAATCTATGAGGTCAAAACTCTTTTCATAACAGAAAGACATTTAATTTCTACTATGATAATCTCTCATATTGGGGAGATACTCAATAACTGTTAGTGATGTAAAGGAATTCTGTGATCACAAAGTGTGACCTAAACCAAGCTACCCCCCCCCCATTTTATTTAGGAAAAAGACTCAGAATGGGGAAGAACTTGCACTTGAACCCCAACTCTCAGACTCAATCTTCAGTGCAATTTTTTACCCAATGTGATATTTACCATATAAGAAAAATTGTGCAGCACAGGTTTCGGTAACAGTTTTGGACACCTGCCCACCAGAGAGGCATGCCCTAAGCAACAATGGAGGCTGGGAGAGCATGTTAACCTTCTCCTCTTGCCCTGCCTGCCCCCCCTTTCCCCACATACAGTTGTTCCCATATCCCATCTGTTCGAGCACCTACGTGTTGAGCATGATTTTGCAAAGCAGCATATATTTCAGTGCTGTGATGGCCTTGGGGCTATCGATGGAGTCATAGCCCTCAAATGCCTCATAGAAATAAGAATATGCTGTTTTCCAGTCCTTCTCTTCTGCTGCATGGATGATACCTAGGTACAAAGGAGGATTCAGATCAAAAGCAGCTCATTCAGCTTTTACACAGGATCCTACAATAAAAGTTACATCAGTAAAACAAACTGATATTGTTTCACTCTTACAGCCAAAGACAGAAAAGAGAGAGCTAAAAAAGAAGTTAGTACATTTTAATTTAGTCAAATTTAATTAAAGATACAGAGTGTGACTTACAGAACTGGTGAATGAGACTTTTTCGGGTCATAGGTAAACACGGGTCAAGTTGGAGAGAAATTATAGGACCACAATAACTTTTGGTTAGCCTTCAGAATCTCTGATAATGTTTTTATTTTATCTGTAGACAAGGTGACTCAGCTTGTTCATCATTTTTCATAGAACAATAATATTCTATTATCATCATTTACCACAACTTTATTCAGCCATTCCCCAAATGATTGGCATCTACCCATTTTCCAATTCTTTGCCACCACAGAGTTGCTACATTTTTGCACATGTGGGTCCTTTTGTGATTTCCTTGACATACAGCCCCTGTAAATTCATTTTAAATAAATTTATTTCTGAAACTTGCATTTTTATTGGATAATTGGAATTTTGAATGAAAACTGAAAGCCTTCAACTTAATATTTCCCCATTTAAGAAGACATTTGCCTTACACAACAACGTGCCCCGCAAAGAAATCTCACTGGTCTGTGACATCCACAGGAACCTGCTCAAGCAGGGCCAGCCAAGCCTCCAGTTGGTCACCACAGGCCAAACAGCAAGCAAGACTGTGCTCATGCTACTCCCTCCCAGGATCTCTAAACACTGCCCCATTCCCCACTCCCCATATCTGGCAGCTGCCTACCATCTTCAGTCCTTTGGTTCAGTACAACAAGGTGGCAGGGCTTAGGTCTGTGCTGGGCAAAAGACATCTTTCAAAATGTCTCAAAACGATCATTAATCTGAGTTAAATGATTCTGAAATGGAGAAGTAACAATTCCCTCAATTAAACAAGCAGTTAAAAATGAAAGAGACTGGGAATCTGTTTTAAAAGTTGAACCAAAGCTAGAATTCTGGGATCTAATTTCTAGTTTCTTCCTCTAAACATGAAGCTCCTTGGCCAATCACTTATGAGAGCTCAAATTACATTGGTCAGGTAAGAGGAGGTGGTGGATACCACAGTTAGGAATGGTGCAATGATATGTTCCACACACACTGAGTGCTTAATGAATGGTTTGGGTTTTTTTTTTTTTTTTTAAATAATAGTTTGGTTTTTTTTTATTTTCAGAATACATGTAAACATAGTTTTCAACATTTACCCTTGCAAAATCTTGTGTTCCAAATTTTTCTCTCTCCCTGCACCCACCTCCCTACCCCAGCGGTTTGGGTTTTTTTTTCATTTGAACCGAATTGCAAAATGCTAGTACTCCTCAAATAGTCTAATTAATTGGTCCCTCTTCTCCAACTCATAATAGTACAACAAAGTAAAACAATAAGGCAAAATGGCAAAGAGTTTCTCTCTCCTCTCTTCTCCTGTAATGGAAAAAGTGAGAAATCATCAAAAGGAAAGTGAGGTTAGAATTGCATCACTGAAAATCCAAGACAATGGCTCCCCAAGATAGGCAAGAGGCTATTACCTGACTGCATGTCCAAGGTAGCCTGCAACTTAGGAGGGCAGTAGATGGCATTTGCTGTGGTTCGAGCAGACGTTAAGGCGGCTCGCGCTTTGGGAAGATTGCTCAGGGCATGGTATGTTTTACTCTCCAAGAGCTGCACTTCCACCAGAAGGGCCTTGTCATCCATTTTTTTTAACTCTCTCAGCAACTGAGAACCTAGCAGGTAAAAGATGCATAACTGTCTATTAGATTCCTTTCAAACAATCACCTACTGATTACTGTATTAATCTGATTAAGTGCTGCTTCTCTTCTTCCCAAAGAAAGTTCCAAACACACAAAAGGAGTTCCATACCCCCATCTTTACACATTCATTTGTTTGGTCACTAATAGGCTTTCTGATTTCTTCCCCAGGACCCAGGAAGTTCATTAGGAAAACCTCATCATCCTTCTAAGACCCCACAGCCCTGGAACTACACCTCATCACTGCCCTCTGCTTCTTAGCTAGGAGGCTGGAGCCATGGCCTTCAGACTTCAGAATGTCTTTCATGTGGCTGTCCTTCTCTGATTTTTCTACCAGGCCCCTTTTAAACTCTATGTCTCCTCAGCACAGGGCCTGGCACACATTAATAAATGTTTGGTGACTGATAACTCAGTACATACAAGACACTACTCTAAGGACGGCAGGGAAAACAAAAAGAATTAAGACAAGGTCTTGCCTGGACCCCAAAGCAGAATTATAAGACCCATAAGCAACAAGCAGCATGTAAGGAGACATTGCTGAGAAAAAGGATGAGCTTCCTAATGAATCTATGCTCTTGAGAGTACCCTGTATTTTCTAATGACAACCTAAACTCATTAACAGGCCATCCTAGGATTTAAAGATAGTGGGAACCCCCTAATTTCACTTGGCACCCGCCATCCTTGGAACTACATGAGAAAATAATGGACCAAAGGCTGAGAGGACAGGGAAATTTTCCAGGTGCTTACTGTCCCTCCAAAGAACACTTCCTCTCCATCTAAGGAAACCAGATCCAAATAGGCAATTCTGGGGCCTAAAATCTTTTGGGCCTGAACAGCTATGGAAGTAATAAAAAATAAAATATTCAAAATGAGTTCAGAAGAAAGAGGAAGGTGATGTACATGGAAATCCCAATGAGGTAGCACAGTGCAAAGTGGACTGTACTTGAAAACAGGAATGCCTGAGTTAAAAGTCTTGGTTCAAACGCTTACTAGTTGTGTGATGCTGGGCAAGTAACTTAAACTTTCTCAGTCTTGGCTTCCTCATCTGTAGAACAGAGATATTGGCACCTCCCTCCTAGGGCTATTGTGAGGATCAAATGAGAAAATATAAGTAAAGTACTTTGCACACCTAAAAGCACTGTATGAATATAGTAGCTATGAGCCTACAATATCAGAATGAGGGATAGCTGGGACTCCACAGTTTGCCAAGAAATCAGGACTCATTGGGAGCCTCCCCAAGGTGTAGTTTGCTAGCTCTCCAGATGGTAAGTAATAAATCACTTTACATTATACTGACTGGCTAAAGTGTTTGCTCTAATTCTCATACAATCAGTTAACCAGGCCATCAGTGATAACTAGGCCATACTGACACAGAAACAAGGAGACATCACAACCAATCTTTTCTCCCCACAATCCCTGTTCATTTTCCCCAACAATCATTTGAACTAACTATAAACCCACAAATACAATGCTTTCCAGAACAGCTTCTCCCATCTGCCTTTGCAAGAGGCCACAGAATTACAGAAAACATTCTTTTCTATCTGGATCATAGGATCATAGCTCTGGAGCTGAAAAAGACCTGAAGGGCCATTTCCTCCAACTACCAACTTTATAGTTGAACCTAATGCCCAAAGAAGTTATGAAGTGACGTGGCTCAAGATCAGACAAACTGTAAATGGCAGAGGTATTACTCAGACCTGGGTTGTCTGATCTCAAACCCAACGATGTTTCCACTGCCATCACCACAGTCTCTCCTGTGACAAGTTACACAGCTCAGAACTGTCGAGAATCATAAGCATATAATCCTAAGGCTTAGAGTACATGAAAGCTTCATGGACTCAACAGTAACTGACTCCACAAGGAAGGAAGGAAGCAGCTCCACATAAAGCAATGAGCAGAGATCCACTAAACCTTGTTGATTTCCTTGTCCCAGCTCGTAGGATTTTTAAAAATACAAATGTGGAAAGAGATGTCATTATTACTTTAGACTCAGAGATGAGGCAAATGTGCAAATTAAAGATCTACATTCAGGAAAATTTTTTATGAAAGAATCAGCCTTTGCTTCTCTAAATTTGGGTTCATCAGGATGCTAATCATTGAGATCCCTAAATTAAAAAGTTAAGGGGAGAGGGAGTTTCTTCAAAGGGTTTTACATGTTACATGTTGATCTAGTACAAATCCTGTTGCTTTCTACAAAATCACTTACCCAACTGTAATGCTTCTTGGTACCTCTTCGTATCAAAGTACAAAGATACCAACCTCGCCTGAAAAAAGAAAAATATGATTGATTTAAGGGAGGGCAAAGCTGGAGAAAGGAACCAGAGAGTGCTAATAATGAGTATGTAACTTCTCCTGAGGACATTCAATTTCAGACTAACAAATGATAGGATTAACATCAGCAACTCAGAAGGTGAGGAAGGCTCAGTGCCCGAGGCAATTAGAGTGCTACCAAATCTGGGTCCAACAGTGCAACTGGTTCAATACTTGAATTGAACTTCTTGAACTTCTAAGGAGGAAAGGTAAAATGTTTATCATGCTAATTCCAAAAGCAGTAGTGCCTGACCAAATTAATCACTCAAGCATTCCTCACATCAGAACATCCTGTTAGAATCTATAATTTTCCCAAATAAAGGAGATATGGCTTGTTTAAAAAAAAAAAAAAAAAAAAGGTTAAATTTCTTTTGGATATTCAAGAAAGATTAACTATGAAATCAACTTAATACATTGAGTACATTTGAAGCCAATGTCTCACTTACAGGCTTTTAATTTACAGTCCATTTGGCACATACCTCCAGAGCCTGACGTAAGAAAGTCCTCTTCTCAGATTTGGCCCACTCAATGCACTCTAAGCATAACTCAACCTACAGTGGAAAGAGAAAACATATGCAACAATGCTAAGTCCCATCTATAATACAACTGACTCGTAACAGTAGCATGAGGGGTAGGACCAAACCCCATCACTACACACTATGTGTATGCTTTCTAGTTTCTGTCCCAGATTTTTACTGCATATAGTTATATTTATTCTACAGACAATATTCAAGCCTTGTAACAAGCTATGTTACAATATGGTCCTACTATGCTGTTTTTGTTTTCTAACTATTAAAAGTTATTTTGGTTAAATAGTAGTCTTTTATAAATGGGAAGCTCTAGCACCCTACCAATCCACTTGGTCTCCCTCTCCTGCTGAGGTCCTTTTAGCACAATCAGTATGAAAGGATCTAGAAGTAGTTCTGAGGAACCTTTCCAGAGTTGGCAAGTCTTAGAAATTTGCAATGAATACCTAAAGTAAAAATGTTCTCCTCCAAATGTCCATACACTATGAGTAAAGAGCAGAGAGTCACAGCTCTAACATAAAGACTTTTGTTTCCAACAGCTGCTTCTAAGATTCAAAAGGCCCAGCTGGGCAATTTCCCCTTCATATTCTGGACAGAACAACTAGCCGATTCATAGGCACTCTTGTGGACATACTAAACTTAGCTGTTTCTTAAATAGATTTTAAAAATTTTCCAATAAATTTACCCCAAAAAAGCTTTTCCAAGTTTTATTTAAAAATCATCTGCATTTCCTGTTGCATCAATTACCCAGGCAAAGAAATGTCAATGATCTCGCAAAAGAAAAAACACTGACGCAGCATTGGAGATTAAATACTTTTTAACCAATCTCTAAGAAGCAGATATGTGATCTAAATTTTGGCGTTTGAAGAACTACTGTAGCTAAACTTATAGGACACAGGAAAGACTCAAGAGGCAGAATGAGCTTTAGAACCAGAGGAAAAAGATACAGATCCTTGGATTTTACCACAAACACAGACTCTTAAACTTCAAACAGAAACAGGATCAAAAAGAGGGTTTGCTGCTGGCTCTACTGTTAACATTAACAAACTTATTCCAGTATTAAGAACAAAAACATTCATCACTTTGGTTCTGTAGAATGTATCACGACTCTTAATTGGGAACCATCACATAATTCCAGATATATCGAGAGGCTAGTCTTATCTAATACAATAATTTCTCACTACATCTGGGGATTCCAGAAGAACCACTAGAAGGAGAGAGGCTAAAAAATACATCCTTATTCCATGAGACTGCTCATTGGTCATTAAATGACAGGCAAAAGACTAAACTTAGGAAATAATTGTGACATTTTGAAAGTACTCAATATCACAGTACTTCTTCAGCAAGATGATATCAATTAGCTCTAATTCTTTATCAGGGATACCTGTTGGTCACTGCCTTAAACTGACAAAAACTTGAAGAAGCTTTTTCAGAAGCTGCTTAAAACAACCACTCCAAATAACATCAAAATAGAATGGGGTTGAGTAATAGCAACATTGTGCAATGATCAACTATGATAGACCTAACTCTTCTTAGCAATGCAATGACCCAATGCAATTTCAAGGGACTGAAGTGACAGAAAATGCTGACCACATCCAGAGAAAGAACTTTGGAATCTAAATGTAGATCAAAGCATATGAGTTTCAACTTTTTTGTTTGTTTTTTTCTTATGATTTTTCCCTTTTGTTCCAAGTCTTCTTTCACAACATGACTAATGTGGAAATGTGATTAAATAGGACTATACCTGTATAACCTATAGCATATTGTTTGCCATCTTGGGGAGGAGGCAAGAAAGGGAGGGAGGGAGAAAAATTCGGAGCTCAAAACTGCATATCTTTACATGTAACTGGAGGAAAAAAAAAAACTATTAAGTAGAAATGTTTTTTTCCTAAACAGAAAGGTGTTTTGATTCAGCAAACCTAGTTACACTTTCACTCCTGCCTTTAGACAAGGGGAGTTCAACATATACAGAGACTCCCTCAAACACCCTAACTTTCCAATTCCTCAGTTTACACATTTCCCATGACTAGCTGCTCCCCTCACTTCAGCTACACAAAAAAATGGCCAACAAGAACCTTAATAACCCATGTGTTCCACTTCCACATTCATGAACTCTTGAATTCTTTTATCTCATAATCTGTTATCATTCCACCTTTCTCTCTGCTTTGCAACTCTGACCTTTTCTTCACTCTCAATGTAATCTCCAATCCCTTCACTTCTTAGTTCATTCCCAAACCATTGCCCTACATTCTCTTCTTCCCCAATGTTACCCTAGTGACCTAGTTCAAATCCATACTGTCCTCCTCCTCCTCCGCTCTCAAGTCCCTGGCCCCTTTATCTTACTAAAGATCTTGATCCACCAAATTCCAAACCTGGATTATTACTACTCTGCTCAGAGAGCCTACAGAAACCAGAGATCATCAGGGAACTGTGCTGAAGGAATCCAGTACAAATTCATGTGACATAATCTCAATGGGACCCTCACAGCAACAATGCAATCCCTTTATACCTCCCTAACTAAATCACTCTCTCAAGCACCACAGTGACTCTTCCACATCTTTTCACCCCTCCTCAAACCTGCCAAAGCTCCCATACATACTCTCAGCCTCAGAGTTCAATGAAAATACTAAAACCCTTGGTTTCTCCCCTTATCTTCCTCAGTTCACACCTTCACCCAGATACCTCCACCTTTTCTTTCACCGTCTCACATGAAGACCAAGGAAAAACCCTCTACACACTTGTGATTGCATTCCATACCATCTTCTCCCTTCTATTCAACCTGTTCCATCTTCTGGCTGCTTCCCTCCTGCTCACAAACCTGTCCATGTTCCCCTCAGCTCATCCAAAAAAGAAATGAGTTCTCATTTGATCCATCGATCCCCACTGATGATCGTCCTTTGTGTCTCCTTTCTTTTACAGCTAAACTTCCTGACCACTTCCTTTCTTCTCACTCTCTTACTGCAATCTGGGTTGCAACTTCATAATTTAACAATAGCTTCTTCAGTTACTAATGTTCTCTTAATTTTCCAATCTAATGTCATTTTCTCAATCTTCATCTTCTTAAATCTTCTCAGTAGCCTCTGACAAAGCTAATTTTTCTCTTTTCTTGGATACTCTCTGCTGTCTCCTGTTTCTCCCCCTTCCTATCCACTTGCTCTTTCTCAGTCTCCTTTTGCTGGACTTTTCATCTAGGTTGTACCCAGTAATGGTGGATGTCTCCCAAACCTCTGTCTTGGACCTTCTTTTTTCTTCCATCAATACTCGTTTATATGACAATCTAATAAGTTACTATGGATTCAATTATCATCTCCATACAGATGATTCTCAAACATTATCTACGCTCTCTCCTGACATCCAGAATCACATCTCTAACTGCCTATCAAAAGTCCCAGACATCTTAAACTTATCATGTGCAAAACAATTGATATTCTTTCCCCTAAAGCTTTTCTTCTTGCTAACTTCCTCTCACTGTCAAGGTCATTAAGGTTCTCAACCTGGATGTCTGTCTCTTCAGCTTCTCTCCCACCCCATTCCTATATCCAAATGGTTACCAAGTCCTATCAATTCTACCTTCCCGATTATCTCTGGTATGTTCTCCACCCTCATTACCACACAAGCTAACTGTTTAACAAGTTTAACAAGACTTAAAACATACTGCTGGTTGGTCTGCTAGCCTCTCCCCACTACAGTGGTTACTTAGCTGTCAAACTGATTTTCCTAAAGCACAAATCTGATTCTGTTACTTTTCCATTCAATAATTTCCAATGGCTCCTTCCTACCTTTACAACCTGGGTCCTCACTCCCTTTTGCTTTCTTATATCTCTCATCCCTCCACAGATTCTTTGATCAAGCTGGCCTCCTTGCAGTTTCTCATATGATACTCCTTCATCTCCCAACTCTAGCATTTTCACAGACCATCTTCCATACCTGGAATACTTTCCTTCCTCATCTCTACCTCCTAGTTTCCTTCAAGTTTCAGTTGAAGTCTCACTTTCTCCAAGTTTTTTCCAGTCCTTACTCTTTGTACCTTCCTCAAAACTATGCCCACTTTATCCTGTATAAATCATGTTTGTACACAATTGTTTACTTTTTTCTTCATGAGATTGTCCATGCCTTGAAGCATGAATTGATTTTTGCCTTTCTTTTAATCCCCAGCACTTTGCACAATGCCTGGAATGTGGTGCTTAATAAATGCCTAACTGGTTCGCTGAATGAATGAATGACACAGGAAAAATCCAAGTTATAATTCAGGTAAGAAACCTCCCACCAAAACTGGCATGAGAATTCTTACAATTTCATTCAACAAATGCTACTATGCCTTCCAATGAGTCAGCTCAATGCTAAGAGAAGGAAAGTCAAAGATTCTAAGAAAAGACTTAGCAATGGTAAAAAAAAAAAAAAAACCTTCTACGAGTTTGTGTAATTCTGCTATGCAGGGTCAAAATTAACACTGCATTTATTAAGTCCATCGGCCTATATTAAGTTCTGATATTCCAAGTAAATGATACCATTTAATTAATGAAAAAGGAATAAGAGGGAGTCACTGCAAGTCAATGAAAATATGATCATTTCTAACATTGCTATTTTTGTTTAAAATTAATCAAAATATATTTTTATACTTTCATCCAAAAAACAAGCATTTAAGAAGTTCTGTAAACGAAATGGCTTACTACACAATATGACCCTGCCAAAAACAACATAATTGAATTTGCAATTAATTATTCTAAAATTAATTTCTTCTGAGTACCTGGCATATTAACTAGACTTCAGTGAGCTGTCCCAACAAGAAATCGTTTTGTTTCATTTTTTTTTTAAGTTGGGAGTTAAAGATGAGGTCCTGCTAGTCTAAACTTTTCTACAAATCTTTCACCATTAGCACTTCAAAACTATGGCCCTATAAATAGACAAGACTTTTCCTTTCTCTCCTATACCACAGAGAAGCGAATTTCAATTTATCTCCACAACCCAAGACCACTGATCAGCACTACCTCTACAACAGATCCCAATGGCATCAGGTCTACAAAAAGAAACTAGCGGCCAAAATGAACCCATAAGTGCCTGCAGCATGAATTTTGCTTTGTGACTTTGTAATTGTTCACTTCTTTCTTTCTGAAATGAAAATACAAAACAAAACAAAAAACAACAACAACAACAACAACAACAAAAAAAAAAACTGGCAGTCACCTTTGGAAGTCTGAAAACAGGATCACTGGCCTCCAAAAGTCTAATTTCATTACAGCCCTTGGACTAATTTCATGGACAAGAATCACTCCTGTAGAGATCCACACAGAAAGATGCTTGATGCCCAGTAAAAGGCAGAGCCAAGGTGAGAAATGTTCCAAAAAGATACAACGCAAGAGTTAATTAGTGTTCCCAAGAAGCTTTGTGACAGATGATGAAAGGTTCCACAGAAACAGAAAACACTACAAAGGCACAGCAAAATACAATACCTCAAAGACAAGAATCTGGTTTTGACCCTGATGTAATGAGGATTCTAGGGACCACTGGCAATCTCCACTTACAAAGCCAAGCATGGAACAGACCCAAAGTATCAAATGCCCTGTAACAAAGGGATACTGATGTGATCAGTCCCAAGTCTGCCTTTCCAGTTGTCGCTTCTATAACGGCACCACAGCCAAAGCAAACCGCTTCAACCAAACAGGTTCTCTCTTTCTTTATTCCCTGCAATCAATGTGGCTCACCTCCTGCCCTGTGGCTGCTTCCATGTCAAGGAAGAGGTCCAGCAGGGATCGGACCAGACGAGCCGCCTTCGCCTTGCTGATGGAGTTCAAGAAGGGTCGTACATACTTCAGGAGCCCTCCAAGCTCTGTACATAAGGCAAATCAGAAAAAAGAAAACTGTCAGTCACTCAAGATATAATGCAAATACCAAACTGTCCGGAAGGTCCCACCTCTTCCTTCTAATCTCTTCTAGCCTGATCTCCCCACAACCTGGAAATGAGAGCTAAGTAGGTGACTTGTCATCTTTAAGTCTC
Organism: Sarcophilus harrisii; assembly: GCF_902635505.1. Taxonomy (NCBI): domain Eukaryota; kingdom Metazoa; phylum Chordata; class Mammalia; order Dasyuromorphia; family Dasyuridae; genus Sarcophilus; species Sarcophilus harrisii. The sequence continues at coordinate 432,452,547 of NC_045429.1, forward strand.
CCATTTTTATTAGGAAGTTTTTTTAGCTGCAGTACACCCTACAGTAGTAAAGATCATTCTTTTTCAGGGATGGGTTAGGCTGACTGGTCAGCCTCTATCATCTTTTCTACCTCTGAAATTCCTTGACTCCCTTCCTCTTTGGGGAATACCACTTCTTTTCTTAGTTATCTTCCTGCTTGTCAACCTTTAAAGAGCTATGACATTCTTTCAAAACTTTCCATTTAAAATGTCAAACACAAGCCTTCTTAAACAATGATCAGTATTATCAGTTACAAGGGAAAGCTTTTATTTAAAAAAAAAAAAAGGGAGTGTTTTTTATTGTTTTGCTTATAAAAAGTATAAAACTTCGAAAATGGTTCAGCCAAAAACCTCAAGAATAATGATCTTTCACTTCAGTGAAAGAGTCTACAGAAATCTAGACTACAAACTAACATCACCTTGATTCATAATCCAGGGTATCCAGAGCTCAAATAATGAGTCTTCAAATTTAATGTTTCTGTCTGCAGATCAAGAAAAACGTTATCCTTCCAGTTCAGGGACACGTTCTATTCTTACCACTAGGTCCTTGGGGTCCTCATTAGCCAAGACTTAAATAGCTAGCATATGCTAGCTATTTACAAATTGTATTAGTAATGTATCACAAAAACATACTGTACAGTAGTTTATTAGGTACTACAGAGACTTGGCAAACAAAGAATGAGACTGATTCTTTCAAGTGCCCAACCTGCTTTACTCTCAGGAAGGTCTGCCTCCTAAAAGATCCTTCTTCACATTTTTGTTTACAATGTTCCTCCCACCTGAAATTCTGATGACTTGCTTTAGTTTCTGCCTCCCCTGAGGTCTTCCTTGATGATCACTCCAAACACCTTCTTTATTTATTGTCTGTACTACACAATTCAGTGCTTTATTACAGAGTAACCTACTCCTAGAATTGGAAAGGACCTCAAAAGTAGTTTTTCACCCAACACAGAAATCCCTTTCCTGACAGTCAGCCTCTGAATATTTCCAGGGCCTGGGAATTCACTAGAGTGGCTCACTAGTTTTAATTGTTAGAAGATTCTTTATACTTAATAAAAAATTTGCATACTTAAAGCTTCTCCACAATTTGTCCAGTTTTACTTTAAAGACTAAGCTACTATTTTCTTCCAAATGACAGATCTTCACTATTTGAAGGCACTTATGAAGTTTTTCTCTCACTTCTTCTCTATGCTAGGTAACAATTCCCTGCCCTCACATGACAATCTCCCAGATCCCTTTCACTCTACTGGCCACCATTCTCTGAATTCTCCAGGTCCTTACCAGTCCACTTTCATGTGTAATATTCAAAAGATACATGACTCCAGGTATCTGACTAGCACAGAATACAGTGGAACTAAACCTCCCTTGAGGTGAATTTCTTTTCACACCCTTAAAACGTGTATTCATATATCCCAAAATTGCATTAGCTCATACTTAGCCATATTTAGCCAATGTCTTTTTCATACAAACTACTAAAGAGTCTTTTCCACATTGACTGAATTATTTTAAAGATAAATATATTGGCTTAAAATTTACATTTCAGCTGAAGAAGATTCTGATTACCTTCATCTGATGTATAGCTCTCTCTCTCTCTCTCTCTCTCTCTCCTCCCACTTCCTACAAGAAGTAATGTAGTGTTGAAAGTGAAATCAAGAATGAGTTGGGTCTAAATCAACCCAAGCTGTGTGACCAGGGCAAGTCACTTAATGTTCCTCAGTCACTTCTCCATCTGTAAAACAGTATCACTTATAGCATCTGCTTCACCAGTGTGTTGTCAGGGACAGAGGAGCTAATAAAGATCAGCTATTATGGTTTAGTATCGCTCAACCATTCCAAACCATATTCCTTTTTATATTCCTTAGCCTCATTTTTCAAAAATATAACTTCTCTGAAGTTACTTCTTCTCTATGCTGGGTTACAATACCTTCAACCCTCCCGCCTCACATGATAATCTCCCAGATCCCTCTCACTCTACTTGTTCCTTCCTTGGAAATTTTGACCTCCCAAATGGCACAGTCACTTTCCCCCAAGATTCCATCACTTCCAGATCATCAAATTTTGTAGTTCAGAATTAAATCCTAAGTAGCTGCTTTCCTCTTGCTGCTTATACCTTCTGGGACAAAGTTGGTAGTATATAAAGCAGACACATAAAACACTGCCTTGTTCACTGATGGAGTCACAGATGCTTGTAGTGTCCCAAAATAGACTCTAAAATCTTTGTAGGTATGGAATGCGTCACATCATGTGTACTTCATATAGTAGCAGGCATACAGAATTTCATAAATATTTGATGAATCATTGATAGAAAAGATATGGTTCCTACCATACCTACAAAAAGTTTAGAATAAAAAGAAACAAGTTGTGAATGTATCTAGCTACACACACATCAATGAAATAAGACTTATCACAAGAATATATACTAATGCTGGTCATATCGGCCAAACTATGACCCCAGAAACAGCAAACTTTCTAGCAACCCTTATTCTTTTTACCATTCCCAACTTCACAGGTCTCAGTGTTAAGTGAGAGTAAATGGGATGGATGAGAGAATAGAAGGAACAAAAAATTTTAAGCATCAGTTACAATCTTTTTTATTGAAAAGTATTTGACAATAATATGTTTTATACTATTAATTCTTCATTATTCAGGTTAACAAATGGCAGTAACTCAAAACACATGTTATTTTAATTACGGTTCAATTTCACAAATACTCGTATCATTTTGCATTCTTTAAAATCAACTGAATACAGTGAGAAGTGGCTCAAAAGCAGAAACAAGTTGATTTGAGATTAAAATTTTCTAACAGACAATTCTTGTAACTGAAAACTGACTACACGAGCACAGTTAAGTCGCATGCAGAATAAGACACAAAATTCACAAAAAATGTACCTTATAGATTATTTTGTCTTATAGCTACCAACAGAACTCCATTTGTATGAAGTGAGTTCCGTTCTGCTACAATTCAAAGTATCAAAATCAAGGGAATATGACAATTTACAGGATCAACTTTTAAACACTGAATTATGATCTTGAGCAAATTACTAAGTTACTTTTCTGCACTTATTTTTTTTAAGAGGTGCCAAACTTCCTTTAAAGTTAGCAGCACTTACCTGATTTAGCTGTCCTACCTCTAACTCCTCACTAAGAACTGAGCAGGACTTTTCAAACTTCAGGAATGCCTCTGAGAAAAGGAGTAGCACCACTCTCTGAGCTCCAGAGCGCCCCAGGACCAGTGCCTGCAGCATCTCTCAATGAACCCGAAATCATTCTCACAGGCCAATGAGCTGACTCCAAGAGCAGGGTCAGAGGAGCACTGAGTCCCAGTGTAGAAGTTTCAGGAAAGGTTTGTCCAACTAGAAGCTTACTCATTTTGTACCAGTAAGGATGATGAGTCACACAGAAATTCGAAGTCCCAGCTATTTTACAGTCAAGGCTAAAGGTCCTAAAGCCCATCATGCAACATACTAACGCTGTTTCTTGAGATCGTGATCAGTATGTGAAGTCCCAAAATAGGAAAGACACTGAAAAAAAGTTATGAATCACACCAAAGGCAAAATGGTAACTTAACAATTGTGACTGTAAGAACTTCCAGACTCCAGAACAAAACTCTGACCTAAGTTTACTGTCTACATAATTCCTGCTAAAGAGTTCACAAAACATACCATGTGACCACAGAGCTGAGTTGTATATACCTTTCTATGTACATTGATATTAAACAGAATATGTATAATGCCTTCCTAGGCCAAGCTAAGTCACTGGAGTTTGTCTCACTTACCTGCGGCCTGTCCGGTCTTGGCCAAAAGCGACCCCAGCTCCAGGATGCTCTGCTCTTTGACCTGCACCGCCTCTTCATCATTTTCCTGAATATCACGCTTCACTAAAAAGAGAAATGCAAAACTCTCTTGAAATATTGACTGAAGACTGAGATCCAACACTCGGCAAACTCAGCTCTAGTTCACTTCACCCTTAACTACCTAACAAAATGAGTAAGGCACAAATCAATTTAAAGAAAAACTTAATGAAATATACTATCCCGGGATTAAGTGAAAATTTTAAAATTCACAAGAGTAAAACAAACAATGTAAATTCTAAACTAGGTTGAAAGATAATTCAGGTTCAATCTACATAAAGAAAACAGGTTGGATACAAAGTTTAACTCTAGAAACCTGTTAAAAAAAAAAAAAAACACCAACTTTCTTTCTGTTTCAAATTGAAGTCCCTTTTCTTCCCTCTCCTCCTCCCCCCCCCATAAGAATGCCAGCCATAGATTTAAGTAAGTTGATCAAGGCAGGATAATAAAAAACTATTTCCTACAACACAATACTACGAAATATGCTCAATATAAATAACATCTCAGCAGACACCAAACTATCACCAAAACGCATAAGGTGCTAAGGAGGTTAACAGCTTTAACATACAAAATGCTGGCCAGGTAAGAGGAAAGCTACAAGTCCTGTAAGTATAAAACAAGCACTTCTACAAAGGCGAAAACACAGACAAGTCAGCCTGTAGAACACAGATCACGATTCTGTGTGCGACCTGTGCAACATTTACTGGGCAGGGCTTTTCTGTAAGAGTCAGACGGTGCTAAAAACAACTTGGTGCTTTCTTTATCAGAGCAGAACAAAAAGTCCAGCAATTGATAAAGAGAAAGTGCTGTTCCCCAACTATCAATCAGCGGACAACTATTACCACCCATTACCACTGATTCAGAGGCTGCCATGACTTGACAAAACCAGGAGTAGATGCCCCGTGATGGAGCAGGAGAGAGTGCCGCGGGGTGCCCCTCCGGGTCGCGAGCTGACTGTTCACAGACGTTTTCGAGGCGCCCAGGACCGTAACTACAGCGCTGTCACTACAGTTCCTCCCAGACTGGGTCTCTGGCGAATGCAGGACGGAGCCCAGACAATACACCTGAAACTGCCCCGCTCCGAAGGCAGGACGCGAAACTTCCACAACAGCTGAGAATGGTCCAGAATCGGGAGGGTCCGAGTGCGAATCCCGCCTCGGGTGCTCACTCCTACGTAACCTTGGCCCCGTCTCCCGGCCTACGGGGCCTCAGTTTCCTCCCGGGGCGAACGAGGGGGCGGGCTGGCCGGTGCTCCAGCTCCCGAGCTATCCCACGAGGGGGCGGCGCGCCTCGCCGGCTGCTCACCCCCCCCCCCATCCCGCCTTAGGACCGCGCTCTGCACCCCAGCTAGGCCGGGGGCACTTTGTCCTCGGGCCCCCGAAGGTGACCACGCCGAGGCTCCGCAGTCGCCGGGCTACTTGTTGCACCATCCATCGGGATCCTTTGATCTCGGACGCGGGGCAGCCCCGGCGGCTTCCCCGGATCGCGGGGCACCCGGGCCCCGGGCGCCCTGGACGACTCGGGGGAAGGGGGCCCCCGAAGGACCAAAGTCACGGCGGGCGCGCGCGGGGGGGCCCTCGGGAGCGCGCGCGCGTCCGTCCGTCCGTCCGCGCCAGGGTCCGCGCCAGGCTCCGTCCCGCCGCCGGCCTCGGCGGGGCCCCGGGGTGAGTCAGCAGCGGCGGCGGCGGCGCCGGGGCCTCCGTGCGCCCGTTCCTCCGCCCGTCCTTCCCTCCCTCCGGGCAGCGGCGGCGCGGCCTGTGCCCCGGCCCGGCCGAGCCCGGCCCCCTCACACACCGTGAGTCAGCAGCGGCGCCCGGAGCCCCCGGCCCAGCCCCGGCCCCGGCCCCGGCCCGCGCGCCCAGGCAGCGGCGGCGCCCCGGGCGAGGAGCGGTCGCTTACCGATGGAGTGCAGGATGTCGATGGAGGCCTCCCGGTCGGTGCTGAGCAGGGACTGGGCTCTCTGGAACTCCACCGCCGCCGCCGCCATCTTACCACCTCTCACACCGTCCCCGGCCGCCGCCGCCGCCGCCGGAAACACCAGCGCGGCCGGCCCGCCCCCTGCCTCCCCAAGCATCATGGAAGTTGTAGTCCTTCCGCCGGGCAGGCGTCTGTCCGGCCGGGAGGGCGGGAGAGAGTGGAAAGGACTTGGGGAGGAAGGAGGCGGGGCGGAGCGAGGGACGGCGCGAGGACCAGCGAGAAAGAGGGAGGGGACGAGGCTTTAGCAAGAGGGGGAGGGGGCGCTAGAACGACGTAGGGCCGAGCGAGTAGGGCTGGGGGGCGGGGCGAGGGAGGGCGCGTTTCGGGAGACGGGAAGGAAGGAGGAGGAGGCGCCGGGGAGGGGGAACGTGAACGGGAGAGAGGAAAGAAAGGGGCGGGGCGAGGGGGAGGACGGAGGGAAGGAGGGGGCTGCGAGAGCGAGGGAGAGAGGGAGGGGCGAGGGAGAGGGGGGAAGTGTTAGGGAGGGGACGCTAACGAGAGAGGGAAGAGGTAGGGGAGGGGGGGCGCGAGGGAGGGGAAAGGGGCGGGGCAAAGAACTGCGCGAGGAAGGGAGGAAGAGCGCGCGAAATAGAGCGAGGGAGCCCAGCGCGCTTCTAGAGCTACGGCAGCTCAGCGCCGGGCAACGGGAGCAGGCCGCTGGTGTGGCCGGCCCCGGCGCATCCCAGACACCCGCCAAGTTGGAAAGAACCCCAGAGGGGTTCCCTTGGGCAACGTCCCCTCCACGGGCGGGAAGCTCATTAATTTGGGGGGCTTCCCACCCCTCCACTCCGTCCTTTGTGTGTCCTGTCACTCCCCCTCCCCACTCATCTCAGTCTGATGAAGACTGCGGTAGCTTTTTAAAACCCATCATTAAAGGAAAGGCTAATTCTCTGAAGCCGGTGAACACGAAGATCGTTTCCCACCCCCAAGTTTGAGGAAATGTATCCCGGCCACCCAGCACCAAACACTAAGTTGAACTTTCTCCTGCCCCTTATTTTCTTCTTCCTCCTCACGTCCCCTCCGTTGTCTCCCCCTCGGTCCTTTCTAGACCCTCAGCCTTCTGCCTCCCTGTAATGAACTCCCTTCACCTCCTCGGCTAGACTTTCCTCCAGGCCATGCCCACTGCTGGTAGCTCTCCCCCTCATAGCTGTCCTGGACCCTGCTCCCTCTCCTTTGGTGAACTCACAATTTGTATCACCCAGGCTTCCCCCTTCTTACTACTGGGCCCAGATCTCTCCCCAGTGTACCTCCCATTACCTCTTGGTGGATATTCTAGACATAGCTCAAACTCTCTCGTGTCCAAAGCTGAACTGATTCCACTACCCCAACCTCCCTTTTTACTGTCCAGGGTTCCAACATCCTCCAGGTCACCCAGACTCACAATTCAGTGTCATCCTTGTGGACTCAACGGCACTCACACCACATACCCAATCTCTTGCCTTTGCTGCCTTCACAATCTCCCTAGAAGCCCCCTTATCTCTTAGCCACCACCCTAAGGCCAGCCCTTATCACTCCATGGCTGCCTACACCATTGCTTCAGCCTTCTACTCTCTTACCACTCCAATGCATCTGTCACCTAGCTGCCCAAGTGATCTTCTTAAAGCCCATATCTGACCACATAAGCCACACAGCACTCCTCACGAAACTCCAGTGGCTCCCTATTTTAACCTTCAAGATCAAATAAAATCCCCTTTTATCTTTTAAAAGTCCTTCAACAACTTTGTCTTCTTACACTTTACCTCCCTGAGTAGACGTGATCAACCACCCTTGACTTTCTGGCTTTTACTGTTCTTCACACATGACCCTTCATCCCTTGCCTTTTCCCTTCCTAGAATGCTCTCCTTTCTCATCTCTGCTCCCTGGCTTCTCAGGTCTCCTTGAAGGCTCAGCTCAACTCCCAGCTTTCTGCACACCTCATCCCTCACTGCCTGCCCTTTGAGATTACCTCCCATGTGTATCATCTGTATCTTGTAGGTACAGATTCTATGTGCTGCTTCCTCCATTAGAACAAGAGTACTTCGAAGAGAGGGGCTGGCTTTGCCATTCTTTGTACTGTCAGCACAGTTAATGTTTGTTGACTGATTAAGAAGCAATATGATAAAACTATCATTCTCTATTAGATTATTAATAACTTGAAGGCAGGCTCTACTGTCTTGCTTGCTTTTACTTGTATCACCAGCACTGAGCACTGGTACAAAAGTAGCATTTAAATGTTCTATTTATCCAAGTTTAAATCCTGCTCACAGTGATTACTAGCCAATTGAGTAAACTCTTCCAAGACAGCCTCTCTTGGACTTATTTTCGAGGCATCTAGGTGCCACAAAGCACAGAATACTGAGATCAAATAGATCAAATGAAGCCTCAGACTCTTACTAGCTGTGTGACCCTGGGCAAGCCACACTCTATATGCCTGACTTTTCAAATGTGTGAAATGGGGGAAATAATAGTATCTACTTCTCCAGGGTAGTAGTGAGGATTAAAGGAGATAATATTGTTTAGCACTGTGCCTGGAACATCTGCAAAATGAGGGTTGACCTCCAAGGTCCCTTCCAGCTTTTAAGTCAGGATCTTATTAATATGATCCCTTTTCCAAATAACATATAATAATGCCCTCTTCGACTCCTTCGACTATTAATGCCCTCTTCTGGCTCCTTCTCCCACCTTTTCTTCTCCAGGATGAATCTGCCAGGTTCTTCAACAAGATTCTCATGTGGCTCCTTCTCCAGAATACTTACCATCTACTTGAACCGCCCTCTGAATTCCTTTCAGCGTCTCAAGTCAACAAAACATTTCAGAAAACTTTTATTAAATATCTGCTCCATGCCAGGGATTGGAGATTGAACGATAAAGAGGGAAACAGTCCTTGCTCACAAAGTTTAAATTGAAGGAGGAAACGACATAAGTTTTGTTTGTGTTTTAATAACAGAATTGTTATTTCATCAACTACATATCCCAAGAAAAATGGAAAAGGAAGCAGAGAAAGTGTTCTAGACAACCTGAGCTGAGATTTAAAGGAAGAGAAGGATTTTGAGAGGTCTGGTTCAATGAATGTCCTCTAGGCCTGGAAAATGTTTGTGTGAGTACATGAAAACAAGAGTGTCATGGTCAAAGTACACCCAGTATTCCACATTGGCAGGAATACTGAATGGGCAAAGGTGAACAATAGTATGGAATGAGGCTGGAAAGGGAGGCGGGATAAAGGGTTTGTATTTTACTCTGTAGTCAATGGGAAAGATTTTTAAGCAAGGGCGTCACAGGTTCAGACTTGAGCTGTAGAAGTCTATTTGGGCAGCTGAGTGAGGAAAGACCAAAAGCAAGATGACCAATTAAGATTTGATTACAATTGGGGCAGCTAGGTGGCACAGTGGATAGAAGTCCTGAAGTCAGGAGGACCTGAGTTCAAATGTGACCTCAGACACTTAAAGCTTCCTGTGTGACTCTGGGCAAGTCACTTGACCTGAATTGCCTCAGGGAAAAAAAAAAAAAAAAAAAGATTTGATTACAATAGTGCAGATAGGAAGCTTCAACTCGAGTGAGGGCCATATGAGTGAGAGAAATGGAGAAGTACAAGAGATTGAATTAATTACATTTGCCAATGAATCTGGCTTCAGGAGTGAGAAAAAGGGAATAGTCATGGGTAACTCCAAATTTACAAATATAGATGACTAAAAGAATGACAGTATCCTCAATAGAAATAGGAATGGTTGGAAGAAGAGTAGGTTTAATGGAGAAATAATTTCTCACTAGGGAATCTCCAGATACTCAAATAAATCTATGACTTTATTAATATGTTTCCTCAAATATTGCAGATCTATCCCATCCATGCTGTGTAACTCTTGCCTATCTGTTCATCAGTAGAGACATGCCTTAAGTGGTAGAAGCTTTCTTTACTTTCTCCTGACATCCAAGGCCCCAGTGAGAGGAACATTTTAGTAGTCCACCTGTTATCCTTTACACACCACATGACCAGTCTATCTTCTCTTCCCATCATATACTTCTTTGATGACATCTATTTTTTATTAAAGCTTTTTATTTTCAAAATATATATATGGATAATTTTTCAACATTGACTCTTGCAAAACCCTGTGTTCCAAATTCCCCCCTTTCCTCCTATTCCCTCCCCTTGATGGCTAGTAACATATATTGATATGTTAAATATGTGCAATTCTTCTATACATATTTCTATAGTTATCATACTGCACAAGAAAAATCAGATCAAAAAAGGGAAAAATGAGAAAACAAAATGCAAGCAAACAACAAAAAGAGCGAAAATACTATGTGGTGATCCACACTCAGTTCTCATAGTTTTCTCTCTGGGTGCAGATGGCTCTCATCATCACAAGACCATTGGAACTGGTCCAAATCCTCTCATCTTTGAAGAGAGCCACATCCATCAGAATTGATCATCATATAATCTTGTTGCTGCCAGGTACAATGATCTCCTGGTTCTGCTCACTTCATTTAGCATTCAGTTCATGTAAGGATGACATCTTTTTTCTTCAAAGGTCCATGTTATGTGTCTCAACCTGGTCACACCCACCATATGCTTCTCCACTGCCTTCTGTGTGATATTCATTCTTAATTTTTCAGTCACATATTTCCATACCTTGCCACCAGATAGAAATGCTGGTAGAACACTGGTATTAAATAGATGGGGATTTAGTTCCTCAGAAAGCTTGGGATTATACCAGCCTTTGGTAGTTTCCTAAAGGCAATTCAGCCCACTCTTGTTCTATTGTTCAAATCCAGGACTAACATTGCTCTATAGTCTACAGTCTACCGTTCTTAGACATATTGATAGAGAGCTTTACAGTTACTCCATCCAAATACCTGTCGTAATCTTAGCCACAGATATTCATCATCCATTTTTCCTCCATGGATGAAGAGGCCAAACTCTTTTGAGTAGTTACATATCTCTTCCAAGAGATTCTGCAATGTTCCAGGGACTTACCAACAAACAGTAGCATCTCTGAAACATCAACAGTCACAAAAAAACCTTAAATTTGCAATCTGTGTGCTGAATCCCTTACATCATAATGTGAACATTTTTGACTTTTGGAAACAATATTCAATAATGGACTGAATCTTGACTATTTTGTAATTGACTGAAAGATGGAGACTATGTAAATCCATTGGGTTTAGCGTTTGTTAATTATGAGAAATTGATTAGGAACAAAAAACACTGAGAGGCTCTTTTATAACAAAGTGTCTCTCTGTCACACATCAAAAAATTTCAAAACTTCTTGGAAAACAGAAACAATCCAGTACAAAGACATTCTGATCAGGAAAGGTGTGAAAAAGAAAGGAGCCTCAGTGCTATATGCTTCTATAATATTGAAGCCCATTAGGAGAAGGGCAGGCTTTGAGTTGACATGAGTCAAGCAGTAAAGTCACTGAGAAAGATCTGGTGGTATCTGGCCCCATCTTGTTTTTGCAAAGCCGATTATTTTAATCCAAATGCAAAGCTTTTTCTTTATCCCTATTAAATGCCCTCTTATTCCACTTGGCCCCTTATTTTAATATACTAATACCTTCTGGAATCCAGGCTTCTCAATCAGTTATCCCTCCCATCTTCATCACCTGCAAATCTAAGGATTATGTCCAATTCAACCTCATCCAAGAAACCTTTCTTCATCTGGCTCTCCAATTGTCAATATTCTCCCTCTTCTCAAACTATTTTGTATTTTTTTATCTGAATAGATGTTGGTTCTCTCTACCACCACCACCAGCACCACTACCCCTCCAGAAGAATTTTAACTCCCCAAACACAAGGACTTTTATTTTTGTTTTGATCTCCAACACCTAGCACAGAGCCTTGCTCATAGCACAGACTTAAATATTTGTTGAATTTAATAAGCATACCATTTTTGTCTTAATCCAAGTCATTGATAAAAATATTAAATGGCTCAGATCCAAGGGCAGATCACACAACACTCTACGAGAGATATTACTCTCAACCAACATTCATCCATTAATGATTATTCTTTCAGTCTCATCTTTTAACCAACTCTAAATCCACCTCACCTCCATGAACTAACCTGCATTTCTTCATCTAATGCTTAAAAATAGCAAGAAAAGATTCAGAAATTCTGTGCAAAAATCTAGGTATAGTATGTAAATAATATTGCCCTAATCTGTCAGTTTAGTAACTTTGTCAAAAAGGGAAAGGAACTAAGTCTGGCATGGCTTTTTTAAAAAATTATTTAAGTCACAGGAACAATCACAAACATGCATAGCATATCTCAATGAGTTTTTATTTTTTAAGGCAATCATTTATTCAATCCTCAATCATAACGAACTTTTGTTATCTTTTTTATTGATCAACTAAAAGTAACTAAAATAAAAATCTGTAGCAAGTAAGCTTTACTATAAAAATACAAACTTGAAAAATGAGACTCACAAAATGCAAGGGTGTGTGTGTGTGTTTAGATAATAGGGTTTGCCTGGTTGCAACTTTCACACCCTCAGTGCTTGACAGACCTTCTTCTTGACAATTCTAAGTTTAATTATGCCTTTCTTCCAAACCATTCATTCAATAATCCCTGTATTTTTTGGTATATATCCTCCATTTATTTATCTGTGAACATGGTGTAACTTGCCCAGTAAATTGCAAGCTCCCTGAGGGCAGAGATTGTCTCACTTTTGTATTTCACCAAGTTGGCATTTAATAAATTCTGACTGATTGATTGCTACCAAGTATCACCTTTAGTAGAAAAATCAGTAAAATGCAACTAATGAAATTAACTTAAGATGAAAGGTATATTTAGCTGACACTATAAAACCGAGATACCATGAGTGAGGAAGGAAATCAAGACACACATAGGAAGAAAAATAGTTGCAAAACTTCCCAGTAATTCACAGAAAGAGATAAATTGGGAAAGAAAAATACTTATGGATTCACATGTCTACATACCAATTGACAGAGAGGTGATACAAAGAATACAAACATCTGGAAGTCAGGAGAAGTGATGGTCAAATTCCAGTTTTATTATGTACTAACTGTCTGTGGGCAAGTAAAAATGTCAGAGTGTCATTTTCTTGACTTTTACAATGTACAACTTGTCCTCCCTACTTAATAGGGTAAGTATTCATCAATGTCTTCATCTAAGCCTTTGATGATATTAAACACAGCACACTGGATAGAGTACCTAACCTAGAGTCAGGAGGACCTGAATTCAAATCCAGCCTTAGACATTTAACAGTTTTTAGCTATGCAACCCAATTTAACCCCAACTGCCTTGCCAAAAAATAATAATATTAAACAGCACAGATTCCAGGGAACATATTATTAGTAACATTGTTCAAAGTAAATTAACTTGAGATTTTAATACAAAGTGGCAAATATAAGAATAAGTCTCAGGATAGGATTTATAATGAGAATGCAGCAGTGGAAGGGGTTCTTATTCAAAAGAAACAGTGATAGGAGAAAGAATAGCATTGTGTGTTACAAATATATGTGCTGCCTTGCTAATGAAGGGATAAACATGGAAAATATTTTAATGAGACATGATGAAGAAACAAAACATTGTAGACATATACAACAAACTGCCTAGGCAGAAAGAGGATATGTACAGTACTTTTCTGATAGTCTCATAACAGATATGGAGATGATGGTTATAATACTGACGGAAATTTCAAATATCTATTATTCAATCTTCTATGAGCCAGATTCTTATTACAATGAAAGCAGAGAATTTCATAAAGCTCTTTTTATATTTTTTGTTATTCTGAACTTGATAAACACCAATAAACATAAACATTTTCACATACAACTTACAGTAAAATAAGTCATATGAAATCATAAGGCATATGAAACACCTGTTCTGCTCTATTCCTTTTTAAACTTAAAATTCTTCACTGATGCACTTTTTTCCTTATTTTTTGGAATTATCGCCATGTATTCTTACCTAGTACTGGGTCTGGGCTTGAGGACTGTGGCAATTCGTCCTTTCCTGTTTTGTAATCAGCCATACAATTTCTAGTGGGGTTCAGTTCTAAGAGACGCTGCTTCTATTGAGGGAATTAGTCTCTCTTTTATACTTCTCAACTCATTAAATTATCTATCCCAATGCCACAGGGGAAAATTACTTAATACTTCTATTATGGCTGTTGTCTGGGTCTCCTCACGGGGAAGAATGAAAAAGATACTCAATAAGCAATATGAATCAGGGAAGGAGAGAGCTAATTTAGTTGTGCACACAAAAAGAATGAAAAGTATTAAAAAATCCAAGTATTCATTAACAGAATTATTTGAACAGAATTCAGCAACTTATAATTACCATATAAATAACTATAACTACTGTTATACATTAAAAAGCAAATGTTTAACTTCATCAGAATATAAAGCAGTTTGCACATCTGCTAATTAGGCATTTCACATTCTACCTAGTTTCCATACTATCCACTGCCAACCTGATCCTCCTCTGAATTGTAAATTCAGTTGCTTCCACAGCCCTACACCTGCTGCTGCCACATTCAAATGCTCTAGTGAATAATACCACCTCCAAATTGGCAGATTCTGCTACCAACACACAGACTTCTGAACCTTTTTTTGAGTTCACAAAGCATCCCACTCAAGCAAGGAAATAGGAAACAGAAAAGGCTCCAGATGAGTCCAAGCTTCAGATAGTGGGTAGGAGAAAAGGGAAGAACACAACTTATCCCCTGCCTTCCTGCATACTAGATATTTGTCATGTAGGTGAGTCGAAATCAAGAGAGTGAGCTAGACCATCATCTCATCCCTTGCTATTGCCACAGGGTGAGGAAAGACCAAATATCTACGTAGTATTTGCTACATCATTCTGAAATAACAGATCCTTTCGGCAATGGGTCACCATATAGCTGGAAGAAGTCCCAAAGCTTCCAGGTGATTGACCACCACCAGAAGGGACAAAGCTGAGCTTGTTCCACGCCCATTTCACTTAACTTTGTCAACAATTTCGTCTTAAAATTTAAGGGAAATAATAGTGAACCACTCTTCTTATCCTAATTCTTGTGTAGTTACATTAAACCAAAAGCTTTTTATGGACAGGTCCATATTTTATTGTTTTAATTGTTTGGCATTCAAAGCCCTTAGCCCTCTCAACTTTTTTTCAAGCTTCTTCCAACGTACTCTCCAACACATTCTTTGATTCAGTGACACTGGCCTTTTGGCAGTTCCATGAACAAAACACTCCATCTCTTGGCTGTGAGCACTGTCCCTATATTCTGCATGTCTCAAATGCTCTCTCTTCCTCTACTCACCTTCCTGGCTTTCTCTAAGTCCCAATTAGAATTCATTCATCTACTGGAAGGCTTTCCCCAGCCCCTCTTAATTCTAGTGCCTCCCCATTAATTACTTCATATTGATCCAACACATAGTTTATTTATTTGCATGGTGTCTACTCCCTAAATTAGAATATAAGCTCCTTGGGCAGGAACTGTCTCCTTTTTTTGTTTTTGCAGCAATCAGCATATGCTTGGCAAATGGTCCACACTTAGTTTATTGAGTGACTGATTGATTGATATAGGCTTGAAGACCTAATACTATGTAACATACATAGGATAGGAACTTGACTTTGGTGTCACTGAAACTGAGAAATCCTAGATGATGGAATTCCAACTCCCAAGACAGAAGGCATGTTCTCTGTCACTTGTAATCTAGGAGAGTTGCCCACAGCACTGAGGTTAACTTGACTTGCCCAGAGTCACACAGCCAAAATGTGTCAGATAGGACTTAAAGCTAGGACTTTCTGCTATCAAGGCAAGAAACTGCCTAGTATTCTATCCATTGCACCATGCTGTTGCTTACATTGAGGTAGCTAAGTGGCTCAGTAGATAAGAGTGCTGGGCTGGAGTCAATCCAATGAGTTCCAATCCAACTTCAGGCACCATATGATCCATAGTCTGGGTCCCCAACCCTCAGGAGATGGGAGTTGGGGAGAGGCAGGAGGTACATGGCAGGGTGATAGTGCAAAAAGCTATCTGCCCCATGAGAGGGGAACAACAGGAATGAGACGCTCAAAGGAAGGTCCAGGATCAGGATAAGTGGAGACCGTCTTCCTGTTCAGGGAGCCTGGACGAAAGGTGGTGGACTACAAAATGACAGGGGGTGTATGAGGAAAGGAAAGGAGGCCAGTTTGTCTGGATTTCAGAGTGGAGACAGGAATGTATAAAAGTAGGTTGGAGTCACAGTATACTGGTCTATATTTTATCCAAAAGGCAACAGGAAGCCTCTGTGCTAAAGGAAAATTACATCAGTCCCAAAGTGGAAGATGCATGAAGAGAGATTTGAGGCACAGAGACCAAGTGGGAGGCTATTGTAAAATCTTGGAGGCCGGTGATGAGAACCTGAAATAAAATGGTTGTTGCTTGAGTGGAAATCAAGGATCAGAAGTCAAGTAATATTTGCTGGAAAGAATATATGGATATTCTGGTAAAAGTACCTCTAAATTTGCAGTCTAAACAACTGCCACCAGGTGTCACTAAGTATGACTATTATTGAAAGAGAATATGGCACATTACTCCCCCTCAACTGAGGTAATAAGATTTAAAGATAAGACAAGGCCTTCAAGATCTTCTGGTCCAACCAGCTGCATGAATGAGGACACTGTCACAGAGGGCAAATGTGCCCCATATCAAATATAATCAAGGAGTAGAGCCAACAAGCGTTCTGTATCATTTTGTTTATTTTTTGTGGTTGCAAACTCATGATTCCTTCTATCAACACAGCCCAACTTCTCTGCAAAATAATTTGGATAACAGCCTGCGGCGCTAAGAAGCCAATTTCTTCAAGGTCATGTAGTCAGTATGTGTCATCAGAGGAGGAATTTAAACTCAAGTACTATTGGCTTAGGGCAGCTAGGTGGCACAGTGACCCTGGAGTCAGAAAGATCTGAGTTCAAATCCAATCTTAAACACTTAGTTGTGTGACCCTGAGCAAGTCACATAACCTTATTTGCCTCAGTTTCCTCATCTGTATAAAAGCTGAAGAAAATGGCAAACCACTTCAGTATCTTTGCCAAGGAAACCCCAAACGCGGTCACAGAAGTCCAGACATGACTAAAATGACTTAAAAAAAGTTTTCTGACCTAGAGGCCAGCTCTCTACTATAGCCACAATGCCTCTTCTTATTTAAAATAAATTTTAAAAATTAAAAGGAAAAATATTAAAAATTAAGTCTACAGAGGGGCTAGTTTAGAGCAAGGTAACTAGGAAATCCACTTTTTGGAAGATCAGAGATCACCGACAATGACCTAGAGTCACAGACACTCATTCATTCAACAGTTGTGTACATTCCTTGAGTCAGCACCATGCTACTTTATAACCTTTTACTCGTACTACATTTGTATTTCACAAATTGTCCTGTTGGGCTGGCTCCAAGGAGGCAAAAATGCAGAAGATGGTGCCTAAACTGCATCTCAAAGGAAAATTTAATATGTTCAATTAACAAAAAAATTTTCTCTTCTACCTCCCTATTGGAAACAAAAAACAAAAATAAAACTTTTGTAACAAATATGCACAGTTAAGAAAAAAAATACCCACAGGTGCCATGTCCAAAAAAATATAGGTCTTATTCTGTACCCAAAGTCTATGGACTTCTGTGTCAGAAAGTGAGAAACAAAACATATGTAGGAAAACTCGGTCCAGGCTTACAAGAACAAGAGGAATGGGAGGTGTACATACAGAATAGAATCAGAAACATGAGAGAGTAGAATAGATCACAGTGTATCTATCTTCAAAAAAAAAAAAAATCTGCTGGTGTTATGGGCCAGAACTCTGAACTTGAAACAAGGGTTCTTACAAGGTGCGAATTCAGTGGAATCGATGAGAGGATGGTTATCTACTTTAGCATGGTGATTAATAGTTCTCTAAGTTCAGTATGATTGATTTAATCTTACAACAAATAATGGTTTCCTAGTGATATGATTGGTTTATACTCAAAATAGAGCATATAAAGCTGCGATAAACTCAGCCAGAGGGAGAGCCAGAGACAGACTCAGAGGGTCTTGGAGAGAGACTCAGAAGGGCCAGACACAGACTCTGAAGGGACTTAGATTCAGAACCAGATTCATTCACTTAAGCTCACAACACTGTGGTGGCTGGCCCCCTGTACTTCCCCTACTAAGACCAAGGTCGGGCTGAAAGGCTCTCTAGAAAGCTGGCCTATGCCTCAGGCAAGGAAACTAGATTGTGAAAGAGATAATAAAGGATTTGGACCTGGCCATTCTTGTGGTGATTACTCAACTGAAACAAAGGCTGCCCCAAGACCTCCGGAAAACCACCAAGAACATTACATGCTGGAGATAGCATCATTTTGTGATGAGTGTTTAGGTTCCCTTTCTCACAAATACACATGGCCACAGTCTTGGCAGCTGTAAGCCTAGACAGATCCTACCCACATATATACATATACATTTCAGCACTAGCTTCCAACTTTTGGTGACTTGAGCATTTCCCACACTGTTACCTGATAAGTTTTATACTAAATGAAAGGACAGACTCTCAGGATATCTCAGGTATCTCAGGATACCACAATGCCTCTGGGGCACATAAAACTTGTACACTTACATTTTTAAAATCATTTAAACTTCTGAAATTAGGGTCAGCAACTAAGATAAAACTAAATTATATTCTCTAAATGCAAACCTCCAAATGCAGATCTTCTAATATTCTAAGAGTTTAAGGATCTTGCTTTGTAATATTTTTATAATTAGTAACATGTGGAGAGAGAATACAGTGGTCAATGAACCCAAAAGACCCGGGTGCAAATTCTGTCTCCAACACTTACCAATTGTGTGACCCAGGGCTTAGCAAATGTTTGCTGAACTAAACTGACCTTGGGCAAATGACTTTACCTCTCAATGCCAGAAAAGTCTCTGAAACTATAAGGTCTAGAGCAGATGGACTGCATTATGAGTTCTCTTGAAAAAAATCACAATTCAATTAAAAAAAAAAAGACAATATGGTAGACATTTGAAGTGTGGGAATACATGGATTTTTGGGAAGCAGCTAAATGAGACAATTTATAGAGCACTGGGCTTTGGGTCAGGAAAACTCCTCTTCATTAGTACAAATCTGGTCACATCAGAACTGTGAGACTCTGGGCAAATCATTTAACCTTGTTTGCCTCAGTTCCTCATCTGCAAAATGATCTGGAACAGGAAATGACAAACCACTTTGGTAAGTTTGCTAAGAAAACCCCAAATGGTGTCAAGAAGAATTGGAAATAAAACAAAAACATGTATTTTAAGTCATTTACTTTTTACATTCAACAGCAAACATTGATTAAATGCCTATGACCTGCCAGGAACTGTGCTAGGATAGAAACCTAATCATTTGGTGCTAATGTGTTACAGAGCTTAGAGTTTTAAGGTAAAGAGCAAAGGGTATTCAGTCCTTCCTGTGGCCCCCACCTTAGTCTACTTGTCCTATCCCAAACCTTTCTTTTCCCACCAGAAAGCCTAGTTACCATCTTTGACTCCCTGAGCATGCTCAAGGAGAAAACAATGAAAAAGCTGTGGCAGCTCACCACACCCACTCTATGACAAGCCATCCCCAGCACCAACTCACTTTAGCTTTAATCGACTGACTGACAAATGCTTATCGACAGGCTTGACTCCTGAAAGACTCCATTCCTCAAATGATTAACAATGACTTCCTTTAAAAGGAGAGTGTTTGATTGCAGATCATATTCCTCACTTCTTCATTTTAGTTACCCAAACAGCAGGGACTGGATGGTCTAAGCCTAGGGTGCCAAAAAGATGCTTTTACAATGGCCCGAAATGGATTCTTGAAACCAAAGGAAACTTTCAAATTGACAAAAATCAGGAGCAGAAAGCTTATGGTAAATGGTAGAATCAAGGATTACAAAATTCAATTCAATTATCATTTATTGAATGCTTGCTTCCTGTCTGCATCTTCATTATTTAATTGATCAATTAGGTAAGAAAGCAAGACCCTATAATTACAAAAACAAAATTGGTAAATTTCCTCCCTATGAGTGGCTCACATTCTACTGAGGATAGGGAGGTGGAGAAGAGAGAACATGTACACACACACACGAAAAAAAATACAATATATATATATATGAAGCAACTACAAAGTAGTTTCATGGGAAGTGGGAAGAACACCATCAAATGGAAGATCCTTGTACAGAAGGTATCACTTGAGCTGAGCTTCAAAGGAAACCAGGGTTTCCATGAAGTGCAGAATGAATGCCATCCCACTATAGGAAACAGCCTCTGCAAAGGTACTGGAGCAAAGAACACTTACTATTAAGAACAGCCAGAAGCCCATTATGGCTGCAATGCAGTTGTGGTGCAGAGGAACACCTCATAAACTTATAGAGGTGAGTCAGATTACGTTTGTAAAAGGTTTTAAATGCCTTAGAGGCTTTTGAGAATGGTTGAGTAGACAAATAAAACAGCAATTGGACTTCTCTGTGATACTCTTTTCTGTGACCAGGAATGGTGAAACAGCTTTATAATCTCTTCTTCCAGAAAGAAAGGCTGAGACTTGATGGATCACTTGAGCTAGTGAGTTCTGGGCTAAATCTGATCAGGTATCTGCAGCCTTATCAACTGCAAAATGGGGAAACCACTACCTAAATTCCCACGAGGCACAAACTGAATAATATATGGAAAGTGCTTTATTAACCTTAAAATGCTCTATGTCATCTAATGTTATACCTAAAAGTAGAACGGTTTTCAACTGTCACTTCTATTGAAGGGGAACTCTCCTCTTCCACAATGAAGGAAGAAAAGAATATTTACACAACACTTTAATGTTTGTAAAAAAAAAAAAAAAAAAAAAAAAAAAACCCTCTCCAGGGGAGGGGGTGAAGGAAGGGAGGGGAAAAGTCGGAACAGAAGTGAGTGTAAGGGATAATGTTGTAAAAAAATTACCCAGGCATCCCTGATCATGGGTCAATAGTCAATTAAAAGTTATTAAAAAAAAAAAAAAACCCTCTCCAATCTTGTCTCATTTGATACTCACAACCACCCTGTGAGACAGGTGCTATTGTTATCTACATTTTGTAGATGAGGAAACTGAGGCAGAGAATCATTAAGTGATTTGCCTATAATTACACAGGTAGGAGGCCAAATTTAAAGCTAGGTCCGCCTGACTCCAGGTCCAATGTTCTATTCACTGGAGGAAGAGAAAGGATAATTCCATTATTTCTATAATTCAAAGTTAATGGCCATTAAAAATACACACAAAAGTTTCAGAGCTATTCACAGCAATATTATGAAATTTGATGAAAGTGATTCTCATTTCTATTCCACATCCCAGTCTGAGTGAACTTCTCCTCCAAAGTGTGGACAAACACACTGGAACTTTGATAAGAGGACCACTGACAATCCCAGAATGATTTTCCTTACTGAGATCTTGATCAGTTTCCAACAACTGGAGTTGTCCCCAAAATAAATAGCTAGCAAGAACTCATGAGAATAGACCTGTAGTACAAATCACCCTTTTCGTGCTGACAGATTATAATAAAAGACTGTTTTTGTCCCCTTTTCTTGATTTCTCTTTACCTTCATTCTTTAAAAGACAAACCAGAGAGCAATAAAGTAGAACTGTATTGGAAGAAAGGGAGGAGTGAAGTCTGTATGTGCAGTCACCTCCAGGTAATTCTTAATGACTGTCTTGGGGAAGAAATGAATCGGTTACACTTACTTGTCCGTAGCTTTCTTTGTTCAAATAATCCCAAATCTAAAATCCTCCTGAAACTGGAATGCCTACTTGTGCTGAGTGGGCTTGGGAAGTGGACTTTGAGTACCACCAAAGCCTTCAAAACTACAAGCCTTTCTGAAAATGCTGCCTTTAAAGAAGGCGATGAGATTGTGTGTGTGTGTGTGTAAGAGAGAGACAGAGGCAGAGAGAAACAAAGAAAGAGAAAGGACACCACGGGGGACAAGATCCTGAACAACACATGAATTCTAGTCCCTAACATCTTAGAACAAAGTTCAACTGTGATTTTTTTTCTAGAATGAGTATTTATGGAACCTTGTGAGGATAATGGAGCAGGTTATAACTTGAATAAGATTCCTTGAAATAGCATTAGGTGTTGCCAACCTAAACGTTGTTTGTTGTTGCTCTTTGTCCTTTTCTCTCAAAGAAGACCAGGCCATCAGGAAGATGATGTTATGACATGCAAAAAAATTGGATTTAAGTGAGGGTGGAGCTGCACAAAATTCATCAACTTCAATTTTTCTATGTTTACTGAAAATATCAATTTGTTAGTTAGCATTTATGCATGCTTTAAAGTTTACATAGTACATTTTAAATATTTGCATTTTGTATACACACAGTGATGATTCAGCCTTAACTAGTCACATACCTGTATTGAAGTATATACCCCACCTTTGGGAGCAGAAATAGACTGGTGAATCCCAGCTATAATATAACCTTTACTCGTACTATATACCTCTAAGCAAGCAGCATCTGAGCAACCCCATCTTCAGGTGAAAATAAAATCATTCCACTTCACTTCTAGGACACTGAGATGAGATCATTCACTTAAATCCATATGAAGATGGACTTTTTAAAAAGAAAAAAAATGGTTTCCCTCAAAAATTATAATGACCAGGGCAGCTAGATGGTAAATACCGCATTGGCCTTGGAATCAGGAGGACTTGAGTTCAAATTGGACCTCAGACACTTAATACTTCCTAGGTGTGTGAACTTAAGCCCAACTGCTTCATAGAAGAAAAAAAAATTATACAGACCTGAATTATACCATGACTTTGTGGGGAAATGATTTATTATATTGCTCAGCAAAAATTATCATACTGTTTAAATGATTTACATGACTGATGCAGAGTAAAGAGAGCAGAATCAAAAAGACAATTTGTACAATAGCATTAAAAAGACAACTTTGGAAGACTTAAGAACTAGAATCAACAGCACAACAATCAGTCCCTATTCTAGAGGACAGATGGCCAATGTTACCCACATTCTCCTGAGAGAGGAGTAATAAATTCAAGATGGAGAAGGAAATTGGACATTGTCAGTCATTGAGGGAATTTATTTTGTTTGATGATGTATATTTGTTACAAAGGTCTTGTTTTTGCTTTCCAATTGGGTACGAAAAAGGGTAGGAGGAAAGAAAATAGATTAATATAAAAAATTTAAATTTTTAAAGAAGAAACATTTACCCCCAAACTATATAAGCATAGCTTTTGGTTACTGTGACTTACAAAGAACCCACTAAATCTTAGAACCATTTCACAGGTGGAGAAATGCTCTAAAAGGGGCATCTTTGTCACAGTAGTAATATGTAGGGCAATGATAACCAATCCTGTAAGTCATTCTTAAGGCTTAAATGAAATTTAAAAGTAAATTATATAGCTGATGCTAGGGACAAGACTAATATGAATAAAAAGAGATTCACTCCTCTGAACCCAAACAGATGGTTGGGAAAATTTCTATTGGGGAGTGGGGTGGGGTGGGAGAAAAAAATTTTGATAACCTAGCTAGCTGTATATCAGCCAGGTAAGGTGAAACCTTTTAAATAAAAGGTGATTGAGTAGCACCCCCAGACATGTTAGCCTGAGTGGTTCCACAAAAGAGAAACAAACATTTTCTTGCCTCTAATAAAGGGTAATAGAATACAGCTTCACAGATGGCATGTTGTCCTTAAAATGTTATCACATGTTAACCTTAACAAACAAGTTTCTATCATAGCAGCTTGGTATATCACCAGTAGGTAACAATAGAAACGGATTGGAAGGGCATAGTGGGCTGCCAGAAAACAGAATCCTGAAAAATGTTTCTTTTTTCATTTTCTTCTTTGGTTTGGGAGGGTTTGAGGGTTTTTGTTTTTATTTTTTAATAGCACCTTCTTTTGTTCAAAATACATGCAAAGATAATTTCAACATTCACTCTTGTAAAATCTTGTGTTCCAAATTTTTCTCCTCTTCCCCCCCCCCAGACAGCAAGTAATCTAATACATGTTAAACATGTGCAATTCTTTCCACAATTATCATGCTGCACAAGAAAAATCAGATCAAAAAAGGAAAAGAATGAGAAAAACAAAAAGCAAGCAAACAACAAAGGTGAAAAAACTATGTTGTGATCCACATTCAGTTCCCACCATCCTTTCTCTGAGTGCAGATGGCTCTCTCCATCACAAATCTATTGGAATTGGCCCAAATCATATCATTGTTGAAAAAGAGTCATGTCCATCATAGTTGATTATCACATAATTTTGTTGTTACTGTATTCAATATTCCTTTGGTTCTACTCACTTCACTTAGCATCAGTTCATGTGAATCTCTCCTGACCTCTGAAAAATGTTTCAAAAATAATACCAATCTTTCTCAAAAAAGCAAATTTCCTTCCCTACTAGTATATCTGCACCCCTTTGTATACGCTGCTTGGGAGAGGGAGTCAAATGGTTTTCTTGGTTGATTTTGTTTCATATTTTGCTATTCTGTCCCAATTAAATGCTTTGCTATTTAAGCTTCTGCCTTGTTTGCTGGTGGATCGTTATTATTGCACAAAAATTACCCTAAACATTTCACATAAATATAACATTATAAAGAACACCCTGATTAAGCTATTAGAACCTTTTCCCCTGCCAAAAGGTAATAACAAATGACATGATTTCTTGCTTTCTCAATGGGTGGGGGAGGATGTAGAGAGAAAGAGAATTTGGAATTGAAAATACTTTAATAGTTTAAAATAGATACAACAAAAAAAACTTAATATTAATAAATATTACCTCACGTTATCTATATTTAAACAACTCTAAGATGAATGAAAACTAATATCATGATGGATAATGCTGGGATCTTGACATATAGATTGGAGAACTGATACTCATCACATCTGTTACCCCATAACTCATTTCTCTTTTGTGTGTGTGTATGTGTGTGAGTGTCAGACAGACACACAATGGGAGTTAAATGACTTGCCCAGAGTCACACAGCTAGGAAATGTTAAAATATATGAGGGTGGATTTGAACTAAGGTCCTCCTGACTCCAGGGCTCTACTATAACATCTGCTTCCAAATGATTTCTTAAACAACTTGAGCTGTTGATACAGATCACACATGTGACTCCTACAAAAATATTGAGAATAAAAATGTCAGGAGAAAAAAATTTCATTGTGACCCACATACAACTAATGGCTGAAACCCCAAAGCTAAGGCCTTTCTACATAAGAATCATTGTTGTAGTCTCCCTCCTCCCACCACACACACCAAAAAAATTGTTCAGGTCAACCTGACAAAGACCACAGAACATGAGAGTTGGAAGGGACCCTAGCAATTATTTAAGCCAACTTATGAATTTCTATACCGGCCCAAATGCATTCCACTGATGTTCTCTCACACACACACAGTGAGCTTGCATGCCACTTCTTTCATATATGCAATACTTAGAAATGTATTTGTTGCCTTTTTGGAGTATAGCTACTCTGAGGACAGGGATTTTTTTTTTTTTTGCCAGTGCCTACAGTAAATACGTAAATGTTTGCTGAATTATACTAATAAGAATATGTAGTATTAGTAATATATTTTATAAGAAATATTGGGTCACCAATTAATTGATAAATGGTCAAAGGATATGAACAATTTTCATATGTAGAAATCAAAGCCTTTTCTAGTCATTTGAAAAAAATATTCTAAATCACTATTAAAGAAATGTAAATTAAGACAACTTTGAGGTTCTACATCACACCTTTCAGATTGGCTAAAATGAGAAGATAAATGTTGAAGGGGATATTGGAAAACTAACGCATCATTGGTGGAATTATGAAAGGATCCAACCATTCTAGAGAGCAATTTGGAACTAACCTAAAGAGCAATAAAACTGTACATACCCTCTGATCCAGCACTCTCACTGTAGTATCCGTAACTGTCATAAAAGAGGGAAAATGACCCACCATGTGCAAAAATGTTTGTAGCAGCCCTTTTTGTAGTGGCAAGGAACTCGAAATTCAATGTTCATCTGTTGGGGAATGGCTTAATAAGTTATGGTTTATGAATGTAATGGAATATCATTGTTCTATAAGAAATGATGAGGAGACTAATTTCAGAAAAGCCTTAATAGATTTACATGAACTAATGTTGAATGAAATGAACATAAGAGAACACTGCACACAGTAACAAGATTATGTGATCATGTGATGGACTTGGATTTTCTCAACAATGCAGTGATTCAAAAGTAATTCCAATAGATTTGGATTGGAAAATGCCATCTGCATCCAGACAGAATTAAACTGAATGGGATCAAAGCATAGGGTTTTTACCTTGTCTTTTCCCCCTTTTTTTCCCCCTTTTGATGTGGTTTTTCTTGCACAACCATGACAAATACAGAAATATATTTAAAAGAACTGCACACACTTTGCTTGTCTTGAGGAGGGGAGGGAGAACGGAAGAAAAATTTGGAATACAAAGTCTTCAGAAAAATTACAATTGAAATTTAAAATAGATATATTGGGTCACAAAGGGCAAATTGTCTTTACCTTTTGATCCAGTAATACTACTAGTAGGTCTATATCCCAGAGGTCATTAAAAAAGGGAAAAGGAACTACATGTACAAAAATATTTATAACAGCTTTTTTGTAATGGCAAAGAATTAAAAATTGAGGGAATATCCATCAAAGTGAAGAATGGCTGAACCTGTGATATATGAATGTAATGGAATACCATGCTTTAAGAAATGAGCAAATTTCAGAAAAAAAAAATGTACTTTAATGATCTGACACTCAATGAGCAGAACCAGACAACCTCTTTATTTAGTGACAGCATCATTGTTCGATGATCAACTAGGATAAACTTAGCTCTTCTCAGCAATACAATGATTAAAAATGGTTCATGAGGCAAAATGCTGTCCAATTCCAGAGAAAGAACTATGGAGTCTGAATGCAGATTGAAGTGTACTCTTTTCATTTTTTTTTCATGGATTTTCTCTTTTTTTCTGTTTCTTCTTTCATAACATGACTAATGTGGAAATGTTTCCATGATTGCACTATGCCTTCTTGGGGAGGGAGAAGGAAGAAAAATTTGTAACTCAAAATCTTATAAAAAATGTTGAAAATTATCTGTACATTTAAGTTGGAAAAATTGCTATTTACAAAAAAAAAAAAATTGGGTCACACAACCCTGTTAGACAATTAGGCAAATTATCCAATTAATAGTCAAAAGTTATAAACAATTTTCAGATGAAGAAATTGAAACTATTTCTAGTCATATGAAAAGGTGCTCCAAATCACTATTCATCAGAGAAATACAAATTAAGACAACTCCGACATACCACTATACATCTCTCAGATTGGCTAAGATGATAGGAAAAGATGACAATTTTGGAGGGCATGTGGGAAAATTGGGACATTGTTGATGGAATTGTGAATGGACCCAACCATTCTGGAGAACAATTTGGAATGATGCTCAAAAAGTTATCAAACTGTGCATACCCTTTGATCCAGCAGTGTTATTACTGGGCTTATATCCCAAAGAGATTTTAAAGAAGGGAAAGGGACCCACATGTGCAAAAATGTTTGTGGCAGCTCCCTTTGTTGTGGCAAGGAACTGGAAATTGAGTGTCTGCCCAACAGTTGGAGAATGGCTGAATAAGTTGTGGTTTATGGATGTTATGGAATATTATTGTTCTATAATAAACGACCAGCAGGATGATTTCAGACTGGAGAGACTTACATGAAATGATGCTAAGTGAAGTGAGCAGAACCAGGAGATCATTGTACACAGCAACAACAGTATTATATGAGGATCAATTCTGATGGACATGGCTCTTCTCAACAATGAAATGATTCAGGCCAGTTCCAACATTCTTGTGATGATGAGAGCCATCTACACCCAGAGAAAGAACTGTGGAAACCGAGTGTGGATCACAACATAGCATTTTCACTCTTTTCATTGTTACTTGCTTAAATTTTATTCTTTTATTGGTTTGATTTGATTTTTCTTGTGCAGCACAATAATTGTATAAATATGTATGCATATGTTGGATTTAACATATTTCTACCATGTTTAACATACATTGGACTACTTGCCATCTAGGGGAGGGCATAAGGGAAGGGAGGGAAAATTGGAACATAAGGTTTCACAAGGGCTAATGTTAAAGAACAGTCCATGCATATGTTTTGAAAAATAAAAAGCTTTAATAAAAAAAATTAGGCAAAAATTATGGAAAAAAGCTCAGAGATTAGTAGCTTATCCATAGTCAGAAAGCCCAAGTCTTACTCAAAGAGCTAGGATTTGATGTTCTGATTCCAAATGCATTATTCTTCCTACTTCATCATACCCCTTTCTTTATCCAACCACCTTATACTTGATTTATGCCTAGATTATATATATTGAAAAATGCATAGAAGAATGCAAAATTTTAAAATGGTGCATTTAAAAACAAGATGAATACAAATTTGTTTAAAATACAGAAAATGGCACATTGGACACCTGGCACAAATTAGGGCAAATGAAAAATGAACTTACTTTACAGCATTTTAGTGGTTAAGGCAAAAGAAAAAGTTACATAAATTTCACTGTATTTAGCATTACAAAACTGGGCTTTTAGATAGGTTGGATGGATAATACCTTTGACTACAGTTTTTACAAATGAAATGTTTATTCAATAAACAGTATAGATAGTATTTAATAATTGTTTTTACTCTATCCTAATAATAATAATACTATTATTGTAGATGAGGATATTGAAGCAGATAGGAGCCAGGTGACTTGACCATGATTACACAGCTAGTAAGCATCTATATCTAAATTGTAACACAGATCTCTCCAATTCCAGGTCAGATTTAATCCACTGTGCCATACAGCTGGCAATGATTTGTGTTAAATAAAGTACAGAAACGAAATTAACAGTCTCTCTTCATGGAGCTTGTGTTGTTCTGTCACATGCAACTCTTGTGACTCCATTTACCATTTCTTTCTCTACCTCATTTCATGGAAGAGGAAACTGAGGCAAACAAAGTTAAGTGATTTGCCCAGGTGTCTGAAGTCAGGTTTGAACTCCGGAAGATTAATCTTCCTGACTCCAGGACCAGTGCTCTATATACTATGGTGCCAATTAGCTGCCAGTAACTCAGATACAAGGCTTCAAACACAGTCAATCACTTTTTCCTCTCTCTCCCTCACTTCCTTATCTAATCAATTGTCAAATCTCATCAATTTCATCTCTCCAATATTGCTTGCATCTTTCCTCTGCTTCATTCACACTGCCATCTCCCCCCCCCTAAATTATTCTCCTTACTTTCCAGTTTTTGTCCTACTATACAATCACCAAAATTATGTTCCTAAAAAACAGATCCAATCACATCAGAGAGTGGTCCCTTATTGCCTCTAAGATAATTTTTTCCTGAGAAAATTGGGGTTACATGACTTGCCCAGGGTCACACAACTAGGAAGTGTTAGTGTCTGAGGTAAGATTTGAACTCAGGTCCTCTTCACTTCAGGGCTGGTGGTGTCCACTGTGCCACCTACCTGCCCCTCTTAAGATAAAAATTTTTAAATCTCTGGGAATTCTCAAATTAACCAAAGAGCTGTTACATATCTCATCTTAATATCTTTATATAACTGGACTATACATTCTCTCCTTATTCAGACACTTGAGCTATCTCCTCAAATCTCTGCTTGTTTGTTCTATTTTTTTTAAAGTACTTTGTATTTAATTACAATCAATCCTTTGCTAACAATGTTCAAAGACTGAGGTAAAAAAGCACTAAAATATTTAGTCCCTTTCATTCAAATATGTATTTCTAGATTCCTCATCTTTAATGTTTGCATTTCAAAATATCTATCTAGTCTTGGACTTTTCATCAGAAATCTAAGTCTGCAATTCTATGAAGATCTATTTTTTTTGCCTGTAGAATTACAGTTTATATATTGTACTTCTTGATTACAAGACTCTTCTCTTGCTTTGGTATATATTACAAGCTTTTCTTTCTTTTATCATAATTGCAGTTCAGTCTTGTGTGATTTTGCTATCTTAATTCTTTCTAGATGCCTGTAATATTTTTCCCCCTGCAAGCTCTGGATATTGTATTTTTAACTTTTTTTTTATGTCTACTAGTAGAATGGTTTTACTTTTTCCTCTTGTCATAGTTCTGAGCAGTTTTCATTTATAATTTTTTGAAACATGAAACATACGGTTTTTTGATTAATCATGTAAACAAGTAAATAGTTTCATCTGGTCTCGTTTTCCAGGTCAGGTTTTGTTTTGTTTTTTGACAGGTTTTTTTTACACATTCTATTTTATTTTTTTACTGTATTATAATATTTCTTATCACACAAAATATCAAATTCTATTTGTTCCATTCTCCATTCTATTTTTCAAGGAACGTTACTTGATTAAAATTTTCTAAGCTATCCATTTTTGTTCCTCAAAAGCTCCAACTTCTTTATCTTATTCAATTTCTCCCATCCACTCTTTGGAGAGTCTTTTAAAAAAAAAAAGGAAAAACCCAAAAAGGAAGATGACAAATATTGAAAGGGCTATGTGAAAATAGGTTTGCTGGAGTGCACTGTTAATGGAGATATGAATTGGTAGTCATTATAGAAAGCAACTTGGAACCTTTTCCAGAACACTAGCAATCTATGCATACTCCTTTGAATTATCAAGCCTATACTCCAAAGGTTAAAAAAAAAAAAAAAAAAAAAAAAAAAAGCTCTACATACATTTTTATAGTAGCTCTTACCACAGAAGTAAAAAAATCAGAAACTAAAAGGATATCCTCCAGTTGGGGAATTAGCTAAAACAAAGTATGGTATATTTTGCAATGAAATATTGTACCACATGATATGGTATCATTATCAAATGATAATACGGAGTTAACTAAAAAGATTTTTACAAATCAATGCTGAGCAAAGTTAATAGAACTAGAACAATTAAAATTTACCCAGTAATATCATAGAGAATAAAAACAATTCTAGAACTCTGGTCAACACAGTGAGGAAAAAAGAATTAATATACCATTCACCTCCTTACAGAGATGTGATTAACTTAAAATGCAAATATACATATTATTGGAATAGACTACAGAAATGTATTTTGCTGTATTATGCAAATATGTAGTGAAGTATTTGTTTCACTGTTGGGGCTTTCAAAAAATTACTTTTTTCAATATTAGTAGGGAGACAGGAAATGAGAGGGATAAATTAACAAAAAAAAAGTTACTTTTAAAAAGCTAATCCATTCTTTCAAAAAGTCTACTTTTACATAATATGGAGTCACTCTGTTTTGTGTTTATTTCTTGAGCTTCTCTTAATCTACTTACTTGTTCTTTGTATTTGTTTTTTTTTCCTATTTGCTAACATCTCTAGCCATAGTTTTTGGATTTGGACTGTGAGTCAAGACCAGGACTATCTGGATGGTGTGCTAAGTCCCTGTTTTGTTCCCTTACCTCACCCTGATCTAGGATAGCATCCTTGGACTAGGCTTCATTCTTCTGCATCAATCATAGTCTTCCACCTCTACCTCTTGCTGGTTCAATATGAGCACCAGTCTGAGCCCACCTCCATTTCTTTCAAGTACAGTCACTGGACATTACCTCTATCCTTGAGACAATATTTATCAGGGGTCAATGTTGGCTTCAGGCCCCTGGAGGTGTCCAAGGTGGGTGCTTCCTAGGTGCCTTAGCTTCTCCAACTCCTCACACAACTATCTGGGAGCTGGCTTGGTCTTCTGCTATGCCTTCGCTGGGATGAAATTCAAGACCCTGTTAACTTTGGACACCCTGGAAAACTCTGATGAAAACTCTGCAAAACAGTTTTAATGAAAACCTGGAACGGATGGAGCTTAATGTCCTTTCTGTTTTGTTGTGTTGAATCTTTGATCTTTCATCTTCCATGCTCTTTCTCATCTTTGATAAGGCGTCTGTCTCTCAGGGGACTCAGATTTGGTTAGAACCTTGCACATTCTTGTACTTACCAGAAATCATTAAGTATTCTACAAGGTGATAATCTTATTAAGTAGAAAACACATGATTCAAATCCAAGTTCTCCAATTCCGAATACAACACTTCCCACAGTCATAATTCCTTCTAAAATCTGATATGTTTCTGAATTGTTTTCCAGAGATAAAACAAGTGAATTAGCAGGGACAGGATTCAAATCTCAGTGCTCTAAAAACCAGACACCTTAAATGCTGTCCCTCCTTCCCCCCTCAAAAGAGCGTCAGTACAAGCTCTGCAGTATCTGGAAAGGCCCACCTTATAAAAATGAGCTACTAAATGTATTCAGTAGCTAACTATATTGACTTATTGGATATAGTTGTTTAACCATATTCATTTTACTGCCTGGAAAATGTGACCAACTACAAATTTACACCCAGATAAAAAGCAGCTGAGCTCTAATGTAGAAACCTGGGATGATGCTAAAGCAGATAGGACCTTACAAATCTAGTCCAAGTCACCTGCAGATGAAGATAAGCAGCACTTCCAAGGTTAAACAGTGAGCCAGTGGAGGAGCATTAGTCTGTTTTGGGGGGAGGGGGAAGCATCGACCATGACAAAATACTTCAAAATACTAACAGTGTCATTCACATTAAACCGACCTACCTGATGAGCTCACATTCTTAAGGTTACTCAAGAGTCTAAGATAATACAATAATCCCTCCCATATCAACCAATATCAGGGAGAAAATATTTCTTCTTACTAACAACTGAAGAATATGCTGCCCATTTCTTTAAAAACAATTATGACTGATACAAATTTTTAAAACATGCTGGAAGCCTAGGACACTATTTACAATGACAATTTTTTAAATAATAAAATTTACTGCACAATGATTCTGGTAAGGATATTATGTTTAATAGAACCACAGATATAGAACTGAAAGGACTTTATCCAGTAAAATCCCCTTTTTAGAGATGAGGAAATTGAGGCCCAGAAAGATTTAAGGACTTGTCACATGTTGATTCAGAAGAAAGAGTTGAACCTAGATTCACTGACTTTCCAATCAGATCAACTGGATTAACTGCTGTTAATTGGATCCAATCCAATTGGATCAATAATGACTCCTATTTCTACAGGATTTTAAAATTTTATAAAAGCACTTTAATGACACAAATTTACTGAGATGCATCCCAAGTTGCATCCTCAAGAAGTTCCAGGATTTGTAATCAAAGGCTTACAATAGGAGAATAAACCAACAAATACTGTAAAAAGTCTTAAGTTTTCTTTATATCTGTTTTAAGTGAAACAAAATAACAGTAACAAATACCCAATGGTACCTAAAACTCATTCACCTTCCTCAAAAAATATCTTAAGGAAGGGAAGAAGTTCTAAATCCACAATTTACATTAGCACCCAAATAAATATCTGAATCTGGTTAACCTTCTTAAACTACTTGATCGAGATTTGTTTTTATTTTTTTTTAATAACTGTTCTATTAGAACTCTGAATACATCTTTTACATCCAGATCAATGAACAGATATAATCAATATAAATACATCTAGTCAATTTCTAATCTTGCAGATAGCAGGCACTTTAAACACTGAATATGAGGTGCAGTGAACAGAATACCAGTCCTTTAGTCAAGAGGACCTGAGTTCAAATCTGGTATCAAACACTTAATTGTCTGACCCAACTGCTTCAGCCAAAAAAAAAAAAAAAAAAAAAAAATTCTGTTTGGAATACTTCCAAATTGCTTATTAAATTATGCTTCTGATCATTTTAGTCTGAACCTTTTGTACACTTACTTCTCTCTCACATACACACATTATATATATTATGCTTGTCACTACTTTATGATCAGTTCATTCATTTTCTTCATACTTTTCAACATAAAAAGGCAGGTTTTATGCAATGACGAGGTTATACTACAGGTATAGTATAACTATATGAACTGATAATAATGACAGGCAAAATAAATGGATTATTATGATTATCCTTGCTCCAGTAGTATCCTTGTTAGACAAAATAATGTTAAGGAAAGGCCCTAGGTCTGATCCTAGATAATAGATGCTCAGAATGGACCAATGTAAATGAGTTGTAGTCTTCATCTTTGGAGGGAATATGCACACTGATGGTATTACAGTTGCATAGTGATGCTATTATGTCAAATAAGTAGAAAAATATACATATAAAATGTGCATACACACATTTATATTACATATAAAATACAGATGATATATTATACTATGCAATATATAATATACAGCAAGAGCATTTTAACAATCTTCCGACTTTATTTTTAACTTTCCTAAGTGTTCCAAATTACTCTCTACATAACCAAAGAATGGATTCTTTTGTTTTTTTCCCTTGTATAAATTAGTGCTGTTTAACAGTACACCATAGTGATTCAACCAGATCTTTCATATTCAGTACTGGGAATTATCTTCCCTTTCTCTCTGGGCTCTAAGAATTCTATACCAGGAAGCAATCATTTGTCATATCCCAAGAAACTAGGTAGCTCAGTGGATAGAGAGCAGGGTCGGAAGTCAGGAAGATTTGAGTTCCAATCTGGTCTCAGATACTAACTCTGTGATCCTGGGAAAATCTTTTAACCCTGTTTGTCTCAATTTCTTTATCTGTAAAATGAGCTGGAGGAAATGACAACGCACTCCACTATCTTTGCAAACAAAACAAAACAAAACCCAAATGGGGTTCCAAAAAGTTGGACATAATTGAAATGACTCAACAATAAGCAAATTTATCTCCAAGTCACTTAGTTTAAATATAAAGCTTATGTTCTCATACAAAGTTTACAATGTTCTTGTGTTATTTCTTAGAAGTATCATTTAATTAGCATTTTCAGAACCTGACCAAGAGTCTAACAGAAGCATAGATTGATTCAGAGTAGGAAAGGATTCTTGGGAATTAGAAAGCCCAATCCCCTCACAGATGAAAAACTTCAGTTCACAGAAGCTAAACAATTTCTTCAGTGGCAGACTAGGAATTTGAAGCCAGACTAACTCCAAACAAAGCGTTCCTGTTATATAGTATTATCATCCCTCAGAGTGATACTAGCAGGTGACTATCAGCAAGCTCAGCATAGTACAGAACAGATTAGTCAGGCTCAGCATACTACCAGCAACAGATACATATACCTGTTTCCCCAGGCTAAGCCAATATGTTTGATAAGACTATTTGCAAATAAATAACAATAAAATTTTCAATAAAAAAGGGACTAAATAGTTGAGCAAATAAATGTGGCTGACCAAGTGAACTATACAGGTTTCTGTTAGTGGGATGATTAATGCTGTTACAAAGCTTCTGTAAAAAAAAAAAAAAAAAAAAAAAAAAAACCATTTCTGCTTTACATTTTAAATGTCTCAAGATGAAAATATTTTTATAAAGATTTTCACATTGGGATCAACCAGCCACGAAATCTATCTACATCACATAACCTGCTTTTTTGTTTCATTTTCTCCCTTATGTTCTAAATGCAAGAGTTGGTCTACTTGACAATTTTCTTTTTACGCAACTACTAATAAATATTAAGTACCTTCTAAATGCCAAGCATTGTAAGTGGAATGTTAAGTTCCTATTAGGTACTAAATGAGAAGGAAAGAATTAGAATTTAAAAGCTAGATAATATTTCTACAGAAGATGCAATTTTAGTTAAAACATAAAGGAAGCCAAATAAGTCAGCAAGTAGTTATTAAGAAGAGTAATTCCAGGTATGGAGTACAGCCAAAGAAAATACCCAGAGCTCAAAGTCAGTGTCTCTGGACTAAAAGAGAATCATCAAGGAATAAGGTGTAAGATGACTTATGACAGGAGAGGGTTGGAAGTTGGAAGAACTTTGAATCCTGGACAACTTTTGATTTAATCCTGGAAGCAATAGGAAGCCACTGGGTTTATCGAGTAGTCACAACCATGCTTTAGGAAAATCACTAATGGTTGGAGGATGAAGACTTGAGACAAGCTGATCCATCAACAAGCTATTAACAATAGTTCAGGTGTCAAAAGATAAAGGGCTATACTAAATAGCAAGAGATTAGGTTTTGGGGGAAGAGGGGCAAATGAGATTTTGCAAAGGTAAAATCTAAAGGCTTTGGCAAAGGTTTGAATAGAGGACAGAGTGGCAAAAGATAGTAAGGTGCCCAGGATAACAATTAGATTTTCAGCCCAAAGCACTGGGAAGATGAAGTTGCCTTGTACAGTAATATGAAGGTAGAAGTGAAGAAAGCTTAGGAGAACAAAAATTTCAGTTATGGGTACACTGAGTTTAAGACTGGGAATCCAGTTTATGTTGGAAGGCAAATAAAAGATGTCAGACTAATGGTCAACACAGGTTAGGGAAAGAGAAAAATCAGATGATAAATCCATGGTATCTTAACGGATTATCAAGTGAATAACAAGACATTGGAGTAGAGGGCAGCCCAGGACAGAAGAACAGACCTGAGAGGCAGTCAGATGAGCAGGAAAATCAGAAAAGGATAATCAATAATAATCAACAGAAAGGTCAAGGAATTGAGAAAAGACTAAGGTTGGCTTAATTGCAAAAAGAGATCAGTGCTAGATTTGGAGACTGCAATTTCAGTGACATAAGGTAGAAACAAGATTGTATTTTAAGAGTTTTAAGGGAAGAAAAAATCAGATACCCCTACTGTGCCTTTTCAAATTTAGTCACAAAAGTGCGGAATATTGGACAATAGTTATTGGGGGCAGAAGGTTCCAAGTAAGGTCTTTTTTTGAAGACAGAAGAACACTTACATGTTTACAGCCATACAGAGAAGTGAAAATTTGGGAATGACAGAGGGAACAATCTGTTGGAAGAAGCGTGATGGAATGGGATTGCTGAAGCACTAGAGGGATTGACTAATCCCATCATGGGGTGCAAGTAGTGGCAAAAAATATAAGTAATATGGAGGGGAAAATGGAAGCTCACAATGAATGGCCTCAACTTTTTTCTGAAAAACATAAGGCAAGGTTCTAAGCTTAAACAGTGGAGAGAGAACCAGAAGCTTAAGGGATGAAAAGATCTGGAAGAAATGCTGCAGGGTTTCTACTTGTGTCTGATTCTTCATAACCCCATTTGGGGTTTTTCTTGGCAAAGACACTAATTTGCCATTTCCTTCTCCAGTTCATTTGGCAATGAAGTAAATGGAGTGAAACGACTTGCCCAGCTACTTAATGTCTGAGGCTGGATTCACACTCAGGTCTTCCTGACTATAGGCAAGTTATTCCATCTGTTGCAACAAAAATTTAATTCCTGAAACAGGTATAGGACTACCCAGCAGCAGCGAGCACCCAGGTGAAGTTGTGATATAAATTTGTAGCAGATATAGTTGTAAACAACGCATGACTTTCTCCACTTTTGTTCAGCAGCATGTGTATGAGAAAAAGTGGCAGACCTGGCAGTGATTCAAGGCTGAACCTTGGCAGGGGACAAATTGCAAAATGAAGGGGTTATGTCAAATTGACAAAGATGACAGGAAAAGATAACGAATGCTGGTAGGGATGTGGGAAAAATGGGACACTCCCATTGTTGGGAGTTGCGAATGGATCCAACCATTTTGGAGAGCAATTTAGAAGCATACTCAAAAAGTTATCAAAGGGTATCTTTGACCCAGCAGTGTTACTACTGGGCTTATATCCCAGATATTAAAGAAGGGAAAGGGACCTGTATATGCAAAAATGTTTGTGGCAGCTCTTTTCATAGTGGCTAGAAATTGGAAATTGAAAGGATGCCCATCAGTTGGAGAATAGTTGGAATAAATTGCGGTATATGCAAATTACAGAATATCATTGTTCTACAAGAAATGACCAGCAGGATGAATACAGAGAAGCTTGGAGAGACTTACATGAACTGATGCTAAATGAAATGAGCAGAACCAGATTATACACTTCAACAATACTATATGATCAATTCTGATGGATGTGGCTCTCTTCCTGATCATGGAATCACCCCTGCCAGGTAAGTATTTGGCTCTCTCCAACAATGAGAAGATCCAAATCAGTTCCAATTCATCTGTAATGAATAGAACCAGCTACACCCAGAAAAAGAACAATGGGACACGAGTACAGACCACAACATAGCATTTTCATTCTTTTATTGTTTGCTTGCATTTTTGGTTTTTTTCTTCTCAGGTTATTTTTACCTTCTTTCTAAATCCAATCTTCCTTGTGCAACAAGATAATTATACAAACATGTATACATATATTGCATTTAACATATTTAACATGTATGGGACTACCTGCCATCTGGGGAAGGAGGGATAAAAGTTGAAAAACAAGTTTTTGCAAGGGTCAATGTTGAAAAATTACCCATGCATAGAAAATTGGAAACTAATATGGCAGAAACTAGGCATTGATCCATACTTAACGCCGTACACCAAGATAAGGTCAAAATGGGTTCATGACCTAGGCATAAAGAATGAAATTATTAATAAATTAGAGGAACATAGGATAGTTTACCTCTCAGACCTGTGGAAGGGGAAGGTTTTTATTGACCAAAGCAGAACTAGAGATCATTACTGATCACAAAATAGAAAATTTCGATTATACCAAACTGAAAAGTTTTTGTACAAACAAAACTAATGCAGACAAGATTAGAAGGGAAGCAATAAACTGGGAAAATATTTTTACAGTCAAAGGTTCTGATAAAGGCCTCATTTCCAAAATATATAGAGAATTAACTCTAATTTATAAAAAATCAAGCCATTCTCCAATTGAAAAATGGTCAAAGGATATGAACAGACAATTCTCAGATGAAGAAATTGAAACTATTTCTAGTCATATGAAAAGATGCTCCAAGTCATTATTAATCAGAGAAATGCAAATTAAGACAACTCTAAGATACCACTACACACCTGTCAGATTGGCTAAGATGACAGGAAAAAATAATGATGATTGTTGGAGGGGATGTGGGAAAACTGGGACATTGATGCATTGTTGGTGGAGTTGTGAACGAATCCAACCATTTTGGAGAGTAGTTTGGAACTATGCTCAAAAAGTTATCAAACTGTGCATACCCTTTGATCCAGCAGTGTTACTACTGGGATTATATCCCAAAGAGATTATAAAGAAGGGAAAGGGACCTGTATGTGCACGAATGTTTGTGGCAGCCCTTTTTGTAGTGGCTAGAAACTGGAAACTGAATGGATGTCCATCAGTTGGAGAATGGCTGAATAAATTGTGGTATATGAATATTATGGAATATTACTGTTCTGTAAGAAATGACCAACAGGATGATTTCAGAAAGGCCTGGAGAGACTTACACGAACTGATGCTGAGTGAAATGAGCAGGACCAGGAGATCATTATATACTTCAACAACAATACTAGATGATGACCAGTCCTGATGGATCAGGCCATCCTCAGCAACGAGATCAACCAAATCATTTCTAATGGAGCAGTAATGAACTGAACTAGCTATACCCAGAAAAAGAACTCTGGGAGATGACTAAAAACCATTACATTGAATTCCCAGTCCCTATATTTATGCACACCTGCATCTTTGATTTCCTTCACAAGCTAATTGTACAATAATTCAGAGTCTGATTCTTTTTGTACAGCAAAATAATGTTTTGGTCATGTATACTTATTGTGTATCTAAGTTATATTTTAATATATTTAACATCTACTGGTCGTCCTGCCATTTGGGGGAGGGGGTGGGGGGGGGTAAGAGGTGAAAAATTGGAGCAAGAGGTTTGGCAATTGTTAATGCTGTAAAGTTACCCATGTATATATCCTGTAAATTAAAGGCTATTAAATAAATAAAAAAAAAAAAAAGAAAAAAAAAAAGAAAAATTACCCATGCATACATTCTGTATATAAAAAGCTTTTTAATAAAAAATTTTTTAAATGAAGGGGCTAGACTCGAGGAGTATAGAACTGAACTGGTTCACCACAGAGTAATAAGAGTGATTACTCCAAAGAAAATAGAAGGTTCCATCAATTCCAAGTTATGTGGAAAAAGATGGAGTCTTTGTAAGGGATGAAGTGGATAGCCAAGATTGTGGTTATAAAGAGAATTTGAGAATTCCTCGACATTCTGTTACATCTGCTGATGATGGCAAGATCAAATATATAACTGTGGAGAGATCATGGGACGTGAGGTCAAGGAACTAAGGAATTGGGTATTTAACAAACGATACATATATTTACATTTCTTAAGGTTGAGAGTTGGGAAGTAAAAAAAAATTTGTGATTTTGAGGATGGGTTGTGTTTATGACAAGTATCAAGACTTTGGGTGATAAACATGAATAACATGAACAAAGTTCATTGAGGAAGTGTACCTCCAAGTGGGCACAGAGCCAACTTAACTTGATAGGAATGAAGAGGCAGTCAATAATATTATCAATTGTGGCCAGAGCTTGTGTCATGACAAATCTCTGTAACCACCAGAAGTGTGGTCAGGTCTGCACCTTGAGATCATTGTGAGCAGACTAGAGGACAGACCCGTAGCAGAGCAGCAGCCTATTGCACTCAATTTAAGCAAGAGGTGATAAGAATCTGCACCAATGTGAGAGAAAATAATGACATGTAGCTGACATGCCTATTTTTAAAGTTTCCTTTAAAATAAATGACTTGGGGGCAGCAGCTAGTTGGTGCAATACATAGGGCACTGGCCCTGAAGTTGGGAGGACCCAAGTTCAAATCTGACCTCAGACACTTGACACACTTCCTGGCTGAGTGACCCTAGGGTTAGGTCACTTAACCCCAATTGCCTCAGGAAAAAAAAAAAAAAAGACTTATCTTGTACTTAAAAGCAACAACACTCATACATTTCTGAGCATGGTTTTGAATGCCCAAGAACTTCCCAATAAATATTAAAGTGTGTATCAAATTGGTGCTACAATGAGGATTCTCCAAAATTAAGTTCTTATGTAGACTATTTAAACTTAATCTACCCTCCATTCAACTTTTCCTAAAAAAAAAAAAAACAACAACAAAAAAACCCAAGTACCATGCTAAGTGTCCTCCTACTCTGTTTACATTTTACAACTCGAACCTTACTGAGCCAAGGTTTGTCAAATTTATGCCTTGCGGTACTATATGGAATTTAAATAAATCCATTATTTATTGGACAAACAGAAGGCCAACAAACTTTTGAAAGCTTAAATGGATGATACGCCTTGATTATTGTGGCATAAAAATCTATAAGCAAACAAGTGATAGACTTCCTGAATATGATTAGGTTATTGTTCAGAAGTCTACTAGTATTGAGCCCATACTCAATGCTTTTTAACTGGGTACTAGGGTATCAGTTTACACTTGAGTAGCACAGCCTTAAAAAAAAAAAAAAGTTAACCAGTACTAAATGGAGAATTTAAGTGAAGTGTTTCAGGAATAATTACATAAAAAAGCAAACTGTGAGGCTCAGCTGTAAGGTATACATATTTATCCTTGATATTTAAAGGCCCACCCTTACCTGGTTTCATGCATCCTGGAGTTGCTGGCCTGGAGAAATGAACAACCACCTGATTTGGAAAAAACTCTAAACTAGTAATAGGGTTCCTTTTCCTTTGGCCAAAATGTTTTAATTCCTTTCCAAAGCCTCAAGATCAATCAATCATTCTAATTGTTGGGATATGGTAGCAAGCAGGAGAAAAGGAAACTTGGGGAGTTTAAGGTGAGGCAAGGTATAAAATCCTAAGCAAAAGATTCTTTATAATACATATATATACACACACACATTGATAAACTGATTTTAAAATCCTAGGTCAATTAAGAGTAGAAAGGAAAATATTAGCAATATATTTAACACTGTACCTAATCCCAATAAGCTGCAGTGAAAAAGTGAAAGGAGCACCTAACTAGAGACAGATGACCAATTTCCTCATCTGTAAAATGGAGATAAAATATTCTCAGGGGCATTGGAAGCAAATAACCTAAGTTATTACCCATCCTGAACCTCAGGAAATTATAGCTATTCCAAAACAGTGGCATCTTTCTTGAAAATACTTTTTCACTCATAGGTATAGATATTTTTAAAAAATTATTTCACAAGCTTCAAACATAAACCTCATCTATCATTCTTTTTACATAACCAGAAATCATGTTCATGCTAGGCTATTTATCTTCAAATTGTCTGATTCCATATCCTGCCCCCAGATTTAGAGCTGGAAAAATCATCCAGTACACTCTCATATGAGAGTTCTGGATGTGTTCTTATATAATCTTATGTATTGTTCCCATAAGGATTATATACACACTCGAGAAAACACTACTTTCCTGCCGCAGATGATTTCAATTCCCAGTATTGTTCCCTCAAGCCATGATCCTAATGGCATTAACAATCTTTTCCAAGATTATGATTTTGTATTATGATCCATTTTAACTAACAGCTGAAATTTGTATTAATATATTAAAAACAAAAAAAAAAATCCTTTAGAAGACCATTGAGTGCTATTGCACCTATTTAGGAATAGACAGCTTTAGTCTTTTTCTAAAGTTAAAGGCCATTTTTTTTTTCTTTCCAAGTATAGCATGTTTTGCCTAAAATCTAATTTGGAGAAGCTTCAAACATCATCATCTACAAGCCCCTTACTCATTCCTACCCTAAATTTTTAGCTCCTTAGCAATACAAAGTTAACTTGCCTTTGAAAAGTGCTGATTTTTACTGTTAAATACATTATGGATTTTAATACTATTAAAATTAAAAAAAAATTTTTTTAATGCCACTGTTAACCAGTATCCTAAAATTTCTTAAGAATCATAATCAGTTTTATTAAAAAAAATGCTTTTAAATATTCCCTCATCTTTTTCGAGACATCTGAAAAAGGTAAAGTGGCTTAATGAAGACCTTAAATCCTATTTCTTTATATTGGCACTGTGACTCTGGGTAAGACATTTGGCCTCTCACTTCAACAATCTTAGCAATTTGCATTGGTAGTTTCCATACCAGAATTAAACAATACTGACTAAATTTAGCTTAGTGAACAAAAACAGACATTTAGTATGAACAGTTCTACTAAAAATTCCTTAGGTTCTTAGGACTTAGGAAATTGGAAAGCAGTGTCAATCAACAAAAAATTGTAATATGGACATGGCTTTGTGTCATCATAAGAATCCCATAGTTTGAGAACTGCATTTTCCCTTCTAGGCATGCAACATCTAGTGTAAAGAGGATTTAACAATCTTTATGCAGACCAAGAGGAAATCCAAGTTCCTCAGTTAATGAATAACTGAAAAAACGCCACCCAATTGGCATTGGGATGTTCCTTGTCTTTGACTCATATACTAATATAATTTACATACAAACTGATAATGTCCAGAATACAGAGGCAATTTGCATAATGAGACTTAAGCTTAAGTGATATATTCTAGAAAAGCCGGCATTTCAGAGTTAATTCTCCAATTTAAATTAGTCTGGAAACACAGTAGCAGCTCAAAAATTATGTAATACTCCTAACCCTAGAGGGAAATTTTTTTTTAATGTTTCAAATCATGTGGAAACTTAAACCTTTAAAAAAAAATCCTACACCCAATCCCTATCACAAAACCATTAAACCAATAAATCTAATACTGCTTCTGGTTATAAATAAGCAAATGCTAATTATAATTATCACTTTCAAATTAACTACTATGTTCTATACTTTCAGGAAAAGCACAGAACTTAAAGAGTTCTGCTAATATTAAGTAAAATACACCTAGCTGTATTACCCAACTCATCAATGTAGCTAGATGGCACAGCAGATCTAGAGCACCACCTTGGAGTTAGGAGGACGCGAGTTCAAATACGGCCTCAGACAATTTTTAACACTTATCAGGTGTGAACCTTGCCAATTTAATTCCTACTGCATTGCCCCCCCCCCAAAAAAACACCTAAATTCTTTCACTTTTATTAACACATGATCTTTACTCACCATAATCCTAATTGCCCCTCATGAGTTTTGAAGTACAGAGAAATCTTTTGAAGTTCATTAGTCCAACTCTATATCTCCAACCATTTGAGCACTGTGAAATGCTAAACACCAGAGAGTTCTTTGCTCAAGTCATAAAGATGCAATTAAATGGCCAAAATCAAGTCAAAATCAGAAATTTGGTACTCTTTTCACTGGAGTAAGCCAACCTCAATGTCTACTCTCATCCATCTTGTACTTGTTTTCTCAACAAAATTTTAAATTTTATTTATCCTTACAAAATCTTATTTAATCAGATGACCTGGATCTTCTTTTGGTTTCAGTTATCCAAAATGCTGGCAATTCTTCCCATCTTCAGTGATCATGGGATACAGCTAATCATACCATTTATTTATTTATTTTTTTAACCAGGAGGCATTTTTAATCCTTCTAATTAATGTCAAATAGTCATACTCTTGAAGTCATCTGCATTATTAGTAGCTACTGATTGCAGCCCTGAATAAGTTTAAAATATTTACAATTTCATGTTTTGTTATTTCCCCCAAACAAAAAAGCAACACAGACAAAAGTAGTAAATCCATCTCATTTAATCATTGTACACATACGCTTCTGTAAATGTTAAGACATATATACAAAGATTCAAGTCCCAAATTAGGAATTCTAAATTTTCATTAATTATGTAATGTGGTTTACTGGCCATGGCAACCATTACATGCATTTAACGACATACTTACCAAATTTGCACTTTCTGTAATACTTATCTAGTAAAGGACACAGTGCTTTCAAATTTTATTTCATTAAAATCTTAAAGATACCACCCAAAGAAACAGGTTTGTTTTTTAATTTAGTGCCAGTTCCAGTAGATATAATTCCAACACATTCAGAAAATGCTTATTTTCTGAGGATTTGGGTTTTTGGGGGGTTTCTTTCTTTCTTTGTACAACCATCATTTCTGGGTACCAAAAACTCCAAAGTGTCATTTCTGTCATGGGTTCACAAAATCAACAGCAGGGAATTCATAAGAGGAAAGCACCATTAGCAAATGCTGGCAATTTACCAGGCTGTAAGCTAAAAAAAAAAAAGTCAATTTTGCTAACATTGGGTAGAAACAAGGAGCAGAAGGTAGCACAATTACACTGATATACTAGTTACACCAGCAGGACTCAGGTAAAAATTACTAAAGGCATCTACTTTTGTGTAGAATTAGTACTACAAAAAAAGAACACCTGTGAAATGCTTATG
Organism: Sarcophilus harrisii; assembly: GCF_902635505.1. NCBI lineage: Eukaryota > Metazoa > Chordata > Mammalia > Dasyuromorphia > Dasyuridae > Sarcophilus > Sarcophilus harrisii. The sequence goes on from NC_045429.1 coordinate 432,497,355, forward strand.
CCTGAGAACTCCAAAAATAAGTAAAATATTTAAATGACTTCACATTCCAGTAAGCCCTTTCAAAACCCTATCTAAATTTAAATGTTAAATTTGTGTTATTTCCGTACATTCACTTAAAAATGAACAACTAAACTGTTATTTCTCCTCTTATTATCTGAACAAAGTAGGATCCAAATCACCTGTAATCAGCTCTACATCTGACAAAACTAAATTTACTCAGCATTTAAAAGCCTTGTGTAGAATATGCCCTTTTCCCCCCAAAATGAAATATTTTGGATTTCTTCTTAATCTAATTTCCAAAAGAATAGTGGGGAAAATGTTAAGCCATGCAATATCACCTTCTTAATGCTCCTGGTTTTAAGGTAAATCCTACAAGTCCACATAGGAATCCTGCTTAAAAAACTACAAGCATGTGGTGCCTTAAGTTAGTTCAGTTTTTAAAAATGTAAAACTTGAGATAAAAGTGTAAAATGGTACTCACCAGGAAGACAGCTTGTATAGAGATAGTTTTAAGGAAAACCAAATCTCCACTGTATCTACTCCATTTCTTAAATACAGTTTAAACTGTGAAAGGCAGGGAACCTTTACCCTCAGGTAATTTCATATAAGAAACAACAGTTAAGTGATCTTATTAAAAAAAAAAATAAAAAATAAAAAAAACACATTACCCCAGATAACCCTAGATTTTTTTTTTCCAACCAAACATGACTTATCTGTGAAATCATGAAAGACAACCGTTTTCAAATAGTTACAACTCCAATTTAACAGGAGCACAAGCACAAGACTAGCTAAATTATCTACTTAAAAATTTAAGTTTTCCAAAAATTTTATAAGGGTAAAACCTTAAGTTTAAAAATATAGCTTCCAGAGATGAAGTCCTATGAATCTTTGTATTCCCCTCCCAATATTCTCCCCCAAAATTTCCTACAGTAATGAATGTGAAAGGCAGACATTTTAATCAAAGCTCAAGATTGGGAATGAGGAAGAGGGGAATTTAAGCCTCTGAAAAATAAATGCTTTTGTAATTCCCCCATATCATACAGTCACATTAAATATAACTTATCTATGTAGCTTAAAGATTCATTTCTTCATACTACTCCCAATTCCCAGAATAAGTCACACACACTCTTAAAGAATCAAAAAATGAACAATATTTTAAGGAGAAAAAGACTGAACATGGTTAGCATCATTTCAAACCCTTGGTAAAATAAAAACCAAATGTTGAAATATATATACATATATTATTTCCCACCCTTAAGTTGTCACACTTGCAGCATCTGCCTGAATTTCCTGATGTGGAATTTTGCATTAACTTAGATGTAATGAATGAGGTTTTATGCTGTTCTTAGTAAAGGTAAAAAACTACCTAAAAGTGGAACAGTAACATAAAACTGAGGTATATTTTATGTAAATAAGCAAAAAAGTTAATGCTTCTTTGTAGCATAACTATAAAACATCTATAATCAAAAAGTACACTATTTTAATGTTTTCTTTCTTATACCTATATACACCATTTGTTGTTTCCTAAAGCTGTAGAGAATTAACATTTTTCAAGACTTCAAGCCACAGAATGATATCTTAAAGAAAGGGAAAATGCAAGAAAGATTGTAGAGAGGCTCAAACAACAGATGAATCTAAGCTCTGGTTTCCAGTACTGGAGCCTTGGCCAAACAAAACTATTACTGCCTTTTCCTTTCATGAAGAGCACATGTATGTTGGGTCAACCACAAAGAGCCAGATCATAAGGGAGCATTCATTATAATTTGACCTAAAATCAGTAGGCCTTAGAACTGCTTTTTGCCCCCAAGTGTATGTTTTTACATGTCCAAAGCAGCCAATATTAGATGTAGTAATATTTCTTTAACTAGAAGGCTTTTTTACTTGTGTGGTTATATGGATATGTTTGAAAACAATATTTCAAATAGGAACATCAGGTACTTACAGATTAAACTAACCTGTACTGGCAGTGCTGTGGAATTTTTCTTCTCTACCAGTAAGTAGCAAATGCTGAAATTCTGCTGCTAGTTAACAAAAACACAAATTGTATTAAACTGAGGAGTTCAATCCATAGTTATAAAGTCAATGTGCATTAAATTTCCTCAGAGCCTGCTTTAAACATTAGTTATTTCTCTAAATGCCACAAAATTATTTTACACGGGCTATTAAATTTGGTGTGAACTGATTTAAATGATGAAACAATGATTTCTCCTAACCAATGATAATTTTGACTTAGGGGAGTTATAAATAAAGCAATTGCTTCAAAGGAGCAGAATCTCAAAAGATATTAAAGAAAATTCTACACCACAGACAAGTGACTTTTTTAACTGTCAAAAAACTTTTAAGATGACAGCACTCAGGATTTCTGATTAGTTTCAATTAGAAAAAAAAATTTGCTATGTCATTTTGGTTAAAGGCCTTTTCCATGAAAAGAGGAAATCTTTTTCTTCCCTACAGTGTTTTTACCCTTGCCCACTTTAGTCATTAAGTAGTCTTAGTCTATGATGACAGTGGGTGATAATACTTTTACTTCCTCTGTCTTCATATTGATCTCTTCCCTTTTTCTAGTTTAGAGTGTTAAATTGTGTATGAAGCAAATGTTAAACTTTTTAAAGATGAAAACAATTTCCCCAAATTGACCAAAAATTATTTTGTTACTTTGGAGACAGAAAACCAAATACAAAGTATGTCTTGCTAATTATTGGGTCAATGTAGAATATTACCATTAAAAAAAATATCCTTTAGTGGGATGCAGAAAATAGTCCATCTTTTTCACCCAACTATGTGATTTAAAAATCAAGACACAGAGGATTTGTCCAGAACAATATGATTATCAAAGGTTTGTTGGAGTGAGGGGGAGATCACCATCATTCTTTGTTTTGTACAAACTGGACAGCATAGGACTCAGTGCTAAATTCCGAAAACTTTTCCATAAATTTCATCAAAGTTCTACAATTAAAGGCAAACCTTGAGGAACCTCTAAATAATCACCTTAAGTGGTAAAACCCCTAATATATCAAATGATACTAGGGGATCAGAACAAATGCAAAAATGATTTGCCCAGTCCAATCATATGGCAAAACTATGTATTTTGTCAAATGTTGTTTACATACACCTTATTATTGCATCCATAAATCCATAAAGAGCAATTGAGCATTAATAAATCAAAAAATGGCTTTCAATGAACGTGATTAAGTAAGTAATCAACAACTAAGGTTGATTTACATGCACTTCCCTTTCAATTACCTTGAGTAATCTGATTACATATGTGGTATTTAAATTCCATGTTCCTAAAAATTTAAATCTTTCTACCAATCATACCTGGATCAAGAAATTCTTCAACTAATTATTCTTGAAAAGCACTATTCAGGGCCACCATTATAGACTCAAACTAGGTGCATCCTAGTTAACCAGCATAAAGTATCCTCTTTCGATCTACATTTAGGTCTTTAAATCACTTAAAAAAAAATACACATCAGATTTTTGATAAACAAGTTGGGCTGACTTAAGTTTTTCAAAGTAGTGGATACTCAACACTGGACGAGAAGCAGGGAAGGGGAGTGGAGGTGGGGGGGACGGACAAGAGAGGACAATTCTTCTACAGTGCCAAGAGCAAATCTATTTACAAAGGCATTCTGCTTCTGCTAATAAGACAGCAACATTCCAATGGATCATTCTATAGTGTAGCACCCCTTCACATGCCACACTCATTCTTCATTTCCAACCAATGCTAGGTTCACAAGAACAGGAAAAAACTACAAAAGCTTGAATAATGATATGAAGATGGTGGTGAATTGTAAATGTCAAGAGAAGTCCAAAAAGAAGCTTTACTTCCCCATTTTTTATTACACATTCATCTGAATATGAGAGGAAGGGGGGAGGTTGTGGAAAAAATATTTTAGTAATTCAGCATCAACCATAAAATTATAAGCACCGACAATGTGCAAGGCACTGTACTAAATGCTATAAGAAGCTAAGTGCTTCTGATTTTTAAATGGGATACTTTACATATTATATAAGGCATAATCAGGTGACTGCTACACTATGAAAACCACAAGACAGTAAATGATTCCAGTTCTGTGAAAGGGGAAAATTCAAATCATGGTAGTTAATTGCCAGAAATGCAATTAACAAAACATTTATTTACAAATTTTCACCAAGTATTTCTATGTAAGTATCAGAGGCAAAATCTGAAAGCTTAAGATTTCATGCCTCCTTTTAAGCCAAAACTATGTTAACTTGAAGAATTACAGGAAAAGGAAATCAAATCCGGAGCATTCAGAATTGGATGACCCATGGCTAGATCAAAGGAGGATACCCATTTAAAAATATAATGGCTGATTACTGTACAAAGTAAGAAGAAATATAATGTGCAAGAGGACTGTTATAACTGACTACATATCAAGCATTATCACTATATGCTTGAAGACATCTACTGTTCATTTTATTGAAACAAAAAATTATCTATGAATAAATAATCATAACATTTATCTAATTTTGCCAATGGATGTTTGCAGAAATCTAAACCATTAGTTAAGTCTTATCTCTAAAATCCTACTTATCTATTAAAGCACACACTACAAAGTTATTTTTTATGCATTAACTACATTCTTTTTTAAAAATAAACTTTAGGTCTCTCTTACAAAATATTACCCTTTCAGATAAAGGAGTAGTATAATTCATCATACTACAAGAATGGTTTCTAATGTGGATAAAAGCTCTCAGCTGATTCAGACTCATCTAAAGTTCTGGCATTAGCAATTGTTAGAGTTAGCAATTTCGAGTAGTATTAAGAAAATACAAAATAGTGCCTAATTTTATGGAAGAAGCCAAATATCTGACTTCCTGTAAGAAACAGGGTTATCTTTTTAGATTTGTTGACTATCCAAACGGCATCAATGAAATTATTAGAAGCAATAAATATTGTTAAAGAAAAAGTTAAAAAGACATTTTAGGTAAATTTTTCTATCATCCCCTAAAAGTTAGAGTGAAAAATCATCTTTATAAAATCTTAAAAACAATTTGGCGATTTGGTAATTATTTAATATTTTAATTTCAGTCAAATACTAAAAGAGAAATAAAAACCCATATAATTTCTTAAATGGTTAAACTGCTTTTAACTTTGTTTTTCAAAAAAAGGCTTTCCAAGAGGCAGAATGGTGGGCCAAAACACACTTACAAATAAAGATATTAATCTAGGTTTCACTTTTTGTCTCCCTTTGTCTCACCAAGTTAAAATTTAGTTAGAATGGATTGGGACTCTGTTCAATTAGCCTGAAAAGAAACCTCAAGATTATCTCAATAGTGCAACTTTAAAGCATGTTATACTAACTTTAAAATATATCATTATTTTTCCTGAATTTTTGGCTGATTAAAAATATTAGCCAGTAATCTTTAAAAGTAATGTTTCTTTATGTTCATTCCTTTCTTTTAGTAGCCTTTAGAAAGTCAAATTTCTACTCTCTTCCCACCTCCCCATGTAATGTAGGGGCTCTACATTAACATTTGCTCTAATGTGGTGACTTCAAAATATCAAATATTTATAATGACTTTTTTAATAATCAATTACTGCAATCGTCAAACATGTTTTAATACATTTTAGTTATTAAAAAGTTCATTAAATAAATTTCTTATAGGTCATAATTACAAATAAAAACAGCATACTAGAACAAATTTTATGCCTCTAAATGGATAACTACAGAGGCAGTCAAAATACTAAATAATATATAAGATTAAGAAAATTTCAATGTTCTATAGTAAAACTAATAAATTTCTAACATTTTGTTTATCTAAAAACACCACAGTCAAACATGATATTAATATAGAGCCTTCTCTGCCAAAAGATTATAAAAATCCTAAATTTAATTAAATTTAGGGGCCTTCACCAAACTTGCTGCAAGTTTGGGGACATAAATATCCAACAGCCATAAAGCTGTGAAAGCCCCCATAAGGAATAAAATAAATCCCACTTGCCTCAGACTGAACAGGGCAACACTGAGACTCAGCCTCAGCCTGTCCTATGGCAGGGCTATAGGAAGAAGAAAATTTCAATTTTAGAAAAACATGACCCAATTAATTTTAAAGACATGCATAAAAAAAATGAACAAAATCCCAATGATCAAGCAAGCAAAAGAAAAATCAGCTTTTTACCACTATTATAATTTCATACTAAGCCCACAGTTTGTTTGTTGGGGCTTCCCCCAAACAATTTTAAATTAGAAAGAAGTGCTGAGATAAGCATTTAATTTGCAGCTTGATCACTGGAACATTAATATACCTACTGAATATTTTCCCCATACCTCGTGGCATTTATTATGCTATGTCACTAAGCTAGAAATGTTCTAGGTGAAATGAAAATCCCCTCAGCCACTTGATTCTCAGTGGCAGGTTGTCTCACCATAAAATAGTTCAAACAGAACAACTAGTGCCAGACAAATTTAAAGAGCTAGTCTTGAAGGAAAAATGAGAAACTGACAGACCAGAGTAAATCAGTCTTGTCACTTTCTGAATTATGGAAATTATATTGCCTGCCCAGCTAAGCCCAGTTCATAGGATTTTTGCTAGAATTTCCCCAATTATTTCAGGAAACTTTTAAAGTGACAAAATCATCTCTATTGTCTCAATTTAAGTAAGACATACCACCATGGACCACAGAAGCAGTTAGGCACAAGAAAAATTGTTTTCCAGAAGTTTAATCATATTTTAATGAATGCATCAAAATCACTATATTAGTTTCAAATTTTCCAGTAAGTGGCATAAGCCACAAGTGATATTTAATCAAGATAAGATGTGAACGTTAAGTGCTAAGGCCATTTTGAAACTTTAAAGTAGAACTTCAGAGAAATGTTACCATTTTGATAAATAAAGCATTTGATCTACAGACCTTAAAAGGCAAGAATTTTGTTGTAAAATGGTCTCATATAAAATGGAAATTCACAACTTTACACAAGTCCATACAAGTCAATTAAAGAGACCACACATTTTTCATAGAAATCATTACAATACACTCTTGCAGCAAGTCACAACTAAACGCACTTCAATCAATTGAATATTAGAAATCTTTTCCTACCTATTGATGCTAAATACATTTTAAATCATTTGTCATACTTTTGTAGAATTACAAGTTTCTTGGAGAATTTCAAAACACAATATAAGAATCCTCTGAGGGCAGAGACTCTTATGTAGATCCCAGCTGGGTTACAACCAAAACTAGTCATCTTAGATTCGTCTGTTAACACACCAGAGGGAAAATTCGTACCAAAAGAGTGGAACAGCAGCTGAAAGGTGTTGGTCCAAAATATTCGACAACTTTTAGTTTGAAAATGTTTGTAATGCTGAGCATCTTTCAAATAAATGATTTTCACTATTTAATTCAAACATGGGTTTCCTTGAAACAAAGGTAAATACTTCATAAATACTATTTGAAATCATTCCACCTTTAATTAATTCACCATGTGAACAACCCTTGTGAATTTTTAGGACTAAGGCTTATACCACATTAATAAATTCCAAGTCATTTTTATAATAAAATATCTTTTTCTTAAGGGTTAAATTGTTTCATGAACGTAAAAATAAAATGTTAAAATCATCTCTTCTTCCTTCACCCTCATAAAATTTTAGAAACAGTAAAGCAATCTGACTCTTAGAAACAAATGTTAAGAAATAGAAAAGGTTTATTATAATTAAACCTTCCATAATTATACTCAATTCTTTAAGAAAAAAATTCACATGTTAACTATAAAATTAAATCATAATTAAAACTACCACCAAATACCAGATAATCAATGGATAATCAAAAAATTAAAGCCCAGCAAAAACAAGTCTTATTTCTACAAATGAAAAGCTAAGTCAGTGGTTACAACAAGTTTTTAATGTCCTATGACAAGATAATAATATACACAATAATCATAAGTTAATGACTACAATAATCACTAGCTGCCAAATATGGAATCTGAGATTAAAAGACTAAAAACCAAATATTTAATAACGTCACAATCCCTTATAAGCTTAATATTAACACAAAGATGCTCAGCATTACAATTAGGAAAGTTATGTTACCAACTTGCTATATGGAAACTATCCAACTATAAACATTTTAATCTTAGAATACAAATTTTAAAAATTAGTGTAGCATCAAGTATAAGTTTTCAATGTTTTTAGACAAATATAGAAAACACATTTATAGCATGTGGCTAAACTTCTAGAAGGTTGCACCTGTAAAGCTTTTGAGGTCCATGACTAGAGTATTCAATTAAACAATCCTAAATTACGTATGTGTCTGGCACTAGAGTCTATATAATCAGCAGCAGTAGGGAAGGTGTGTTAAATTCATCTACTAAATTTCTAAAGTCACCTGCAATGTATTGAAACCAAGGGAAGAAAGCACTAAAAAGTGTTTATACTCATTATGTAATAGTGTATTCAAACTCTGCATCATGTCTAACGAAACAGTAAATGACTTAATAAGTACAACTTTATGTCTATTGCTCAGAAATAAGCAATTTTCCACCATGCAGCTAAGGAGTGATCTACAATTCAAACACAAAATTGGAAGAGTATATAAAATTTCACTAGTAACTACAATTTTTTATTATAAGTGGACATCTACTGTGGCATGCATCTGTACAAACCTTTCAGGCAGTGGTCCACAGCTGGTCACGAATAAAAAGGCATCAATTTTTCTTTCATTTTATTACAATTAAGTTTAACAGTACAGAAAAGTCACACGACCTTTAGTGGGTCAGTTTTTGTTTTCTTTTGTTTTTTTAAACCCTGCAACATGAGGAATTCTAAGTACATTAAATATTGTTACACGTTCAGACTTCCAATGTACAGGTACTTGGAAACAGTTACAGCCCTCACCAAGCTATGTTGGGGACAAAGTCCAACAGCATATGAAATGCTGCGAAGGCATAACTTTACAAATAGCAACATAAGGTTACAGAACTTGCCTTTAAGGTGGTATGTTCATGTAATTCCAGCGCCTTCACAATTTAACGAACCATATTTACTATACTTCACTTCTAAAAACCTAGATGAAACATGAAAAAGAAGCCATACAGTATAAATTGCAACATCAGGAAAAGTTCCTGCTTTATTATTCCAAATAAATTTTTCCCGTGTAAAACAAAATGTCCAATAGTTCCTGGTATGTGGGAAGATAATGTTTGTTAAAGTCACAATGAAGCCTTAATTGACGAAAGCTTGGCTATATAAACAGCACAAGATGAGAAAAGGTTTAATCTCCAAACCTATTAGATTGGGCGAAGTAACATCAGTAACGGCCACCTTGCGACATTACAGGAGGTCTCATTCCCATTGGAGGTCGAGGAGGCCCACCTTGATAAGGGGGTACCATTGGAGGTCCCTGCCCATATGGAGGCATAGCCCCAGGAAGATAACCTGGCATGCCTTGATGATGACCACCATACTGACCTATAAAACACATCCAAAGATATAACATAGGTAAGTAGGCCATTAAAAACCACATTCTGCAAAGTCAATTACTTTAAAATTTTGAAAAAAGTTAAGTTTATAGATTCTATTAAGTAAAAATTTTTTAAAAGAATGAATAAAGAATACCATGAGGAGGCAATGGGGGTCTCATTCCTTGCTGTTGTGGAGGGATTCCTGGCTGTGGTGGCATCATACCTCCAATTGGTCCAACAGGTGGATTACCCATAGGGGCTTGCCCTGGTCTTGGAAGATTACGCTGATATTTAGGTAACTGCGCCCTTCTCTCTTCCTAAGAATGGAAATAAGTAAAATGTTTTTAAAACCTCAATTCAAAGAACTTAAGTCAACATTAAGAAACTTTGGATACAACCGTTAAAATAATACTTAAAAAAAAAAAATACCCACAAACGATTCTTCATTGAGACTTAAAAGTATCAGCATAATTTTCCAACTTTCTAGGTAAATTGTCAGCAGTCATCCAAAATAGATATTAATAATCTTCAATATATTACAACTAAAGCATGCTAGTAGACACAGTTATTAACTTATTTTTGAATTATCTTCTAAGTAATCAATCACACTTGAAACATGATATGTTAAAATAAATACAGTCAGAAATGTTTTTTAATATTTGTTTTGGGGACTTGCTGATACTGGCTAATACCTTTTCCAAGATTTATATAACTAAAATAGTAATAAAGGGAAAGTAAGATGGATATAGATATACTTTTAATTTAAAACTCTTTCAAATATCCCAAATAGGAAATATTGACGCTAAAACCCTTTAAATGTTTCCTTTATGAACCAAGGGTGATAAATAATTTTTCACCATCAAAATCTTAACACATGGGGTACATGCCTATATATGATCACTCACTAAATAAGGTGAAATGCTAAAAACTTTTTTGCTTTTGTAGTCATACTTCTTATTGAAAACTGAAAACCACTTACCAGTGATATATCCTCATCGGGATGGATCAACTTACTGGTTGCACTGGTTGTCGTAAGTGTAGCTGGCTTACTTGTTATAGAAGCAGCTGGTTTGGCTGCAGTGCTATTTGTTGTACTAGTGGTTGAAGCAGTAGACTGAGTATAAGCAGGGAATGTAGGCTTGGGGGGTTCTGTGGTTGTTGCAGGGGTACTATTTAAAGGCTTGAAATCTGTCCCAACAGGTCCTTGAACAGCTGCCTGAGCCTGCGAATTACAATCTTTAATCAGCAAAACTGGAATACATAAATTTCATTTAGGTAGTAACTTTAAAATAAAGCACATATAAAATAAGCTAGCCCACAATAAAGCACTCCAGCCTTAAATTATATCAAAGCAACTCAAAAACACAACACAAAGTCCCGCAAAACCCAATATACTTCCGGAAGATTTCTATCAAAAGGTACTTTAACAAAAGCAAACACCAAAATATAAATCAATTCAAACTAATGAGACAGCATTGTTAACTTCGACTTCTTCCACCATCTCACCCCAAAATTTAAGCAGCATTTACACAAAGCTATCCAGTTATTCCTGATGATCACTAAGTATAGTGTCACATACTGGAATACTGTGACTTGCTCTTTTCACCATTCTAAATTAGTTGTTTTAACAATTATTAATCTACATTGCAGCTCAAAGATGTTAGAAACTGCTAAGTCATGTTTGTACAAATCCCACTGTTATTAAACAGTTTCAGTAATGACTAATCTGTCTTTTAAAAGTACCCTATAACAATATTAAAATTTGTTTTTTAAAAGGCCACAATTCATTATCAATCCAATAGAAAGACTAAGACTAAGTTAAGAATAATTTATGTGGATTTTTAGAGATCAGTAATTTTGAGTCGTTTGTCTGGAATTGGAGGAAAAAAAAAAACCCAAACTGAGAAAACAAAGCCAAATTTTTCAAGTTTAGTAGAGAATTCAGAATATTGAATTCCTGCACATTAAATGTGATGCATCAGATTAAACAGCATAAATCAAAAGAGCTTAATCATGCATCAAGCTAACCATTGGCCACTAAGAAGCATTTAATGCTTACATGCTTTTTAACCCTTTAGAGCCATAGGAATTTGGGGTGATATTTTTTGTTTCGTTTTAAAATTGGTATTCATGAATGTAGTCATAGATAATCTTGTGTTTTTAAAAAACTATATATACATATATATTTTTATATATATATCTGAATGTGAAGGTTTAAAAGGGTCCAAAGGGTTAAGTTGTAAAGCCTTTTTGTTTTTTAAACTGCAACTTCCTGCGTACTTGTGCTGTGCTAGGAAACAGAGCTTTAGAAGATGCAGACAGATTTTCTGAATTGGATGAAGCTGTACTTGAGCTTGTAACAGGTGTCCCCATCTGTAGCACAAAAGAAAGGAAATAGTGAAAAGTCTCCAAACAAATGGGTGAAAATAAGCCATGTGGTAGACTTTTTAACCTAAAGATTGAATTTTTGTAAATGAGGAATTACCCTTCCCTGCAAAATATAATCCAATTTGATAGTTATTTCAAAAGGCAGGCAGGACATGTTCATTTACAACAAACACAATCCAATGGCAATGGTCACAAGCCTTATAATAAAAAAAATTAAATTAAATTAAAAAAAAAAAGGAAGTGAAAAAAAAAAAAAAACCTGTCCAAGCCAATAAACCTAGCTACCATTTTTTCCTTCTAAAGTTTTCTTTGTATATGGTTTAACACGTAGTATGAATGCAAATAACTTTTCTCCACATGTTAAAAAAAATACTGAAATATTAGAAAAGTCAGTTATAATTACTTTTATGTAAGATGTAATATCAATTTTAAAAGCACACACAAAATACTATTAATTAAAAAGAATTTTCTTCTAAATGATTCATGCATTTCTATAAATGATTCCATTCTTTGATTCTGAATCAAGACTGAAAAAGGTAAAAAGAGGGGAGAAACGAAGTTTTAATGTTATTTTCATCAGGACTGAAACACATTCACTATAAATCAATTAGACACCTATGATATACCTGTTGTCCTCATCATAGCATAAAAATAAATAGTATATAGTAGCTTGAAAGATAACAGGCACTTAAACAGTTAACTTGGGGAAAAAAAGAAAACTCTCAGGCAACTGTCATAAGAATATAAAATGAATTAATCAGAAGTGGAAAAAACCAACCCTCCCAAAATTCCTCAATACAGCCCATACCAGATTAAAATGTAATTCAGAAGTGCTTAATAATAAAGTAAATGTTAAATTTGTAGTTTTCTAAGTCAATATGCAACCAGGAAGACACACTTTCTATTAAGAGTTTGAAGGCAGAGAATTAATTTTCACTTTCAGCTCACCTGATAGAAATTTGGCTCTTTTTGTCTCATTCATTTCCACAAATAAATTAGCTTTCAGTTTCAGCTAGAGTCAAGAAAGGGTGAAACTACATCCAAGATCTTGACACACAAAAAAGCAATGTAAAATGTCTGAAAGCTTTCAATCTATTTTAAATAGAGGAATCAAATCATCTCCATATGTTCCTTGCCACTACCTAATACATTTTTATAAGGATACACTATTTAAAAGGCTCCACACACACACACACACACAAAAAACTGACCTATAATCTAAAACCAATATGCATGAAAAATAACAATTATTTATAATTAAATGCAGATATTCAGAATCTAGTCAATTAACACCTTACCTGTCCTGCACTAGGAAAAAGAGGCTTAGTAACTGGAGGCTGGGGAGTCGGAACTGCTGCTGCTGGTGCAGGTGGTCTATTAAGAATTCCAGGTGCTGTTACAGCCTGTGCTTGAGTCATAGGAGGCATCCCAGGACGAGGAACAGGTGGAGGCATACCTACAAATGATTACAAGTTTAGTCAGTCTGTTAAAACATTTCAGTAGTAAAAAATTATTTTTATATAACACTGAGGCTAATATATGTAAAAAAAAAAAAAAAATTCTGAGATGAAAGTTTTCTAGAAGTTGACAAAATTCAACTAATTCATAACTGTGGTATTTGGCTTTTATGAAAAACCTTAATCCATGACCCATTCCTATATGTCAAAAAAAGTATGACAGTAGGCATGCTACGTAGGAAATATGCAGGATAGTGCACCAAAGGGAATAGTGTGGAACTTATTCCTAGAGTTTAATTTACTAAAATTCTAGATTTGATACTTAGTGTTTGTCAGGTATAAAGAAACTATTTCAAGCAAAAGACAAATTTACTTAAAATTAGGTTTCTTTGTATGAACATTTCCAAAGTAAACAACGATTAAATCATTTAAAATATAAGCTTCCTTTATCCCAGTCACTAAAAAGTAACTCAAGTGCCAAAACTCTACTTAAGCCATATTTAATGGAAATCTTTCTAAAATGTATTTACACTTTCCTGCCTTAACATATATTTAACCGCATCAGAGATGGTATTCCTGGTCCAAATGGCATCATTCCACCCATCGGTATCATTCTATTAGAAAGCAAATTTTAGAATAAACATAAATAAAACTACAACAGCATAAAACAATAGAATATTTTGTTCATTTCATAATGATTCGGAATCATCATTATGAAGATAAGTTTGATTAATGATATGATAGTGCTATCCCAAGGGTCTACATACACTAAGGTGTAATTAGTGTTCATTTATTGGAAGCCCTGTGCTTTAGTTCTTGTACTTTTAATCTTTTTAGTTTTCTTATTCTCTCACTGAAGATGCTCTTTTTTTTTTTCAGTGATTATCTAACTACTGCCCAATTTTCTAACTAACCTAGTCAGAGTTCTATCTAAATAGAAAATCAAGAAATAGTGATAACCTATGAGAATCAAAGTGCACTAAATGACCCAGCAGAGCGCTTGCCAACAAATTCAGCTGTTCAAAAGTCTTTTGCTCATTTCCTGATTGTGAGTTACAGGAGACCAGCTGAGGCTGACAGATAAGGTGCTAGTTTTAACTCCCAGTATCAAACCTCAGAGGGAAAATAGCATATAAACTAAGAACATCTCACTGTTCAAATCTAGGAAAATATGATTATCCAAACTGAAATATAAAAAGCCTACACATCCCACATTAAATAAGGAAGCATTCACATTTCCTACCTGGTGGCATACCAGGCATCAGAGGTGGTATTCCTGGTCCAGGTGGCATCATTCCACCCATTGGCATCATTCTATTGGAAAAACAAATTTTAGAACAAACATAAAACTTAAAACATGAGAGTAAATTATAGAAGTATCTTAATACTTGAAATAATCATGGATTTAAAGACTTCAAGTCTTCATGAATTTAAACCCAATCAATTTCAAAGCACACAGGACAATAAAAACAAAACACCACATCTATCAACCTTCAGACTAAAAGTTCTTAAAACAAAACCAGTAAATTTTACCAGAAAAAGGAAGAGTCAATCTTCTTGCCTGCATTTTTCCTTAACAGAAACCCTACCAATTTTAATATATAATGTTCCATTACTAAACTTTTGTTTAAAATATCATGTGCTACCATAAGAGATGTGGTAGCATCTACTCAGCATAGTAAAAATTAATTATCTTTGCCTCCTAGATAAAATAGCCATAAATACGAAATGCATTAAAAGAATTTTCTGCCTCAGTGTTTTAAGACTACGTATATTTATTAGACTTGAGACAAAGTATTCTTTTTCATCTTAAGGAATAACTAGCCATGTTATTTTAAGTCATCCAAACAAGATCCCTATCCATAATCTTTATTAAAAAAAAAAAAAAAAAAAAAGGAAAATCCCATCATTTTAGTAGCACTCTTGACCAAATCAGTTAAAAAAAAAAAAAAGATAAACTCTCCAATTTCTAAATTCCTAAAACTCAGGTTTTTTGTGGACTTCCAAGTTTTATACCTAAACACATACATTTAAATGTGGGATTTGGCTAGTTGATGGGAATTTCTTAGTCTAGACCAAATTTGAGCATGAAATCCCATCAGCAGGTCATTTAAGACAAATATAGTTTAAAATTTTACTATATTTAATTTATGAGTCTAAATAAACCATTGATTTTGCCTGCTACTTAGATAATAGCTGTCAATGAGTTTGGGGATTTTCAATGATGAGAAAGTTACAAACTGCTGAATTCAACTGAATAAATATCATTATACACAAAAAAATGACATCATGAATGTACCTCCTGAATTACATTATGAATGAGATGCTTACATGTTTTCACCGCAAAATGACTGGGTGTATTTTCTCTGATGATGCAATCTGTGAAAATGTATGACAAAATCAAAATCTAACTGTGATTTTCAAAATACAGTGGGAGTGTATCGTCTACCTGTCACATCCAACAAGATTAAGTAAAATCCCCAGGTACCTCATATTTATTTAAATTTTTGATGTTTCAATAAGTAAATAAATTACAAAGTTTGCTTTTGGTCCAACTGTGTCATGGATAGTTACAAATCTCAGAAACTGTGAAAGAATAATAAACTTAATTACAGTAATGACAGCTAAAAGATGGCTAATGAAAGCAAACCGAAACTAAAAATTCATTTCCTGTAGAGGCAAGTAATTTCTAAAATCATTTGCACCATATAAGTGTTAAGTCCTCTTAGCTTCACATGTTTATAATAATAAAGCCTATATACTAAAGAAATGAACAGAAAAACAATAGTTCTTAATTCAGGATGAAAACAGTTTGAAAAGGACCAGCAGATTTAGAAACATACCAACTAAAGCAGTTATAAGATTTTCCTTACCCAGGTGGCATCCCTGGCATAACTGGAGGCATTCCGGGCATTAGAGGTGGAACACCTGGCATTAATGGGGGTATACCTGTAAATTTTCAAAAGAAATTACAGTTCAACTGTTATAAAATGCATAAATACAAACAGAATCAAGCCAAAGAATTGCTTCAAACTGAAAACATGGTCCTAAGAAACAACTATTTGGTTTATTACTACATTTAAAACTTGAGCCATCACCTGGAGGCATTCCTGGTGCTCCTGGCACAGGTGGCAATCCTGGCTGTGCCATTGGAGGGATATAACCTTGTTGGGGCTGAACAGGTTGGGGCTGAAATGAAGTTGAAGCTGTAGATTCATCATCATCATATTCATCAGAATCATCCTGTTGCTTCTTTTTTTGACTCTCTGCTAATGAAATTTCATTTTTACAACAATGCAAGGAAAAAAACTTAGAACAGCATTATTACTATGTTTTTTATTATAATTGCAATTTTTTTTCATTCCGTTTCAAATCTTTAAACATCAAAACATTTCCACTTCAGGACCTCAAATACCAATTTCTAATTCACAATCAGAAAGTCTTTCATGGACTGAAGCCAAAATAAATGAAAGTCTCTGAAAACAGACTGGTCCTCATAGACCACTATACAACCTGTCCTAAAAGACTTTTCTGATTAGTAGAATCTAATAGTTTGCCTGTACTATACCTCATTTTAAAGTACAGCAAAATACACATAAAATTACTTTGAACTGTGACCTCACTGATGGTGTGACTTATGATGACATGCGCTACACTGACTCCACTGATACAGACACAGGGACATCTTCCCTTCTGTGTGTTGTCCACATGTTCTTCCCTCTAGAACAAAGAGTGGATATCTAATGTAGAATATATGCTATCAAGTGAGCAATTTCACTGTGACCTATCCACTTCCTCTTTATTAGTCATATATTTCTGATCTTTTATAGACTGCAATTTGTGTATTTAATAATTAGCAATATATTATAGCCTAAATACCACTATAAAGTTTCCTAAATGGATAACTTTAAATGATTCTTTAAGATTATATTATTCCCTAAGAACCACACATCATCATCATCATCGTCATACTGATGTTAAATGTATCCATGTTTTAAGAAGCAGATTGGAGGTAGGGAATAATATATTAAAATATCATTTTAATGCAATCTTCCAAAGCCAATCTCACCTGGGAAAGAAGCTATCTCTTTAAGTATATTATATATATCTCAAACGTGCAATGTCCAAAACAAATCTCTGTATCATAAATTTCTCCTTGACCCAATCCTCTTTTCAAAACCTCCCAATGTAAAGGACTTTGTTCCTTTGCAACCATCACTAAATAATAATAAATGAGATCACTAGATAATAGCATCTACTTTTACACATCCTAGGTATTTTCTAAGCAAAGCAACAAAGGAGGAATTACTTCTATATTTGAGAAACAAAAGCATAAACTTTAAAAAATCACCTTGAGTTTTTTGTTCCAGAAGTCTTCTCCGTTCATCCATATCTTTTTCTGGAATGCCTTCCATACCATAGATTTCCAATTCAATGTCTGTTCTCCCAGGTATGGCATTTGGTACAGCATCTATTGTTTCTTTATGCACCTATCACAACAATTTATTGCCATTTTAATAAGATGAAAACTAAATTAGCCTCAAAAGAGGTCCTTCAAATAATGACTTGAGTCCCAAGATTGATAGCATTAAGAAGACAAGTAATGTGTCAAAATTAGGGGGTAAGGAAAAGGTTTTAATTATATTGAGGTTTTTAACTGTACCCCAAAGAAATTAAAAAACATAATAAGCAGGCTTGCATAGGTTTTTTGGGGAGGAGGCTGTTTGTTCTGTTTCTGAAGAGACTTTGAATATCCATCAGTTTAAAATATTGCCAATTCATTTAACATGCCAAAGTAAACAGATTATCTCAACATTTGCTTTCCTGCCATTAGAAAAAAATTAGACTTGACAAACACTGGTTGCTAACAAAACAATGTCTATGGGAAGACATCAGTTGTGAATTTTTTTAAGAGCTGTAAAAGATGAGTCCAATTTTCTTATCTTAGAAACAAGGGAAATAGTTTTAAATACCTTGTGACTCAAAAATTGTCACTAAAATCTTACTCCCAGGACCTATGTGCCGGTTTTATATTTACTACGTATTTTGTTAGATAAAAAGGTCTACCAACTTTTAAAATAAAATGAATTTTCTATTCTAGTATAGCTACAAATGTCCTAATATACTTAAGCAATAGCCACTTTCATTTGTTACTGAACTAAAATAGTTTTTCCAGAGGTAAAATATTCTCCCCTCCCCCTTTCTATCACTGACTTCTATCAGGACAGCTGTTTAGGATTCATAAATCGCTTTTCTGAAAGATTTAATAATGCATGATACTCATAAAATTCAGAGTATTTAAATTGCAGCTTTTCCCACTTGCATCAGTTAAAATTATTTTTGTTGGATGTATTATCCATATTTATTCCCTAAATTCTATTGGCTTATGTAAGCTTAAAGAACTATAGATTTTTTTAAAGCTACAATATCTCTTTTTCATTGAAAAACAGTAAGACATCCAATCTTTGGATGGAAAAGTGTGTGAAATATTGAAGACAAAATGGATCATGATATAGTATTTTCACCTTTAAATTTATTTTATTATTTTTTTCTTTTGGTCTGATTTTTCTCATACAACATGACAAATATGAAAATGTTTAAAAGGATAGCACATTTAATATGTATCAGATTGCTTGCTACCTTGAGAAGAGGCATGAAAGAGGGAGAAAAATATGGAACACCAAGTTTTATAAAAATGAATGCTGAAAACTATCTTTACAAGTTTTTGGAAAAATAAAATGCTATTGAGGAAAAAAAAATCATGGTTCAAACATTTGGAATTCACTAGACTCCAAATGCATTAGAACAATTTTTTTGCTTAAGAATTTTAAATTAAAATGGCCTATTTTCGTTTCATTAACACTAAAAGAATGCTTGAGGGGCAGCTAAGTGGTACAGTGGATAGAGCACCACCCCTTAAATCAGGAGGACCAGAGTTCAAATCAGATCTCAGACACTTAAAACTTCCTAGCTGTGTGACCCTGGATAAGTCACTTAACCCCAATTGCTTCAGCAAAATAATAATAATAATAATAATGGTGCTTCCTGCATTTTTGATTTCCTTCACAAGCTAATTGTACAATATTTCAGAGTCTGATTCTTTTTGTACAGCAAAATAATGTTTTGGTCATGTATACTTATTGTGTATCTAATTTATATTTTAATGTATTTAACATCTACTGGTCATTCTGCCATCTAGGGGAGGGGGTGGGGGGGTAAGAGGTGAAAAATTGGAACAAGAGGTTTGGCAATTGTTAATGCTGTAAAGTTACTCATGCATATATCCTGTAAATAAAAGGCTATTAAATAAAAAATAATAATAATAATAATGGTGCTTTCAATGAGTCAGAGCTATAAGGAAGTCACATTATAAAAATTATTTTATAATTAAAAGGCTTTTGATGTCCTTTTAACTTTTATAAACCTATCTAAACCATTTTTCTTTAAAGGAAAAAAACACCAATAAATAAAGACAAGAAAAAGGTCTTTGGTTCAAAGTCAGCAGTCAGTAATTCTAACCCCTACCTTGCTATCTGATATCTAACCTCTTTATATCTGTTTCTTTATCTGCAAAACAGGTATCTGCTTGCATACATAGCTCACTGGGTTAATAAAGAAAATACATGCTGTAAACTATGACATGAACATAATGGGATACCACTGTTCTATAAAAAATGATGAACAGGCTGATTTCAGAGAAGTCCATTAAGACTTATATAAAGTGAACAGAAACAGGAAAACATTGTATACAGTAATAGCAAGACTGTATTATGATCAACTATGATAGACTTGGCTCTTGTCAGTAATTCAGTGATCGAAAAACAATTCCAATAGACTTGAGATGGAAAATACCATTGCAACCAAAGAACTATGGAGATATTGAAGGATACCATTTTCAAATTTCATTTTTTTTCTTTCTTGTGCTTTTTCCTTTTTGTTCTGATTTTTTTTCCTAACATGACTAATATGGAAATGTTAAAAATGATTGTACATCTATAATGTGTATCACATTGTTGTCTTGAGGGTAGGAAGAAGGAAAAAAATGGTAACTCAAAACCTTACAAAAATAAATGCTGAAAACTATATTTACATGTAATTGGAAAAATAAAAATACTACTTAAAAAACTATTAATAATCTTTTCATCAAGATTTATTAAACCAAGTCTGACTCCTGGTGACACCATTTGGGTTTTTCTTGGTAAAGATACTAGAATGCTTTGTCATTTCCTTCTCTGGCTCCATTTTACAGAAGAACTGAGGCAAATAGAGTTAAGTGATTTGCCCTAGATCACACAGCTACTAAGTGAGTCAGATTGAACTCAGGTTTTCCTTACTCCAGGCTTGGCATTCTATCCACTCTACCACCTAAATGCCGCTTCAATAAGCCTACACTATTTCTAAACTTAGAAAAACATCTTGTTTTGCTTTTCCTCTTACAGTCCACTAAAATCAGTGCTCATTCAGGAAGATTTATCACTGGAGCCAATTTGATCAAAGCCATTAAGAAATTCTGTTGAACCAGGTCTTAAAGTACTAATTAACAAGATACAGTCTAAGAATCTCTTCAAAATAAGTTACAAAGTTTTCCTTACTCAAAAAAAAAAAAAAAAAAAAAAAAAATACTAGAGAATCCCAGAACTAGAGAGACCTAAATGAATTCTTTCATTCCATAAGAATACCTTAAAATGTTGCAAACATTCTACTTTAAAAAAAAAAAAAAAAAAAAGCCATACCATATAATGGCTTATTTAAATGGTAATGAATAAATTATTAAGCACTAGTATACTAATGCATGGAAGTTTGCAAAATTCAGATCACCATTAAGATTCCTATTTTCCAAATAAGTAGTGTATTTAGCAGTCATATAACTTTTTCAAAGGATGTAACAGCATAACTTCAAGAGATACTTTAAGATCTATGCAAACACTATCTGAACTACTTAATGGAAAACTTAATTGTAACTAAGAAAAGATAGTAGTGACAAACACGACCACTTTTTTGCATTTGCATTTAGTTATTAACAAATTTTTAACACATTCATGAAAGTCTTTTTCAGCAGAGGAAAATATAAAGGTAGGAAATTCTTTTACAGCTTAAAAAAATTAAATATGAAAAAAGCCACCTTACCTGCATACAATGAATTGCTAAGCCAGGCCCCGTGTATAATTTCTTATGACATATGTGACATTTAAAGTGCTTTGCTTTTTGATGCTGTATAAGGATCTTCTCATCATCAAAATCCCTGTTACAGTACCTGAGCATCCAGTTAAGGAACAATGAGGAATTTCATTCAACAAAGGAAAAGTGTCTATGGTCTTATATAAACATTTTACAACATTTGGCATTCATAAGTTTTAATGTCTTTATACACAATTCCCTTATCAATTCCATAGTTGCTTTTTTACCACCACCAGCCCAACTACCTAATACTATTCTAGATCTTGAACTACAAAGTTATCTTCTCAATCAGATCTCTCCCAACCTCCTCCTGATAAATGAACCTCAAAGTGACTTGCCCGAGGTGCCAAAAATCTGACCTGTGAATTGATGCCATTTTATCAAATTCTTTTCTTTCCTTATTTTTATAGGTTTAATGATTGAAGTTCTTTTTCCTTCATGTCTCTCAATTGCATCTCTCAAAAGATAATATTGGAATTTAATGCTTACTCGAATAGACATAAACTATGACGTTTACTTGTTTCTACGCATTGAAAATTTCTTTTGCCAGAAAATATTAGCAAGGTAGAGAAAATAAATATTACCCAAACTTAAAACAAGAGTAAGGCGTTGGTAACAAATCCCTGGGGGCAGATTATTTTGTTGTTTTTTTATCTCTACGACATAGTACTTAATAAATTCTCAATTTACAAACTCGTGTTGCATTTACTTGTTAGCAGAAATGAACAACTGCCTTATAACGAGCCTAATAAATTATAAACTAAAATCACCTCTATTACCCAGCAAGCTCCTCTTAAGAGAAATAGTAATCCCATTCTTTCTATTCCCAAGGCCTGGCCACAGATTTACCCCAACATTTCCACAAGGATTACAGTAAAAATGCAGTATCATAAAAAATGTCTCCACCTTTCCCTCCCCCGCAGTGTCTTCCAAGGAGTACGGATCCAAAGCTTAAAGGGGACTAGCAATCACCAAAAGCATTTCACAGAGCAGGAGACTGAGGCGAGGCTCGCCGTCACACGGGGAGCGAGCACAACCGAGCCCCACGGCCCCCTCCGCCGTTCCCCGCATTTTCCTTTTAACCGATTTCAGACCATTAAAGTTCGCTTCCCGAGCGCGGGGCCAGGACATTTTTACTACGTGTGACCTTTTACACCGAGCCCAGGCACCGGAGTGGCAGCCGCGGGGGAGGGGAGAGGCCTCCCAGGCTGCGCGGGGGGGAGGAGGCCGCAGCCCGGCCGTACGAGGCGGGCCGTTGGGAACTATCCCAGCCCATCTCCCCCTTCCACCCTCCGGGGCACAAAAGGCCGTGGATCCGGTCCGCGACCAGAATAAGGGCTGGAGAGCAGCCAGAGCGTTCTCTCTCCGTCCCGTCGCTTTCCGAGGGAAGTGGCGACGGCTGCCGGGGCCTGCCCCGAGCAGCTCTCCGGGGCCTCGGCCCCTCCCGCAGCAACGTCTCGGACCAGGTCCGGCCCTTCCCCTCCCCCCTCGCGAGCACCGCAGCCTCGGTCTCGGTCTGGGCCTCTTCCCCTCCCCTCCCCCGGGCCCCGCTCTGCGGCTTCAGCCTCAGTCTGGGCCTCCCCTCCCCCCGCGCCGCCGACCCCAACGGCCGCCCCCGCGGGGCTTCGCCCGCCAACCGACAAAGGATACCAGCACCAAGGCTTCAGCTGCTTCTTCTTCTTCCGGCCCATAGCTGCTGCGCCCGACGGACAAAGAGCAAGAGAAGGGAGGAGAGGCGGGAGAGGAGATACAAGTGGGTCCCAGCTGCCGCACCGTCTAACACAAGCGCCGCCGCGTCCCACAGGAAAGACACAAAATGGCCGACCGCCTCGCTCCCTCGCCCCTCCGTTTCCCGTCAGGCAACGCGGCCACGGGCGGTGTGAAGCCGGGGCCAGGATCACGTGATACGCCCCCTCATCCGGCTCCTCCCCCCATTGGCCGGTGGAGAGACGGCTAAAGGGAGCCAAATCTGGGACGCCATTTTGTTTGGGGCGCTTGCGCAATCTCGCCAGTCTCTACTTCCTCTTTTCTCCTAAGCTTCTAGTAAACATACAATTAATTCCAGTTAATTCCTTACGCACGCACGCGCGCGCGCGCACACCCCCCCCAAATTAATTCTCATTAATGCCTCACGCGCGCACGCGCACACACGCACCCCCTCCCCCCCTCCCTTTTTCTCCCTCTCCCCTTTTCCCTTTCGCCTTTCCTTCCCTCTCCTCCCGTCCTCCTTCCCTGGAGTCAAAATTCTACTATATTAAGTTACTCCAAGCCAGAGCTTACTCCATGACTTCGGCCCCCTGCAAACACCAAAAGAACTACGTGCAGAGAGTATAGGGTCAAGAACCTGAAATCATGAAGGCCTGAGTTCAAATCCACTCTGAGACACCAGCTGTGTGTTCCCGGGTTAAAAAAAAAAAAAAAAAAAAAAAAAATCACTCAGCCTCTATTTGCCAGTTCCCTCATCTGTAAAATGGGGGTAATAATAGTAGCTACTTCCCAGAACCTTCTTCGGGTCAAATGAGAGAATTAATATAAAGAGTTTCCTCATCTGTAAAATGGGGATAATAGTACCTACTTCCCTTTCAATAAAAAGAGCTTAACATAGTGCCTGGCACACACTAAGCATCGAATAAACGTTAGCCATTATTTGTTGCTTCCATTTTACAGGATGAACAATATTTTTTTTAATGAATTATTTTTTACTTTTTTAATTTTTAAATAACTTTTTATTGACAGAACCCATGCCAGGGTAATTTTTTACAACATTATCCCTTGCACTATGAACACTATTTTGTACCCATGCCCCTCTCTGTTACTCACAAAGTACTTTAACCTACATTCCTTCATCAAGCAACTAAAAAAAGTCATTGAACTAAGCCATGAACTCCCGGCTCATCAAAGGGAAGGGAGGTGGAAGATGCTCCCAGGCCAAATTGCATGAAAAGAAATGATATTCCCCTCCCCTCCCCCTTCTCCAGGAATTCCATTAAAACTAATGAAGGGGGTCTCCAGAATGTCAGTGACTCATCACAGGCTCTGCATTAGGGGCTGAGGAAAGATGGCTTCAGAACTCCAGAAGGAGACCCACAAAAAATGGCCCACATCTTACCTACGGGGAGTTTCCCAGGGCTGCCATGAAGGGTGCCGTTCTCTTGGACCCTTTGCATTAATGGGAGAATATTTTGTAACCCGAGGCTCTAGCTGTCCCACCTTTGTGAATACCCCCTTTTTATAAACATCCTCTCTGGCAGACTGATATCAGTTTATGACTATTAGAGAAAGCCCAGCAATGAAAGATGATGATGGGGCTCCCCACAGGATCAGAACACAATTGGCCATCCCTTCCTACCCCTCTCAAAGGAGGATTAGCTCCTGCCTTCTGGGGTTCCTGGAGAAAGAATCTCAGATCTGAATTTTGTGTAGCATCCTACCTGCAACCTAAGAGGCGTTCAATAAATGCTTGTTAATTAACTGATGGATTTGGAGGTGGAACTATGGTCCCTTACTTTTCAAATTTGTGGCTCTAACACCCACTGATAGACCTCTGACAGATAGACAGATAGACCTTTGCTGGCACACCAGAGGAGATGAAGTGCTATAGGATGACTTTTGGCAAAGATGGGACAGTCCTTTTATGTCATTTTTATCTGCGTCCCTGTGCAGAATGTCTGTGTTGTGTTTTTCTGTGAGCTAGATTTAAAATGCAACCAGCAAGGGAAAAAAACCTATGCTGTACTTAGAATATTGGGAAGATTTCTTAACATACTTGTCTCCCACTTTAAAAAGGGAAAAAGCCTAACTTTTTTCCTGTAGACCTCAGCTCTGGCCAAATTGGGAGCAAGAGAAATAAAGTTAGCTAATTAAAATTAAAATGCCATTTTAGCAGATCCTCAAAGTTTTGAGAGCAATGATTAATAAATTTGGCGATTAGTCATTTTAAGATTGCAAGAAAAAATCCTGAAACATTGGGGATGATTCGAGAAATTTACCCCATTTTGAAAGAAAAGAAAAAGAAAAAAACAAAGTAAATAGCAACTTTTTGCTAATGCTTCTTTGACTCCTATCTGGTTCAGAGTTCCCTTCTAATCCTTTGGGAAAGCACCCCTGAAGGTATTAAGGGACCCTCTCTACTGCACTCCCCAGGAATCTGAGGGCATCTCAGTTGTGGAGACTGCTAACAAGATCAATATAGCCTGTGGTGGTTTTCCTGGAGGCAGCCTTAGTCTCAGTTGAAATAAATAATTATTCCAAAATCGCAGCCAGCTGGTAAAAATGCAAACGTTTATTTCTCCTTCCAAATTAGCCTGGTTAGTTCAGAGACCTATCTCTCTGCTTGAGCTCTTGCAGCTTTGTCCTTGGCTTCTGCCTCTGCTTTCTTCAGCCTCCAGCCAGCACCAAGGTAGAAGTGCAATGAATCTCTCTGTACCTCCAGTCAGTTCCACCAGAAGAAGTAAAGCCAAGCTTCAAAAGCTCCCTATATTTATGTGATCTCCCAAAAGTTAACTCCACCTTCTGGAGGGAGAGGGATTCTGGATTATCTCCCAGAGTGCTCTCTGGCCCTAAGAACTTCAAGGGAGCTGTGAATTCGGACTAAGCCCTACACTTGTGAACTCCATTGAGTACTTAGATACTTATGAGCTCTCTAAAGGTGTGAACACAAGCATTGTTTCCATCAGTTGTACTTAGTACCTAGTTCAAGTTCTGACCCAAAATAACTCTGATTAAATCAACTCCAATGGCTTAACACTTTGTAAAGATTCCAACAATAGCCCAAGGCCCCTAGGTTGCTAACTCCTCTCATCTCAGATCAGATTAAGCAGAAAATGCTAAATTCTGCCTCATCTGTAGAAATAGGGTGGGGGGGGGGGGAGCCACAAGCTTGCCCAAACACCTCCCCAACCCAGTTTGCAGGAATGAGGATGAAGTGGAGTCAGGCTCCCTGGTTAGCATTCCCTGAACCCGGGCACCTGAAACTTCCATCAAAGGAAGATCCTGGTACCTGTCACCCCAGCCTTCAGCAGGTTCTGTCCAGCAACTGCCTGGGAAGAAGTTGGGTGCTCCTGGTATGGCAGTGTGAGGAAGCCCATCAGCCTCTGCATTTGGTAAGCCCACCATTCTCTCTGTCAGTTGTGGATATTTCTGAAAAGGGCCATCCTGAAGCCCATCTGGAGGAGGGCTACATACTCCGGGAAGGATTGGCATTTTACACATGGTCTAAAGGAGATCAACCATATGTAAGATTAATTATCTGTCATCCTCTTTACCCAATGCTTAACACCTTTTAAACATGGTGCTTGCAGGCTAGGCCACCTGAGCATTCCTTTTACTGTGTATGTTGCCACTATTCTACCCATTACCCCTACTCCTTCGAGGAGACAAAAGCAAGGATTTGGGGGAAATGTTTAGTATTTACCCTGGAAAAGCTATCTGGATGAGACATCCATGATAGCCTCATCTACCACCCCAGTCTCCCTCTGGGTGGGATTTCTGGTTACTGTCTCTAGTAGTAGCCCTCATACTAATTCCACTTTTAGTTTCTTTTTTGTTTTTTGTTTTTTTCACTCATGTTTGGCCTCTGCATTTTTAAACCTGCTTGTGAGATTTGTTTCCTCCAGGCTCCCAGCCATGAACTTCCAACTACTTGTTCCCCCTGAATAACATCAGCCAACTGCTTCTGACACTCAGCACCCCCTGAATGCTGCAGCCATAGGGACAGCTCTATTCCCCTTTATCAGCACGGAGCTGCTCCAGAAGATGAGATCTCTGTCCCTTTGTCCCAAATGGATTTGGGGTTCAAACTTCTTGAGAGGGGAAAAATGATAGGGTACAGCTTCTAGGGAGAACTATAGCAATAATTTCAAGGTCCCCTAACCTTAGAATAATTCTGTCCTTACACTGTCAATGATTCTAAAGCTTTCTGACTTTAGAATTAGTGATTCTGAGGTCCCCCCAACCTTAGAGTGCTATTGTTCTAACAAGCTGTCCATCAGTGATTGTAAAAATCTTCTGGCCTAAGAATTTGATAATATTTCTTCCCTTAGACTTTAGGGAAGATATAGTAGGGAGGCCCTCTGACCTTAAGAGTGCTATTGTTCTAACAATCTGTCTGTCAATGATTCTAAAGTCCTCTGGCTTTGGAATAGTCCTATAAACATTACTGATAGATACATAATCTGTTGGTCAGTGATAACTAAGTTCCTGAGACAATAGTGAATAGACCACCCTACAAATCTACCTGTACCTCTGGTCTAACTGTCCTAAAAATCTATCTTCTTGTTCTTGGTTCTTTGCTAAATTCTTTTAAAATTCAGCCCTCTTCAATTGGCATTACAGTTACAATAAACTTTTGCCCCTTTACTTGATGGGTTCAAGTCTGCAAATTCTTTTGAGATACCTTGCAACACCGGTCTGCGACCCCAACTTTTAGGGTCCCTTCTGAACCTCAAGTTTGACTTGGCACATTTGTACTGCTAGGATTTTGAATGATTCATTTGCAAATGAATTGATCACTAAACAATCTGGGAAAGTGGCTATATTTTAGTGTCCTCTTCCCCACCTTCACAGATGTAGAGAAATAGGGGGAAATACGTTTATCATATTGTCTTCTAAATTGTCCATCTATAGAGTCCTGGTCTAGAAGTGAAGAAATCAAAAAGAGAAATTTCAAGTTGGGTACCTGGAGCTGGAATCCTGCTGAGGAAATGGCAAGCCCTTGTGTCTAGACATTTCATGGCACCCTAGGCCAGGGTCTCAAACTTGATATGGAGGAGCCTCTGGCCAAGCAGCAGAGACACCATATTCAGTGTAGACAAAGCTCAGGGATCTCCCTGGAACTCTATGCCATTAGAGAGAGGGGAAGATAGCAGCATTCTGCAGTACAAGAAGGGGAGTTGCTTTGGTCCATATTATCTACAATGTCCACTTTTCCCACTTACCCTGAATTTCCTGACCAATTCACATACAAATGAACTTTCAAAAGTCTAACAATCCTAATGAGGCAAATGATCAAATCAAAGTAGGTGTAAAGATCTTGTAAGATTTCTAGGCTCATAACCTATGGTAATCACAAAATTTATTCCACAAAATGTAAATAGACTTCTTCATTAAGTTTTTTTAGGGTTAATCTACTTACTGAGCATCATAATGGTTAACTCCTTTTAGGAACTAATCTGTTTACTAATTGTCACAATACCTAATTCATTAGGAACTTAGCCTGCCTTAATAGCATCTTCCCTCTTGTCAATGGCAAATTCCAATAGGGAAATTAGTCTTTTTTATTAGTTATTAATCACTAACTCTCTTTTGGAATGAAGCTCACCAAAGATGAAATAATATAAAATCTTTGCCTCCTAATTTGGAGATGGTTTAAGCCTACAAATTCTTTAGGGATACCTCACACTACCAGCCTGAAATTCCAATATATTTTTTGGATTCAAACCCCCTGCACCTTACCATTATACCAATGGCAGACTTTTGAAGGTGAACCCACCTGAGGACTTGTGTGCTATAATTTTGGTAGCGAGCTGAGTGAAATTTAACAAAAATGTAAATTGAGGCATTTTTTTTCTGAAAAAGATCACTTTATTATCACAGTTAGCAATCTGAGAATAAAATGGATCAATGGCTTGCCTTGATGACCAAAAACCCATAAATGAAGACCATTCATTTTTATAAGCATAAAATGAAGGATAGAACAGAAATCATATCATATCCAGTAGTAAGGGATCATGGTTGGAGACATTAAAGGAACTGGGTAAACATGAACACTCCTCCCTTTGTGAATTTGAGTCCCAGCTGACTACCAAGGTCATTGATAGGGAACCAGGCAAATGGACTTAATGACAGATAGGAATTAGACCAGCTGTCTTTTTAATAGACAAGGATGAGGTTAAAGATGGGAAAATGTCACCGAGTCCACTTCTCATGGATAGCACACAAGTGACATGAAGTTTCCTTTAGAATTAGCATGTTTTATGAGAGAAATAAATCTCTAACCTTGAACTAGCACCCTTTGGTCAGTAAAACAGATACGCTTGAAGAATAGCTTGGAGAAGTAAAGATACCCTGCAAGGTTAGCTAAATTTCTTGAGGTAAACATAGCACAGTGATTAAAAACAGAATAGGATTTCTAAATTTAACCTACTACAGATCATTTGAAGTTCCAACTAAGTTCAGACAGATACTGAGAACCATGAATGAGGCAGTTACAGAACAAAATCAAATAACTGCGAATAGGATTTTTAAAATGATACAAATTCAATTTAATCTTCTCAGTAGTTCTTAACTATATAGTACCTTGCACCTAAAATCATCTGTAGGGAACTCAACTGGAAAGTATGGGGTTTTTTTTGGGGGGGGGGCAGTAAGAGCCCAAAGGAAGAACGATTCTTTAGTTTAATATTTTTGAATGATTTCTCATTTTATTTCCTAGATTAATTCTAGACTCAGGCAGTAGAAGGTGTAAACCAACCTATTTGTTATCTTTCGATACCCAGTGGAGATACTAAAACTATACTTACTATAGATAAGATGACCACTCCAAGGAGAATGAGTCATGCACAGCTGACTTGCTGGAAAATCTTGAGATGTCATTGGCAGAGCTCTGAATTCCTAAGAACCAGGTTCAGTACTGGGAGAGCTTAATGCGATAAGAAAGCATTCAGACTTCTTCCAACATTCTCTGGATCATGACTCCCTCCTATGGAATTACTCCAAAAAAAATCTCCCTGAGGCAGCTAGGTGGTACAGTGGATAGAGTACCAGCCCTGAGTTCAAATTTGACCTCAGAGGCTTAACACTTTCTAGCTGTGTGACCCTGGGAAAGTCACTTAACTCCAATTGCCTCAGTAAAAACAAAACAAAACAAAAACAAACAAACAAACAAAACTCCTAATAGGTTTGACTCATATCTGGGATCTCCCCAAAGGGGAATCCCTTCTGGAAAAGTTACTCAATGTACAAGGTAGTAGATATATAATATAGGACAGTTATTTAGAGAAAATAATGTTTTTTTCTCGACCACAGAAGAAATGCCTAAAACGTTAAAGATTCACAAGCATACATTGTCACATACTTAAAAAATTAAAACTAAAATTTGTTTTCTATTATAGTCCCACAAGTTCTTTCATGTTGTAATTCTGAAATTTGCTGTAATGTTTCTTGAGGTAGCTTTCTTCAGGTGTTCTGGGCATTCTGGATCTCTTTATTATCTGCTTCCTGTATTTCTGGGCAAATTTTCTCTATTATTCCGAAGCATATTCTTTAGTTTGTTGTTGTTTTTTTTTTTTTTGTTGTTGTTATATATTTTTGGAATACCCATAATCTTTAGCTTATTTTTTTGTATCCCATCTTCAAATACAGTATTCTTGCTTTAGTTTTCATATATCCATGTAATATTATTTTTTAAGTGGTGTTCCATTATTTTTCTTATATTTCTGCATTTGTACATTCAATTCTATTTGTCTATTTGCTTATTTTTCAGATATGCCACTGTTGAGAAAAGTATGTGTTTTTTCTTCTACATTCTTTAATCTCTAGTTAAATTTATCAATTTCTCCTTAAGATTGCTTGATATTTTCATTTCCTTCTTTTATTGCTCTGCTGAATCACACTGATGTTTCATTGTCATTTTAGGTGACTTTGCAGAATGCATTGAAATATTTTCACCTTTCTCAGGAGATTTGGACTCATTTCCTTTGTTACAAAGTATTCCTTTACTTGGAGGGCTTCCCACTTTCCTCTTTCATTTCCTCCTCAGTCTTTTTCTCTGACTTTATTCTTCTGCTGATTTCTATATGGTGTCCTTACTGAAAATGTACATCTTACCTACAGTCTTCTCTTTCCTGCAGGCCTAGTATGATATGTGGCCCTCCTTTAGCTCTTGCTGCCTGTTCTCTGAGATCACCAGGGCTGGCCCAGGGCTGTGTCCTTCAGTGGGAGAAGTTCCTAGTTGAGAGACTCTGAGTGGCCACCATAATTGAGCCTCTCCTCTACCTTTGATGGTTTGCCTTTTTTCTGGATACCAACTGCCTCTCTAAGAGACTTTGTTTGGTTCCAAAGCTGATGCCCCTTGCCATGCACTGGTCATAAAGGACCCCCTTTAAAGACCCTGCTGAGCTGGGGACATTACCTAGAGCTTTGGCAGCCTCTCTTGTAATTGTTTCTCAGTCATTTCATACTTGGTTTGTTTCTTTTTGTATAGTATTGAGGTCTAACCTGGGCCGAGAGACTAAATAAAGTACAAGGCCCTTCCTCTGCCCTACCTTTAAAGCAGGTGAGCACAGAATTAAAAATGAGTTCCTTTAGTGATCTGCCAAGGGATTGATTCCATTGTTGCTACCATGAAAGTTTTAGGACAAGGACTGGTCAAGAGAACTGGGAACCAGGAAACAGGAAGTTGTTCTTTAGATTTTTTTTTTTCCTGTAAAATTGATTTGTGGAAGATTTTTTGTTGTTGTTGTTGTTGCCTCCTTTTCTTTTTCCATTGGGAGAGAAGAAAGAAAAATGCTTGTTAATTGAAAAAAGAAAAGTTAAAAAAAAAAGACCATGTGACAGGTTCTTTTATGGTTTCCTTCCTGTTATCACAAGCCTTCTGTATTTGGGGACCCTTGTATTTTCTGTGATAAGAAGAGCATTCAGGGAGCAACTGCCCTTAAGGTACCCCCTCTCTTTTCCTACTTACCAAGATTCCATTGGTAAATATAGTGTATCCTACTCATCCTTACAATAGAATCTAGAGATAAGAGTTGAAACCAATCTGGAGATCAGCTAGTCCACCCTCTACCTAATCAAGAACTCTCTCTATATCCTTAGCAAATGGATGTCCATTCTCTTGCTTGAGAACTGGAGAAGGGAAGAACCTAATGCCTTGTCACCCTACTTCTTTATAAAACTAATTCTCTCCAAGTCTCGTTCTTTTTTCACTCCACCACTACTGCCTCTGAGAATTTAGAAAAGATATCTCAACACACACCTGTCTGTCTGCCTGTCAGATTGGGATAACAATAACCTCCCTGATTACTTTGCAGATAAATATTTGTAGATTATATTAGTATACATTTATCAGGAACTTGTTAGACTATAGTAATTGTCTTCTCACACAGCTGCCAAAATAACCTTTCTAAAGCATAACTCTGACCCTATCACAGAGCTCTTCGCAAACCTCTCAAAATTCCTTACTAGGATATAGACAATCCTTATTAAGAAACATGACTCCAGTTTTCTAGCTCTCCCCTTCGTGCATCTCATGCTCCAGTCAGAGCAGACTACCAACTGTTCTCTGAGCTTAACATGCAATCCCCTGCTTCCTAGTGTTGGTACAAGTTGTTCTCCATGCCTGGAGTGCACTTTCTCCTCACCCTGCCTTTCTAAAGGTTTATATGCCTCCAAGGCCCAGCCCAGGGGCCGTCTCCTTCAAGGAGCTTTCCTTGGGTGACCAGTCACTTTGGTTTTCCATAGCTGACAATCATACAGAATGGTAGAGAAGCTTGGACTCATTAAAAGCATTATATGATCTAAGATACTCTTCCTAACATAAGAATTAGAGTTCTTAAAAGTGCCACAGGTTACACAGCTATCCTGGGGCTCAAGGGCCTTTGATGGGTTAATTTGTTTTTCAGCCTTTTCAGCAGATGGTTTTCAGCCATCTGCAGGAACCTAAGAGACAAGGAAAGAAGAGCCAGGAATGAGGAAAGAGCTGGCAGGGATGGTACCCTGGACAAGCCTTGCCTTTTTCAGGGTTTTGTTTGGGGCTAGACTTGTTTTGTTATGAGAGAAAATAATGCAGAGCAAATCAGCTGGTACCTCTTAGATTTCCTTTTGCCTCTGCCCATTCATAAAAGCATTCTGAGCAACAGAGGAGAACTGAAATCAAATAGGAGATTTTTAAATTCATAAGGACTAGCTGAAAGCAAACTACAATACATAAATGCAATTAAATGCTATTATGAAGAAAGAAATGGGAAATTTGGAGAAACTTGGGAAGAATTGTATCACTATAGACAAAATAAAAAGAGATACAGGGAAATTTCATTACACTTAAAAGCACCAAAGATAATGAATCAATATCAACACTTTATATTTACTAACAGCATAACATATATACATTTAAAGGAAAATGTAATTGAATTAGAGGGAGAAATAGATAATAAAACTATAAGAACTTAATGTATCTCTTTCAGACCTAGACAAATCTAAGTAAAAAACAAAAAAGAAATGTCTGATTAGAACTTTAGAATTATTAGAGATAATAACTTTTTATCAGTTAATGAATGAGAACAGAATGGAATTTATAAATCTCTCAGTTTATAAAGGAGGCATTTAGATGGCTCAGTGAATAGAGCATTGGGCCTGAAGTCAGGAAGACCTGAGTGCAAATCTGAATACAGACATTAGCCTTGTGACCCTGGGTAAATCACTTAATCTCTGTCTTTATTCCCTAGGAAAGGAAATGGCAAACCACTACAGTATCTTTACCAAGAAAATCCCATGGGGGTCATGAAGTCAGACATAACTGAATGACAGAACAATAACAGCTGTATGTGACACCTTTACAAAAGCTGACCATATATTAGTTAATAAAGGAAAGCTATGTATGAACTGATGCAGACAAAATAATAAAAAATAATACTGTGTAACAAACACAATGACTACAATGTAAATAGATCACAGGAAGGAAGTTGGACTTAGTAGTAGAGAAAATGATAGGAGTTCTCAACAAGAGATAATGAAATATACCTCTTTTTTCTTTATAACAGAAATTGGGACCTACAAGGACAAAATATTGTGACATTATCAGTCATAGCTTCAATGTTAGGTTTTTATGCTTGTTTTTCTTTGTTACTAGGAAGGAATTAATAAAGGAAATTATGGTGATGTTAAAACAAAAGTCATCAAGAAACATTTTAAAACTATATATTTTTTTTCAAATGAAAAGCTGTTACTTAGATCATTAGTTTCACAGTAGTGGTATTAAAGTACTAAGAAAGCCCAAGTCAGGGCAGAATTTTCCAGGAGATTTGGATTTATAAATTATTTAGACAAAGCAGGACAAAGGTGAAAGCAAAATATCAAGAGAGACTTGTGTGACTGATACTTTTACCTCTTACCTGCACGTTAGGACTCTTACAAAGTGAGAATTCCTTAAGTCAGGAAGACCTGAGTTCAAATCTGACTATAGACACTAGCTGTGTGACCCTGGGTAAATCACTTAATCTCTGTCTTTATTCCCTAGGAAAGGAAATGGCAAACCACTACAGTATCTTTACCAAGAAAATCCCATGGGGGTCATAAAGTCAGACATAACTGAAGGACAGAACAATAACAATTGTCTGTTATCTAAGTCTAAATCAGTTGTCTAAATTTAGCATGGTACTTAACAATTCTCTAGTTCAGAGTTCACACCTTTCAGAGTTCACACATTAGCATTCAAGATTCACAAGTCAGGAACCCACAATCTCACTCTCTCAGAGGAGGAGTCAACCTTGGAGTTCACAGCTCTAAAAGAGCATATAAAAGGACAAGCACTAGAGACAATAAAGGAGATAGAGAAAGCAGGAGTCAGTGGAGGAAACTGAGAGCCAGGATTCAGAGAGCACTAGAGGCTGAAGCTGGCAGAGGCCAAGGACTAGCAACAAGAGCTCTCGGAACCAAGGAAAGCTAACAGGGCTATTTTGGAAGAGACAATAAAGGATTTGAACTTTTATTTTTTTATTAAAAAACTTTTTATTGACAGAACCCATGCCAGGGTAATTTTTTTTACAACATTATCCCTTGCACTCACTTCTGTTCCGATTTTTCCCCTCCAGCCTTCCACCCTCTCCCCAAAGATGGCAAGCAGTCCTATACATGTTAAATAGATTACAGTAGATCTTGGATACAATATATGTGTGCAGAACAGAACAGTTTTCTTATTGCTCAGGGAGAATTGGATTTAGAAGGTATAAATAACCTGGGAAGAAGAACAAAAATGCAAGCAGTTTACATTCATTTCCTAGTGTTCTTTCTTTGGGTGTAGCTGCTTCTGTTCATCCTTGATCAATTGAGAAACTAAGTTAGATCTTGTCTTTGTTGAAGGATTTGAACTTTTAACAACTGGCTGCATTTGAGGTGATTATTGATCTGAGCTGAAACTAAGGCTGCCTCCAGAAGCTCCCCAAGAAATCTGCTCCCAGAGAACGATCATATTTTAGAAAAAAAGAACACTACACCTGTATTATTTGTGCCACTCCTAAGTCTAGATCACTTCCCACACTATATTCAGTATTGTGGAGATCACCTCTTGTTGCATAATTTGTTCTTAGACCAAAAATCCTGACCTCTATCTCCTAAGACCACTGCTTTCTGCTTAGGAAAAGAGACATAAAGCACAAGAGGCTGGTGGGGAATCCTATCTCAGGCTCAGTTACACAAGAATTATATATTCTCATTGCCCTGTAATGTATTCACAAGCACTATTGTTACTGAGAAGGGAAGAAGGATCTCTCCTTATGTCTTCATCAGAATCAGGGGAGAGATTAAGTCTTTAGTAACACGTTGAGGTGCTGATGGCAGGGGACCAGGAGATGAGGAGCAAAGGAGTTGTAAGGGAGAGATAGAGACTGGGACTGGAGAGAAAAGGTGTGTATGGGAGGGGAAGAAAGAGACAGAGACAGACACAGATTGACAAAGAAAGACAGAGAAACAAAGAGACAGAGACAGAGTGAGAACGAGAGAGAGAAAGTGAGAGAGAGAGAGAGAGAGAGAGAGAGAGAGAGAGAGAGAGACAGACAGGGACTCAAAGCAAAAAGGGGTGGGGTGGGGGAGAGAGAGGGAAAGAGACAAAGAGAGACAGAGGCAGAGAGAGATTGACTAAATTCCGCGGGATGGCTCAGTTTTCCTGCTCAGTGACACCACTTCCTCCTCTCTCCCCTGAGGGATCTAGGGACAGACAGGAGCATCTAGCTAGATGGAAGCCGCTAGAACATGACCGCCCTCTCCCCATCTCCCCTTTCCTCTCCTCGGAAGAAGCAGACCAAGGGACCAGTAACATCGCAGCATCCAGATCACGCGCCTCTGGCAGGGTTCCATCATCGCCAACGTTCCCCGGGACTGACCCCAATCCAGAAATGATGACCCCATTATCATGTAGATCATCTAGTTTGATTCTCACAACATTTCTAGCCACAGCAGTTATAAGCGAGAGTTCTGGGAGAGTTCAGCGATTGCCCGGACCAGAGCTCGCACTCATGGAAGGGATGTCGGAGCGCATGCAATGCCGCGGCTGGATTTTGCCGGGAAGGAGCCGGAAGCCCGGCACCGCGACGCCAGGACAGGCTCTGCGCCAGGCTGGTGGGAGGGAAGCGCAAACTTGTTTTGTTTGGGGGGTGGTTCTCCGCCACAACAAAGTCCTTGCAGCATTAAGGCCGATTTAATTACAATGACGTTTATGGGCAGCACTGAGTGCCTAGGGGGATTATGCAGCTCCGCTTACACAGAGCCTGGGAAGCTCGCTCACGTACACCGAGACTCTCTGCGGGTCTCCGGGCCAGTTCGGACAAATAAGGAAACACGCGCTCTGCCCGGGTTCTTGGTTTGCTTCTCCCGTCCTACCGGACATTGGCGTTCACGGAACGGAAACGTGGGGGAGAGGGTGCGACGGAGCTCTTCCGAAGCGACCTCCGGCAGGGGGGGGGGGGCACCAGGGCGGGACGCAGCGCGCAGGGCGCTCCTCCCCCCTTCCCTACGCGCAGGCGCGGGCCTCAGGCTCGGCTCCGCTCGGCTCCGCTCGGCCCGGCCCGGCCCCGGCGCGCGGACATGCTGCCCTCCCTGCAGGAATCCCTGGACGGGGACGACAAGGAGCTGGAGAGCAGCGAGGAGGGCGGCGGCGGCGGCGGCGGCGGGAGCGGGAGCGCGGAGGACCGGAAGCCCGGGCAGCCGCCCAGCAGCCATTTCTGCCTCTACGCTTACCACGGAAGCAGGTGCGGCCCCGGTGCAGGGCTCAGGTCTGCCCCTCCCCCGTTCGGCCTGTGCACGCGCACACTCCCGACGGGAACGCGCACGCAGCTACGCGCGGGGGCGGGGCAGAGGGCGCGGCGGTGCGGGTGTCGGGAAGTGCTGAGCTGTAAACTACCAATTCCCGTCAGTTCCCTCTTTGTAAAATGGGCATAATCCTAGCACCCGCCTCTCAGGGCTTTTGGGGGTTTGTGGAACCTATAAATCCTTATAGCTCTTGTAGTTATCATTACTACTATGACGCACATAGGCAAGATATCCTCAGGCAGCACCCCTCGAGGGCGCCACGCGCATGCGTGAACCTGCCCCTCCCCCACGCTGCATCACAGCACATGTGCAGCCACGCCCACCCGCACAGGCCTGCATCGTCGAGGCTGTAACTCAAGTGCACCGCGTGCACAGACACACATAGCAAGAGAGCATCCCTGAACGTGTGGGCGGACATAGGCCCACTCCTCATGGCAGCCACGCCCACCCGCACAGGCCTGCGTCGTCGAGGCTGTAACTCACGTGCACCGCGTGCGCAGACACACATAGCAAGAGAGCATCCCTGAACATGTGGGCGGGCATAGGCCCACTCCTCATGGCAGCCACGCCCACCCGCACAGGCCTGCGTCATCGAGGCTGTAACTCACGTGCACCGCGTGCGCAGACACACATAGCAAGAGAGCATCCCTGAACATGTATGTTTATATGAAACACACACACACACATATAAATACACAAAATGAGCCCTGTAGGCACATGCATCGCATCTATCATGAACGCGCCCGACACCCGGGGCTTGCAAAGCAAGGCGTGCATGCGGTACAAACGTGTGCACTACGTCACACACGACGCACGCCGCGGCTGCGGTTACGCCGCCG
Source organism: Sarcophilus harrisii (assembly GCF_902635505.1). NCBI lineage: Eukaryota > Metazoa > Chordata > Mammalia > Dasyuromorphia > Dasyuridae > Sarcophilus > Sarcophilus harrisii. Next base: position 432,535,659 of record NC_045429.1, read on the forward strand.
GCACACAACACGTGCACAACTAAACAAGCGTAGCCCACGGTCTGCTGCATGTCGCGTGCCCGCCCGTGTGAGAGCCACGTGCGCGCACGCCAGCCCCGGAGGGCACCCACATTTCTGATCCCCCCAAAGGAGGGAGACCCGCCAAAGGGAGTTAGGAGATGCGGGGTAGATCAGGGAAACCCAGGAGGGAGGGGGAAGATAGAGAGTGAGCGGCGGCGTTCCGGAGAGGCTAAAAAAGACCTTGATTTATCCGGGAAGAGTAGGAGGATCATGGCCTTGGAGAGTGGGGGGGGAGGGGGGGAGGCCGGATTGCAGGAAGCGAAGGAGAGAGCGACGGAAGCCGCTCTTTCCTAGTTTGTCTGAAAGGGAGGAAACACTAAGAATGATGGGAGATCGTCATTCCTCCTGTGTAAGGACACAGGAGGCAGCAGGGAGCGTGGGGGGAGTTAGACGTGTTTGAAGGAACATGAGTCAGAGAGGTGGGAAAGAGGAAGAGCGGGGACCATCCAGGGAGCAGGCCCGAGCGGCAGAGGGCTCGGACTTAAACTGGGGTTTGGATTCTTCCTTGGAGACTGCGCGGGGTGGTGATGGGGAGGGAGGGGAGCGGGGGATGAGTAGCCTCCTTTTTTTTCAGTGAAGTAGGAGGGGTCTCTACGGGTAACTAACGGGGAATGCAAGAACCGGTGAGGGTGTTTGGGGACAACAAAGTCCCAGGTACAAGGCAGCAGTGGGGGTAGGAGGAACATGGTGAGCTGGGTACTCAACTCCCCGAGGGAGGAAGTTGGAGGAGCCTCCAGCACCTAGCGAGGAGGGCCTGGACGCCGCCGGAGGAGCGAGCAGCCCCGCTTTTGGGCCACTCTCGTCAGAAAGACCCCGTGCTTTCGGGTCATTGCAAGCAGGGACAGGAGAGAAGCTGATCGAATGGGAAGGGCAGTGGTCAAAGTGGATGGGAGCGAAGAGCTGAGTGGGGACCCAAAGGAACTGACCTGGGGTGGTCCATTATCCAATCACCTTGATAATTATTGGGGATATAAAGACAGTGATGAAAACGCCCAGCCCAAGGAGCTTACAGCCTGTAGGAAAGGACAAAGTCAGGATCAATTACTGACCAGGAGGGTCCCAATAGATGTTGGTGATGGAGTAGAAAGGCTTTATAGAGAAAGTGGCCTGTGAGTTGGGTCTTAAAAGAAACCGAATATTCTGAGGGGAAGATTTGGGGAGAATGCAGGCCAGGCGTGGGACACAGGAGAAGGAAACAGGGTGAAATGGGTGAGAAATGATGCCCGAAGGGGAGTCGAGTAGGGGGCAGCAGGGGTGGCTTTGATTTGATTATTATTGCTTGAGTAGGAGGAGACAAGGCGTGATGAGAGAGGGGGGAGGCAGGAGTATAATAGGGGCTTGTGACCCTGGTCTCCATGGAAGGATGTATGGGGCTGAGATCCCTGAGGATACAAGGAAGAGTAAAATCTTTCCTAGCTCATTGCTCCTTCTCCATCCTCCTCACCTTCCCATGTCTACCCTGTCATCCGTCCCATCTTTCTCCCTCAAAAGTTTCTGAATCTACCATCAGCATCCAGGTTATTTCCTCCATCCTTGCCACAGCCTTTTTGTCACCTGCCTTTTTCTCTCCTTGCATCTCTCTTTTTAGATCCCAATATTCTTTGCCCACTCTTCCTAATCTCTGCCATTGCCCTCTGCCCCTTTCCTGTCTCCCATTCTCTCAATTTTTCCTTTCTCCGGTCCTATCACTAGACCTCTGGTGACTAGGGTATTATTATTGTTTTATTTCTTTTTGCTTCTTTTTTCTTCTCATTCATTTCTGAATATATTCTTTCATCCTCCCCTACCTGGAAGTGTTCCTTTGAAACCAAGAGTAAAAGGAAAAAATTCAGAAAAATAGTTGACTATGTCACTTGCAACATCTGACAGTTTATGGAGCATTCTATACTCACAATCCTTACCTTTCTGCGTCTTCTCAACTCTTCTCTGGGTCCAAGATCAGTATTTATAATTACATATTGCCCAGTTTTGTTTTTGTTTTGTGATTCATTCTGTATTGTATTTACTGTATGTGTTATTTTCCTGATTCTGCTCGTCTTTCAGTCCACATCAGTTCATATAAGTTTTGCCATACTTTTTCTAGAATCTTCATATTTATTATTCTTTACAGCATAATAATATTGAATTATATTCATATATCAAGCTTTTTTTTTTTAAAACTATTCCCCAATTCAAGGGTTCCTAGGAAGATTTTGGCACATATTCACCTTTTTTTCCCCCTATTTCATTGGTTAGTCATTTTCTAGCTCAATGTACTCCTAAGGGTGTGTTCTTACTGGTAGGATCTCTAGGTCAAAGGTTATTGACAGTTTAATTCCCTTCCTTAATATAATTCCAAATTGCTTTTCAGGTTTTTAACGTTTCACAACTCTACAGTTAGTGTGCCTGTCTCCCTATAGTGCCTCCATCACTATTTTAAAAATATTTTTAATTTTAATTTATATTATTTTAGATATAATAAATATAAATTATATTATAATTTAAATATTTAAATATAATCTTCAGTGCTAAATAAGAAACAAAAGAAAAAAGTAAACAAAATATTGTCATGTATAGCTGTCTCAACAGAACATCTGGGTGGATTCAGAATGTGTAACAATAAATTTCCATTTCAAGAAAGCATGTATAGTAATAGAAGACATTATATTCATAACTGTCCATCTTTTCTTTGCTTCCTTGTAGATTTTCTTTTGTTTTCTGCTTTTTACTTTAATTCTTTCTTCTCCCTTTCTCTTCTACCCCAACACTAATTTGTTTTTTCTGTCAGTGCTAACTTGGTAGATGAGTTAAAACCTTAGAATTTATTCAATTTCCATTTCTTGTGTTATTAGTAACTTGAAACAGTCTCAAATATGGCTGTTAAAGAGTTTGCAAATCATCTTTTGAGTAATGTTAGTTCATATCATTTGATCACTTGTCTAGTGGGTAATGGATTTCAGTCTCAGACAACATGTTAATTTTCTATAAAAGATCTCCCAAAGTCTTAATGAAGTTTTAAGCTATTGGACCTTAACATTTCACTAAATCTTTTGAAATACCCTACATATTTTGAAGATCAAATCCCTGTTAAAAAAGGGATCCACGCTTTATTTTTCCCCAATCCACTGTTTTCTTCTTACCCTAGCTGCATTGATTTTGTTTCTGTAAAAAGTATCGATTTAATTCAGTCAAAATTATGTAGTTTATCTTTTTGTGATCTCTCCCTTATTTGGTCAAGAATTCTTCTCAAGGCTATTTATTTTTTATTATTAGAATCTCCATTTCTTATTTGTTTTTAGATGCTTCTACATGGTTTTGGGGTCTTGAAGGGGACCTACCTGTGAGTTTGCAGGTATAGACTTCCTGTCAGGTGAGAGAGCTCACCTGATCCTGTAGCTAACTAAGTTCTTTACCATGGGTTACCTGAGGGTTGGTGTTGGAATCCAGCTCCAGTGTAATGTATCTTTTAGGCTGGGGTCACAACATTAGCTAGCTTCATGATTAATGCACATCATTATCCATCCCAACCATCAATACCAAGATATTTATCTCCCCTCCCCCCCAAGGCAATTGGGGTTAAGTGACTTGCCCAGGGTCATACAGCCAAGAAGTGTTAAGTGTCTGAGGACAGACTTCAGGGCTGGTGGTCTATCCACTGCGCCACCTAGCAGCCCCCAAGATACTTAGCAACGGTAAAGAGTTATAGACGGCCTAGATATGATGCTCATCAACATCAACAGAAATGTAAAAAGCTGCTTGCTGTTTTATCAATATCAAGGTACTTGTTGAAACAGAGTAGTAAATAGCAGAAATTATGATACTAAGGTATTTCCCTCCAGTATGTCCTTAATTCATTAAGGAGTAAGTAGTATAATTAAAATGCCTTGCACACATGCATTCTCCATCCAGATTATCCTGATTCTTGCCAATTCGCCGTTACAGTTATTAGGGAGATGGGGATGGAGCCACTGGCCCTCTGCAACTGTTAGAGATGGTGTGAGCCGGTATGGGGATGGATCCACTGGCCTTCTGCAGGTTGGGTCAGATGATCTTTACACTTCTGTCCAATCCTAAGGGTTTGTGGAGGCAGATCCTGTGTAGATTGCCTGTTGTCATGATTTCAGTTGGAGTTTCCATCATTTCAAAAAAGAGGGGCTTCCATCATTGGCTTTCTCTGCTCATATTCCTCAAAGATTTCCCTTTTAACTAGCTTCTTCCCCAGCCTTCCCCCTTCCTCTGTGAATCCCGCAATAGTGAGGTTTCTGTGATTAATGACCACAATAATCATGTGTTTTGCAGGTCACCAACACAACGTGGGGACAGTGATGATGGAAGTCCAGGGAACCTGACTTTGGAAACTCCTTCTGCCACAGACTTCAGGTAAAGTCAGCGTTTCTTTTCCTGTCTCTAGTGCAGTTTTGACTGTAGAAACCAGAAATCTTGATTTTTTCCATTGAGTAATTCCTCTGTCAGACATATAAACCTACTTTCTTCCTAAGAACCTAGACCTCTATTTTCTAATACTGTGAATTGGGCAGGTCAATAAACATTTACTTATTAAATGTCTACTATGGGCCAGGCATTGTACTAAGCAAAGGGAATACAAAGAAAGGCCAGAGTCAGTCCCTGCCCTGGCAGGTTCACAGTCCAAAGGGAGGTCCATATAATGTTTGTATCACTAGTAATTGGACACGAATTTGTTCTCTCTCGGTTTCTGGGATCACATGTGGGATTTCAGTGATTGGATTTAAATGCTCTGTGAACATTGCTGCAAGAGGTAATTAGTGAGTGGCCCGAAGGGTAGAAGCTGGCTTTGGAGCCAGGAGGGCCTGTCTCGGACTCATCCTGGGCCTGTGGCCCTGGGGAAGCCCCTTGATCCCAAGGCCAGTGGTGTCAAACTCATGCAGAAATGGGAGCCACTAAATCATATATAAAAATTGCTACAGGCTACATGGTAACTTAGAAATCTCATTTTAACATTAACAGTCCTTTTGTTGTATTTTTATTTTATGAAATGTTTCCCAATTACATTTTTATCTGCTTCATACCATACTCGGGCCACATTGGATGAGACCCTGGAACCTTGTATTTGACAATTCTGCTCCAGATGGCTAAAGATTATAAGTTACAGAATATCACCTGCAGTGGTAGAGGGATTTTTTATTGTCTGACAGTCCCCTATATCAGTGAGTTTGCAGGTCCAGTCCCTCCCTATCAGAATTGTTCCAAATTTCATTTTATAATTTTGCTTTTCATACTCTACTCTGTATGAGCTTGGGCCATTATCCTGGAGTTTGTGGTATACTGTTGGTTGTGAGAGCCTCTTGTCCAGGCTCCTTGTTTTTATAGAGAAGAGACCCGAGGCTCAGAGGTTCTGGAGGAAGCCCAGCCCCATGTTTTATGTGCAGCTGGGGGGGATAAGCCCAAGGTCACACAGTCCTGTGAAAGGCCCGGAGAGCATCACACACCACGGCCAGCACCCCGCATCCCCTCACCGCCTGCATTGGCCAGAGCTGAGATTGGAATTCCGCTCTGGTGCAGGGATCGCAGTGAGCCTCAGGATCCGAGTGGAGGATGTTCTTTTTCTGACTTGGTGTGAGCAGGATTGGGCCGGACCCTCCCAGAACTTACCTTCCCTGCACTCCTGTGGTCTCAGCCTGCCCTTTCTGGGGCAGCCCTCCCTCCAGCCCTCACCTCTGTGACTTTGCCCCATTCTTTCTTGCATCTTTACCCACTCCCCAGCCTGGCTACAGACCATGGACACATTCACAGATTTCCAGTTCTGAATTTCGTGCTGGATCCTTCTCCCCCTCAGATTGTTGCTCTTTTGTGTTCCGGGAATGCCGTTGCTGTCACTTCTCCATGATGTAGTTCCTTCGTGGGCCATTGTAATCTAGCTTCCATCCCTGCTGGGCTCCAGAAATAGATCTCCCCAAGGTCAGCAGGAACCTTTTTTTCCCTCTTGTATTCTTCTCCTGCTTCTCTCTGAGGCATTTGGCACTGACTCCCCTCCAGGCCCCCCCTCCCCCGGACCCCTTCCCTTGGCTTCTGGAACATTGCATCCTCGGGGTCTCCTTCCTGTCTGTCCCTTCTCTGTCTCCTTTTTTCTTCCCTTTGTCCTTGATAAGGGCTTTCCCTGCAAGCTCTCTCTTGAACCTTTTCTCTTTATCTAAGTTCCCTCCTCTGCCCTTTTCATGGGTATCACCGCCTGGCCGGAGATTCCCAAATCTCCAAGCTCTCCCCCAGCCTCTCCCAGAGCTCTGGGCCCATCTTTCCAGCTGCCTTACTCCCCCTTGATGTCATGTCCCACTCCAGGACTCATCTTCCCCAGACCTGCCCTCCTCCATTTTTGCCTTTGGTACCTCCAGCCTCGCTGTCACCCGGCTCAGAACTTTGGAGACGCTTTGAAGTTCCCTCCTTCATTCGTCACTGCCTGCTGAGTCTCTGCTCCAGCTCTTGCTAATCCCAAAGCATCCTTTCTCGTTCAGACACTTGCTGCTTCTCCCTGAGCCTCTGCGATAGCCTCCCACCCAGAGTCTCCTCCTCCAACCTGTTTTTGGCTGTCCTGCCCTGCGCTAGTGAGCTTTAATGCCCCCTCGGGTTGGGTACTTCTTGAGCTCAGGGATCTGAAGTGGCTCCCTTTCTCCTACCCAAAGACACATGATTTCTGAGCCTGTGTGATGTTCCTTCCTAGGGATGCAGCCTGCCCTGGTCTCTGTTTCCCAGGCTCAGAATGCTTTCCTTCATCCTCCCCACCTCCTGCCTTCCTTCGAGCGTCCTCTCCTTTGGGGAGCTCTTTCTTCTCCCCAGCCCCTGCGCTCTGCAGTGACCCTCTGTTTATTCTGTGTACAACTTCTGTGTGTAGAGTCCTTTGCATGTCACCTCCTCCATGAGAACAAGACCTTGGAGATAAGGGCCATGTTTTTCCTTTGTTTGTACTTCCCAGCATTAAGCATGGTGCCCGGTACATAAGTACTTAATAAGTGATTGTTGATGAACTGAACAATCCTTCGGTCAAGGGCCCCTGCCCTTGAATTTCCATTCATCTTTTCAGCCTCTGCTCTCTCTATTGCATCTACTCTACCTCTTAAACTGGAGAAATCTTAGTGACATTCTTGCTCTGGTCTTTCTCATCTCAGTGTTTTAAAAAAAATATCTTTTTATTTTTCAAAATACAAGCAAAGATAGTTTTCAACATCTACCCTTGCAAATTTTTCTTCCTCCCTCCCACCTCCCTTCCCTCTTAGATAGCAAGTAACCTAATACAGGTTACACTTGTGTAATTCTTCTAAAAATACTGCCACATGCATTTCACTGTACAAGAAAGATCTGATCAAAAGGGGGAAAAATGAAGGAAAAAAATCAGACCAGCAACAAAAAAAGTGAAAATACTATATTGTGATCCACTCCCATAGTTCTCTCTCTAGATGCATATGGCTCTCTCCATCACAAGTCTATTGGAATTGCCTTGAATCATGTCATTGTTGAAAAGAGCCATGTCCATCAGAATTGATCATCGTATAATCTTCTTGTTGCCATGTACACTCATCATTTCTTGTAGAACAATAATATTCCATTACATTCATATCTCATAACTTATTAAACCATTCCTTAACTGATGATCAGTTTCTAGTTCCTTGCCACAGCAAAAAGGTTTGCTACAAACATCTTTGTACTTGTGGGTCCCTTTTCCCTCTTTTATGATCTCTTTGGGATGCAGACCCAGTAGAGACACTGATGGATCAAAGGATCAAAGATCACAGTTTGATAGCCCTTGGAGCTTAGTTCCAAATTGCTTTCATGATTGGATTTTTTCACAATTCCATCAACAATGCATCAGTGTCCCAGTTTTCTCACATCTTTATCTTTATCTTTTCCTGTCATCTTAGCCAGTCTGAGAGGTGTGAGGTGTGAGGTGAGAGGGCCTCCTTACCACTTTCCCTTCTAGGCCTGCCCACAGTTCTCCCCAAGAAGCCCAGCAGAAAGGGATGCCTCCTTCCTTGGATTGCCCCCAGCATTTTGCCAGGGATTCTCTTAGAGTTATCTGTGGAAATGACCATTCCCTTCCCCTGCCCCATTGGATAGTAAATTCTTTGGGAGTAGTTGGTGTCTGTTGTGCTTCTACCATAGAACTTGGTGTGCCTGATGGGTGCTTATGCAGTGATTGATTAATTGAATTTCATCTGGACTCAAATTTGAGATTTTTGCTTTTTATTTCCTACAGAAAACTCATTTGACCAAATGTTTGAAACTAGCTTTTGACTTCATGAATGGTGGTACGGAAAGTGGTTGGCGTGGTCACCGAATTAACCCCCATGACACCAAGTAAACAGCATAGAGCAGGGGTCTTTAACCTAGAGTCTGCAAATTTTTAAAGAATATTTTGGTAACGCTATTTCATTATGATTGACTTCTTTTTTTCGTCCTTTATATTTTAAGCACTTAAAACATTTTCTAGAGAAGGGGCATATTTGGCTTTCCTAGATTGCTGCCAAAGGGTCCATGCTGCATAAAGGCTATAAGAATCTCTGGCAAAGAGACAGACAGTAGACAGCAGTGGATAGAGTAGTCTATTATCCTGGCTTCTAATGTTGCCTCAGATATGTCCTAGCTGGATGACTTTGGCAGTTCACTTAGTCTCTGTGTAAAATGACAGGCTTGGGTTTGATAACTTGTGGCCCTTCCCAACTCTAAGGCCATGCAGTTCTACACATCCCCTCCCTGAAAATCATCCTAGCTTCCTCAGACGTTCGACTTTACTTGTCATTGCAAATCCCAAACTCCCTTGGCAAGGAACAAATTAATAACACGTATAGACATGCATACACATACACATACACATACACACATATGTCTTTTATTTTGTTTGTTTCTTTTAAAAGCCTTTCCTTGGTAGACACTAATTTGCCATCGGAAGCAGAGCCAGAGCTCCGGAGTGCCATTGCTAAGCGTCTGTCCAAAGGAGCTGTCTTTGAAGGGTTGGGTAATGTTACATCAGTGGAGCTGAGGTAAGGACTGGGACGTGAGCCTGAGCCACGTGATGGAGGGGATAAGCAGTTCCCTCCGGGCCAGATCTTAGCTGACAAGTACTTGGCTGACTCTATGTCTAGCCCATCTTGATCACTGCAAGGAAATTGTGACTCTTGATTCACCCCCCCTTAATTAGTTTATTAAGTTAATACTAGCAATCCACTTAACCTTTCCCTTTCAAGTATTTAATGTAAGACATGATAAGGAGGTGGGCAGATTCCCAATGCAGATAATAGATGAAGCTGAGCAGCTAAATGAGATGCATGTTGGTCACAAGATGAGTCACCAGCCTTTGACTTTTTTTTTTACTCCCTCTTGCCACTCTTCTTTCCCAGTCTTCCAGATTCCCGGGTTGGTTGCTATTATTGCCTTTTCCAGCAAGACAAACCGCTTCTAGAAACAGCGACTACAGAGTCTGTACCTGACACAGCTGAATATATAGTGTGTTTTTTAGGAGGATCTGAAAAAGGACTTGAGCTATATCCTTTTCTTTGTCTCTGAAAATGGCAGGAAGGCCAAGGCAGAAGAATAAAACAGAAGATGGATTTCCATTGACTTTTCATCCTCACAGTTTTACAGTATCATTACCATAAGCTTTCATTCATTTTATTTTTAAAAATTCACATTATTAATTAATGAGATGGAAAAGTATATATTAAATAGCCTTAGGGAGAGGGTAGAGAAGTCAATGAAAGCTTCCTTTGCCCTGAACAATTGGGGATTTAGGAAGCTGCTGGCTGGCTGGGGAAGGGATATAGGTGAGGAAAAGGAAGTCATCCTCCAGATGCTTTATTAATTTTTAAAAATTAACAGCACAATTTCTGGTCCATTTAGGTACTTTAAAATGCTTGTTGATTACCTTATTAAATATTTTATTGAAAGCAAACATCAATATTAACCTCTAAACTCTTTTGTGACTTTTTACATATAAATTAAGTAAATTCAACACATACACTATTAATACCTTTGGGTCTTTCCTCTTAAATTTCCAATAGGATTCTCTGGCAATTTGTGTTTAATCACTTTTTAAAAATGTTTAATTTTTAATTAATGTTTAATGTTGATTTTTTTAAAAAATCACTCACTTTCAACCCACTCTCTTTTATAACAAATAAATAAAATTTAGCAAAACAGATATATTAACAATGTATTAAATATAAATATAAATAATATTAACAATGTATTAAATATAAACAATGTATTAACAGTGTCTGAAAATGTATCTTTTATTTTGTACCTGTAACCCAACCACTTTTTGCCAAGAAGCAATCCTCTTCATAGTTATTCCTCTGAAACCATGATTGGTAGCTAAATTGATTAGAATTTTGAATTGATTTTCTTTACATTACTATAGTTATTGTATAAATTACCTATGAAAAATTAATTCACTTTTCCTTTTATAATTGTAGTTAGCGTGTGTTCTATTCCTCTTGTTCTTATTTTTTCCACTTTCTTTTTTTTTATAATGGACTTTTTAGATTTCTTTGTATTTCTTGTATACATGTCCATTCTCATTACATTACAATATTTCTTTCATTGATCATAGCATAAGTTAACCATTTCCCTATGGTTAGACATTTAAGTTATTTCCAATTTTTTGTTTTGTTTTGTTTTTTACAATTACATATAAGATTGTTGATGAAAATATTTGAATAGATTATTCCTTATTTTTGCCATTGATAAAACTCTCAGGATAAATTTCCAACAGTGAAATTATTGGGTCAGAGTTTATGGTGATTTTTGTAACTTTTACTACCCATTAGATTACTTTTCCAAGAGATTTTACAAACTTGTAATTCTACCAGCAATGAATGAGTGGACCCATTTCTTCACAGTCCCTCCAGAATTATGTTTGGTTTTTATTTGTTTTTGTCCACTTGTTGGCTATGAGGGATACTTCAAAGATCATCATTAGTAAGGCTGAGTGTTTTTTTTCTTTCTTTTTTTTTTTCCTTTTTATTTTTTATTTAATAGCCGTTTATTTACAGGATATATACATGGGTAACTTTACAGCATTAACAATTGCCAAACCTCTTGTTCCAATTTTTCACCTCTTACCCCCACCCACCCCCCCCTAGATGGCAGGATGACCAGTAGATGTTAAATATATTAAAATATAAATTAGATACACAATAAGTATACCTGACCAAAACGTTATTTTGCTGTACAAAAAGAATCAGACTCTGAAATATTGTACAATTAGCTTGTGAAGGAAATCAAAAATGCAGGTGTGCATAAATATAAGGATTGGGAATTCAATGTAATGGTTTTTAGTCATCTCCCAGAGTTCTTTTTCTGGGCATAGCTAGTTCAGTTCATTACCGCTCCATTAGAAATGATTTGGTTGATCTCGTTGCTGAGGATGGCCTGATCCATCAGAACTGGTCATCATATAGTATTGTTGTTGAAGTATATAATGATTTCCTGGTCCTGCTCATTTCACTCAGCATCAGTTCATGTAAGTCTCTCCAGGCCTTTCTGAAATTATCCTGTTGGTCATTTTTTTTTTTTTTTTTTTTTTAAATTTAATAGCCTTTTATTTACAGGATATATACATGGGTAACTTTACAGCATTAACAATTGCCAAACCTCTTGTTCCAATTTTTCACCTCTACCCCCACCCCTCCCTAAATGGCAGGATGACCAGTAGATGTTAAATATATTAAAATATAACTTAGATACACAATAAGTATACATGACCAAAACATTATTTTGCTGTACAAAAGAATCAGTATCTGAATTATTGTACAATTAGCTTTGAAGGAAATCAAAAATGCATGTGTGCATAAATATAAGGGATTAGAATTCAATGTAATGGTTTTAGTCATCTCCCAGAGTTCTTTTCTGGGTATAGCTAGTTCAGTTCATTACTGTTCCATTAGAAATGATTTGGTTGATCTCGTTGCTGAGGATGGCCTGATCCATCAGAACTGGTCATCATCTAGTATTGTTGTTGAAGTATATAATGATCTCCTGGTCCTGCTCATTTCTTTTTTTTTTTTTTTTTTTTTTATTTAATAGCCTTTTATTTACAGGATATATACATGGGTAACTTTACAGCATTAACAATTGCCAAACCTCTTGTTCCAATTTTTCACCTCTTACCCCCCACCCTCCCTAAATGGCAGGATGACCAGTAGATGTTAAATATATTAAAATATAACTTAGATACACAATAAGTATACATGACCAAAACATTATTTTTCTGTACAAAAGAATCAGACTCTGAATTATTGTACAATTAGCTTGTGAAGGAAATCAAAAATGCAGGTGTGCATAAATATAGGGATTAGGAATTCAATGTAATGGTTTTAGTCATCTCCCAGAGTTCTTTTTCTGGGTATAGCTAGTTCAGTTCATTACTGCTCCATTAGAAATGATTTGGTTGATCTCGTTGCTGAGGGTGGCCTGATCCATCAGAACTGGTCATCATCTAGTATTGTTGTTGAAGTATATAATGATCTCCTGGTCCTGCTCATTTCACTCAGCATCAGTTAGTTAAGTCTCTCAGGCCTTTCTGAAATCATCCTGTTGGTCATTTCTTACAGAACAGTAATATTCCATAATTTTCATATACCACAATTTATTCAGCCATTCTCCAACTGATGGACATCCATTCAGTTTCCAGTTTCTAGCCACTACAAAAAGGGCTGCCACAAACATTCGTGCACATACAGGTCCCTTTCCTTCTTTATAATCTCTTTGGGATATAATCCCAGTAGTAACACTGCTGGATCAAAGGGTATGCACAGTTTGATAACTTTTTGAGCATAGTTCCAAACTACTCTCCAAAATGGTTGGATTCGTTCACAACTCCACCCTGTTGGTCATTTCTTACAGAACAGTAATATTCCATAATTTTCATATACCACAATTTATTCAACCATTCTGCAACTGATGGACATCCATTCAGTTTCCAGTTTTTAGCCACTACAAAAAGGGCTGCCACAAACATTTGTGCGCATACAGGTCCCTTTCCCTTCTTTATAATCTCTTTGGGATATAATCCCAGTAGGCTGAGTGTTTTTTAAAGTGATTATCAACAATTTGCTTTTCTTCTTTTTAAAACTTTCTGTTCAAATCCTTTGACTTTAAATTCCTTTTTTCATTGAGTGTCTTCCTTTCTCTGAGTCATTTAAGGGGTGTTACTGCCCATGAGATGGTAATAGGAACCTGTGATTTCAGTAGTAGAGAGAATTCTCAGGTGAGGAAAGTTTGACCTGATGAGCTCAGTACCACTATTACCTTCAGGCTGAGGGAGCCAAGTACAGCAACAAGAGGTTAAGTGGGCTCGCTTATCCTAGTCCAGTACAGGAGATGCTGGGGGAGGACTGGAATCCAATGAGCTCTGCAGCCACCAGGCCTCTGGTTATTTTCCAAAGGCTACTTTTTGGGGTTGTTTTAATTCATAGTGTTTGTAAACTGAGAGGTTTTATATTTTATTTTGAAAGCCAGAACAGCATCTTGGTTTATCTCTTATTAGTATTTATTTATTTATCATTATTATCACTAAGCAGCTAGGTGGCACAGTGACTGAGCAGCACACAACCTAGAGTCAGGAAGGCCTGAGTTAAAACCTAGGCTCAGAGACTAGCTGTGGGATCCTGGGCAAGGCACTTAATCTCTGACTGCCTTAGTTTCTTCATCTATAAAATAGTAATAATAGTAGCACAAATGGCCTGGGATTGTTATAAGGATAAAATGAGATACTGCAAAGTATTTTGCAGACCTTAAAGTGCCATGTAAATGCTAGCTGTCACTTTTATTATTTATTATTATTATTCCTTAAGGTCATACTTTCAGACTTGAGTTGGACAGATACATCCAAGGCCTGAAGACAAATGTGGATGGCAAGGTAAAAAGCCTGATTTCATCCTTCTTAAGCATGGGAGATTAATACTATTGGATGTCATGGTTCTGCTCTATTTGCAGAACATTTCCAGGTGGCCATCAAGAATCCTCAATATATGTTGCTCTAAGGCAGACAGGGAGTTCACTACTGAGGCAAAGCAAATCCACCAGCCCTGTGTGTTCCAGATTATGGCTCTGCTGCTTTCCCTTTCAACTAAATGTTGGTGATTCAGCTCATCCAATGAGATGACATGTGAATGATGCCCACTGAACATGTGGAATCAGGGGTCCCAGCTACTCAGTGCTCCTGCTGCTCCTACAGCCTTGCCCCCCCCAACTCAGACATCACTGCAGAAGGAGGGGACTGTTCTGGGGTCAGTCACAGAAACTGGAGATGTATTCCCTGAATCCCAGTGCTTCCCTAAGAACCCTTCTATGGCTCTCTTCTACTAATGGATTTAAACCTTTTTTGAAGCAATTTTGCTGCTTTGGCTTCTAGCACCTCTTTGAGTAATAGTATGACTTGTTCCATGGGGCAGAATGGATTCTGGAGAGGGATGGGGGAAGGATGACTTGTAATACAATAATATGGGTCAGTTGCTCAAGTGATCTGGTTAGGAAGATGATCTTTCATGGATAAAGGTCTCTGAGGGGAATGTGAGAACAGTACCAGGATGTCAACATTGGGAATATACCTCCTGGTTTGTACAACCATCCCATCTTCCCCTTTGAATGATGGCCATCTCAGATGAAAAAATGACAAGGAACACCTTAAATTTCATCCCTTTAAATAAACAATGTTTATGGTAGTTTCTGTTTTAGGCTTTTTTTTTAGTCCTTTTTCTAGATTAAAATTTTTAAAAAATTAGGAACTTAATGAACATTAATCATTTTACAAGCAATGACAGAAAAGTAGGATTGCATATGAAACTACAAACCTTTGTTATGTACAACTGCTTTTTTTTAAAGTATATTTAACATTAAAAATTTAACATGATTAAAATTTAAAATGATTAAAAGCCAGGCACAGTAGTGGCACATAGCTGGTTACTGGGGAGGTTGAAATTGGTAGATCTCTTGAGCTCAGAAGTTCTGAGCTATTGTGGGCTAAACCCAATCAGTGCTGCACTAATCATGGTATCAGTATGGTGAAGCTCCTGGGAACAGGGTCCATCAGGTTGTCTTAAGAGGGACAGATGGGCCCAGATCAGAAAACAGAACCAGTCAAAGCTCCTGTGTCAATCACAGTGTAACCAGCCTGTGAGTAGACTGCACTCCAGTACAGACTGATAGAGAAAACCAGTCTGTAACCAAAAGCTTTGTAGTACCATAACAGCTCAATTTGTTAGTGCCTTCTGAACGTCATTTGCACTCAATACTTCATTTTACAAGCAAAATTTCTTACTAAAACTTACTCTTCTGGGAAGGATAAATGTCCGCACTGGAAAGTGTTTATCCAGCAGGTCTTATTATTGTCAGCAATGTTGAGACAGTGTTACATCTTAGTTAAAATGGGATCTATCACGGTCAACAATATTGAGACAGACAGTATTACATTTTTGTCAAAATGTTCAATGATAGCATTTTATTCTGTGTATATATAGGAAGTTAGCTCGGAAGCCTGCACCAAATCCTATCTTAGCAATTGGTTTGAGGCGGCTGTATGCCCAATCCAGAGAGTCGTGAATCTCTTTCAAGAGAAGCTTACCTTTCTCCTGCATGCTGTAAGTATCAATATATACATTTCATTTATTGGCAGCTGGTTGACAAGGTCTATGAAAGGTTTACAGACATTGCTTACATTTATTTTCCATTTGTCCCAAATGTAGCCATCAACAATTCACTTGGAAACTTGAAGTTCAGTTATTCAGTCACTGTCAGTTGCCAATTGAGGTACCTTCCTAGGATAAATGATTTCACAATAATAATCTCATAAGTACTTTTAAAGAAGATTTATAAACAGAATTAATTCCCTAAGCAGCAGGAGAGGAGGAGAAAAATACCCTTTTGAGTTCAGAGGATCATAGATCTTTTTAGAGCCAGAAGAAACTTCAGAATTCATCTACATCAACTACTTCATTTTATATGTAAAGTTACTGTGACTGGGATGAGTTGCCTAAGATCACACAGGGAGTATATGTCAGAGTTAAGATTTGAACTCTGGGCCTCCAACTCAGTGTTGGATTACTCTAACACAGCTGCTGCTTCCTTCAATGACATCTAGCATTCAGATGGAAACCAGATATTCTGACATTAGCAATGAGGTGTAGTTGAAATCATCTGGATAATTAGCTGGATTTGTCATCCAGATAATTGTGTGAGGTTGACAAAGACTTGGGTAAATAAGGAACCTTAATCTTTACTGTGTAACAATTGAAAAGACCAAGTCCTTAAGACACGTACTGTTGTTCAGCACCTTGGGAGAGTGCAGTAAAACACTCAGGATTTGGAATCCAGAGATGGTGTTTCAGATATCAGTTCTGTAGCTTGCGACCTGGATATGGTTATGATATTGGACAGGTCATCCAGTCACATCCAGACTTTGGTGTCTTCCTCTACAAATTGAGGCTAAGTGGGCTAAATGATTTCTAATTGACTGATTAAATTAAATACATGTTGACAGTGAATTTTTCTCTCAAAGGCTTTGAGTTACACTCCTGTTGAAGTTCAAGAATCAGATGAAAAAACAAAGAAAGACATTAATGGGTAAAGATTGCTAAAAGCTTTATGAAAACTACTTCCCCCCCCCCCCCACAAATTGCTTTAAATTTTTAAAAAATTTCTATATTTATTTATTTTGAGTGTCATCTACATATTTTGTTTTTATTGTCCATGGAACTGTAAATATCTATTGTCTATAACTTGCTTATAAATTCAGTATATAACTTTCAAAACTGTCCTTGTCTGTGTGTTTTTTTTCCTGGACCTTGCCTCTGTGTACTTTGAAAAAAATGCTTCAGTTTTCTTTTCTTTCATTTTTTTTATCCTTTTAAAAATACTCATTTTTCCTGAGACCCTTTAAAACTGATGCATGGTTAATTGTGATAGGGCACATCTGTAGCCTCTAATGCTCGGGAGGTTAAGGCTAATGGAGTATTTGGGTGGGTTAAGCTCCAGTGGGACTAAAGAGATGTTTATAGTAAAGTCTGCACCAATGCAGTGAGTCCCTGGGGAGCAGTGTCACTAGGCTGCCTATATTAACCCAGATTGGAAAAACAAAGCAGGTTAAGCTTTGGTGGGTTCAGACTTGTGAGGAGTCAGCTCTGACCTGGGTGAGATAGGGAGAGTCAGTGACACTTGGTAAAAGACACTCTTTTGTGGCAGGTTTCTGAGTGTGGCAAGTCTCCAAGGACTTATTCATGAAGGGACGATGACATCCTTATGCATGGCTATGACTGAAGAGCCACACAAGTCAGTGGTTATAAACTGTAGTGGATCCCAGCCGCAGTTTTCTAATGCAGGTGAGATGGATATGCTCAAGCCTCCTTTGGTGGTTTATTTCTGAAACTGAATGTTTGTGCTGTAGGGTAAGAACAGATCATACAGAGCTTTACCTTCTAGCTTCCATTTTTTAAGATCTTATTTAAAAAAATATATATATATTATTAATATTTTTTGTTTTTAGAGCACATTTGTTTCCAAGTAGATCCTGCCCCTCATTCCCCTCCTTAGTGAATCATGCTTTATGACAAAGAATTTTTAAAAAATCTATTAAAAGAAATTTTTTTTATTGTTTCACACCTCTGACAATAATAGTAAATTACTTAAAGAAGTAGGGTATGAGAAATCTATAAGTGGAAGATGCAGGTTAATATCTTACTATTACAAGGAATATAACACCCTTTGTAGTATGTATCTGCATAAGGAAGCAACAGAGGGTAGTAAAAGCATTGGGAATCAAGAAGATCTGAGTTTAAATACTGCAGTATCAAGAAGATTTGGGTTCAAATTATGCTTCTAATGTTTACTACGTATGTGATGTGAGGACCTCAGTTTCCTCATCTATAAAGTACGGATTGAAATGAAGTGAACATTGAGTTTCCTTCTGATTGAGGGGTCCTAGGCAAGCCATGTAAGCTTCTCTGAGCCTCAGTTTTCCTATCTGCGATGAAAATAACCATACCTGTGGTACTTCTATCTGAGGATGGTCAGGAAAATTCAGGTGATTTAAGCTGAGCAAATCTTTCAGTGTTCTACAAACTCCAGATATTATTACTGTTTTTCACCTTTCTCTGTTTTATAGGAAGCAACAAGTTTTGTGAGGACTGGATGCAGGCATTTCTGAATGCTGCAGGAGGTGGCAATCCATTTCTTTTCCGACAAATTCTAGAGAACTTTAAACTGAAGGTAACTTATTGTCGATCTGATTCTCTCTTGATGGTATGAGTCTTCTGTAGAAATGTTTATCACCCATTTTCAAATATTTGGTGCACAGGAGATACTGAATGATGTAATTTTTTGCTTACTGAGTTGAATGTGGTGGCATTTTCAAGTCAAAAAAAATTTTTTTTTAATTTTTTGACTTTGTCTAATTGTTTCTTGATGTCTCATTGAGTCATTAGGTTCCACTTGCCCAATTCTAAATTTTTTTTCTGTACATATTTCCACATATATCATGCTGCACAAGAAAAATCAGATCAAAAAGAGAAAAAAAGTGAGGGAAAAAAACAAAAAGCAAGCAACAAACAACAACAAAAAAGGTGAAAATACTTTGTTGTGATCCACTTTCAGTCCCCATAGTCCTCTCTCTGGATGGCTCTCTCCATCACAAGTCTATTGGATTTGGCTTGAATCATCTTATTGTTGAAAAGAGCCATGCCCCTTAGAGTTGATCATCACATAGTCTTATTGCCGCGTACAATGATCTCCTGGTTCTGCTCATTTCACTCAGCATCAGTTCCTGTAAGTCTCTCCAAGCCTCTCTAAAGTCATCCTGCTGATTGTTTCTTACAGAATAATAATATTTCATAACATCCATATACCATAATTAGTCAGCCATTCCCCAACTGATGGGCATCCACTCAGCTTTCAGTTCCTTGTCACTACAAAAAGGGCTGCTACAAACAACTTTGAACATGTGGGTCTTTCCCCTTTTTTTATAATCTTTTTGGGACACAGGCCCATTAGAGACACTGCTAGATCAGAGAGTATGCAGTTTTACAATCCTTTGGGCACAGTTCCAAATTGTTCTCCAGAATGGGTAGGTCAGTTCACAACTCCACCAACAATATATTAGTGTCCATTTTCCAAGTGGAAATAGTTTTGCACTATGAGAGAAATTGGTATTTTTTGTGAAACTATTGGAAGCAGTGTGGCCTGGTGCATGGACTGCTGAGCTTGGAGACAGAGAGACCAGGGTTTGAATCCTGCCTGATACTCACCAGTCATGTCCCTGGAAAAGTTGGTTGCCCTCCCCATGTCTCAGCAGAGAGCAGAGCTCCAACGGGCTTGTTCGAATGCCAAGCTTAGGTTTGCCTCGAAGACTGTTGTACAGAGCACTCACCCAAGTTTTCTTTCCTATGTGTGTGTACCTGGTGGTCTAATAATAGGATATTCAGGGTGTTGTCACTTCTTGTTTAAGGATACTTTTTCTAAAAAATTTGCTTTTTTTTTTTTGTTTTGTTCTTATGACATTTAAAAAATATTGCTCTTCTTTCTTCTCGCTAGAGATCATCCTGTGTGACAGAATTTAAAAAAAAAAAGAAAACTGAGAGGAAAAAAAAAGTAATTCTAGCAATTGAGGAAGGTAGTCTGACAATATATGTTATGTTCCACAAAAGGTTCGCTTGTTAAATTTCATTTAAAAAATAAACGGAAGGATACATTTTGTTTCAGTATAACAACAGATATTTCCCAACAAATAGCCAGAAAAATGACTTTACAAAATACACTTCTAGAGAAAGCAGTTTGAGCTTCAGTTGTTAGCAGAAAGGAGAGCTACAAATTGAATTGTGGTAATATGGCACTTACATTGACTGATGTATTTAGGCTCTAAGTTAACTTTGGAGTATTGCAATCACTATACTTTTTTTTTTTGCTTTGTTCTTGCACTACTTCTTAGAAATCTTTCTGTTTCTTTAAATTCTTCATATTCAACTTTTCTCAAAGTGTAGTGTTTTTACATCATTTCTATTTATTGTGATTTGTTCAGTCATTCCTCAATCAGGCCCATATTTTGTTTCAAAATTGTCATGATCATAAACAAGGTTGTTATAATTACTTTTACACAATGGGTCTTTTTTTGCTGTCAATAACTTCCTTGGGATGTAGTTCCAGTAGTACGATCTCTTATTCTGTGCCTATAAATGTGTCTCCTATATCACTCATATATATATAAAAACCTACTGTTATCATCTGTTTAAAGTATGAACAATGTAATAACTTTTCTTAAATTTTAACTGCTTTCCGGATGGTTGAATCAATTGACCAATGGCAACTTAATAACCTCTCCAACAATGAGTTTCTTCCATTTTTATCATATTTCCTAGCTCGTTGCATTTCAGATGATTCATAAGCATTATTTAGACATTGTTATTAATTCCCTTTCCTCTACAAAGATGAAAACAACATACTTTCAACTCATCTGTTTTTTCTAGGCTATCCAAGACACAAACAACCTGAAGAGATTTATTCGCCAGGCAGAAATGAATCATTATGCCTTGTTTAAGTGTTACTTATTTCTGAAGAACTGTGGCAGTGGAGACATCCTACTGAAAATAGTAAAAGTGGAGCATGAAGAAATGCCAGAAGCCAAAAACGTGATCCTGGCCCTTGAAGAATTCATGAAAGAAGCAGCTGTGGCCCAGACTTGTTGATCATTTGTTTTTATCTACTCTGAAATTGCTGCAGTCTTGTATTGTACATCATCTTGCCACATCATCTTCTTGTGATTGATGGGAACCAATTTGTCTTTGTCACAGTGGGTTATGCTCTCCAAAAGCATTAGGTGATTTCAGACTAATTCTACCTTGCAGTCTTTTGATAGTTTAAATCATGTAAAAACCAGTGAGAACATTTTCCTTTGAGTCTTAGGGATAAAAGTGTGCAAGAACATAGTTATTCTCTTTGTCAGCTTTTAGCCTCATCAATCATAGAGTCTTGGGGTTGAAAGGGACCACCAGAGGCTATCTGATGTCTCTCATTTTCTGCCTTTATGTGGGCAGTCCTATTTTTCTAGGCTCACAGAAAGAAATTCTGTAATTTCTCTTTAGTCCATTCTTCTGTTTAAAACTCTTTTAAGACATTTCCCGTAGCAGAAAATCATGATTCTTTCTCAATCACCACAGGATTTAGCATTTTGTAGCTGCTTGGAGAAGATACAGTTCTAAACTTGGGGCAGACTAGCTTCACAAAAGCATTCCAAAGACAGGTCTAGAACATAGCCCATGTCTTAAAAGCTTTGCACTCTGTGGGTGCCTGATGTATTCTGTTGGATAATGGCAGTGACGATATGGTCAGCCTGGTGCTGATGTGCAAATAAAACTTGAATTTGTAACATATTGTAAAATGACCTTGTAGAGTAGATATACCAATGTGAGGGAAAACATTAGCTGGTTTGTAGGACAGCCACAAAAATGAATCAAACAGACTATAGAGAACAGACTTTTTTTTTTCATAAAGCTGAAAATGCTTGAATGGTTTGCTTAGTTGGCTGGTTGGTTGTTTGACCTTTGAGTGATTATGGATGGGAAAAAGAGAAGCCAAAGCATTCTGCTGACAACATGTAACCTCAGACACTCAACAGAGATTCTTCATTACATTCGGACTCGGACATTGATTTTTGATTTTTGTATTTTTGTTCTTGTCCTCAAATTGTTTTGCACCAAATCAATGGAAAGTCTGCTCTCAAAAGGACTGGGTATCTTCTTTCCACTGGAACAGATTACAGTTACACAGATGTAGCAGTGGTTTTCCTTGTGTATGGCTATTTAAATAAAACCCTTTTGATCATTATTATTTAGTTCTCTCAATCATAGAATAGTGGGTTTGAAAGGCTCTACCCATACTGCTGTCTTTATGCTGATTCCTCTTTCCCTAGGTTCAGAGGAGATTCTATAAGCTTGTAAGAGGAAACATAAATCTTACATTTTTCCTGCCCTGGGGAAATAGAAGAGTCCTGAAGGACTGAGGAATCATTTTAAATTTCTCCAAATTCCTATTAAGTGCAGAGTTAAAACAGTGATCTGCTGTTTCAGAATGACTGTCAGTGTTTCCTCCTTTTTACCCTTTAAGACCAGAAATTCATCTAGGAAACATTTATTAAGCACTTACTATGTGTGCTTTATTGTGATATATTGAAGACAATTTTTTTTTTTTTTTGGCCTTGGGGGGTAGGGAAGATTAGATCTGTGATATTCCTTATACAATTCTAGGTCTAAACCTGTCTCCCCCAGCAAAACTTAGCTTTTTGTTATTGTATTTTTAAAAATTACATGGATTCTCAAAAATAACATCCATTTCATTCATGGGAGATTTTTATTGCCTTTAAAATAAAGGTTATCTTCTGAATAGCAGTCCTGAACTTTCTCTTTTTGTTGGTAGACAAATGGCATGGGACGGCTAAGGACATCATCCTTATTCACCATAATAATAAAGTTAGACCCACCACACTTAAAATCCCAAGTTGCTTCATTTCCTCTTCCTCCATCCTCCTTCCCCCCCTTCAATCATTTTAACCACCAAATGATGCCTTTCTTTTGCAGGAATAAAAACACCTTGAATTATATGACAGGGAGAAACATTTCAGTTCTCAAGATGACATTTCCTCGGGCTTTAGCCTCATTGATTAGTGGAAATTCCATTTTCTTTAAAGGGATCTTTTCACTGGGAGGATAAAATAGTCCCCACTCTGAGTCACATAATTACCTTCTGAATAATGCTTCCTAGGCAGGATAAAACCAAGTGGCACAAATGCCTAAATACAGCTTTTCTCTCCAATGTCTTTCTCCGGAAAACAAGATGTAAGTCCTAGAATGTTGCCTGTTGTCATTGACTAAAATGCCTCCTATGTTCCAAGGACTGTGCTAGGCACTTTACAGGTATTATCTGCCTTGATCTGCACAGTAACCGTGTGAAAGATAAGCTTAGCAAGGAAGGCTGAAGCCAGATTTTGCAGGGCGTTAAGAGCCAGACAGGAGCTGTATTTTATCTTACAAGCTAGGGTAGGCCATTGGAGCTCTTTGAGCAGGGGAAAGACGGGAGTCAGATCTATTTGTTAGGAATAACAGCATTTTCAGGGAGGTTGGAGTGGGGAGGGGAGATTGAGCAGAGAGGTGAATAAGAGACAGGTGAGTCCAGTGAGGGGGTAATGAAGGCTTGAATGGCGATGGTGGCTCAGTCTGTACAGAGAAGGGGATGGAGTTGAGGAAGATGGAGGCAAAATTGACAAGACTTAACCACTAATTTGGGAGGATTGAGGGAGAGAGGACTCAGAGATGATATGAAAGTTTTGAATCTGGGTGCTGAGGATGAGAAACAGACAATTTTAGTAAAGGAAATTTTAGGAGACAGATAATTTCTGTCGTGGACATGCTTGGGGGACATTCATTTAGAGATTGAGATTAAATAGCTGGTGATAAAAGTGTAGAATTCAGGAGACAGATCAAGGCTGGATATATACATCAGGAAGTCATCTGCAGAGAGGTGG
This sequence comes from Sarcophilus harrisii, assembly GCF_902635505.1. Lineage (NCBI taxonomy): Eukaryota > Metazoa > Chordata > Mammalia > Dasyuromorphia > Dasyuridae > Sarcophilus > Sarcophilus harrisii. The sequence goes on from NC_045429.1 coordinate 432,559,225, forward strand.
CGGTTGACTCCACGGAAGCTGACATTGCCTAGCACAGAGTAGGGGCTTAATAAGCATTAGTTGACTGGCTGACTAGCTGATGAGAATTCCAAAGAAGGAGTAGACAGAAAAGAAGGTACCTGGGATTATGATCACACAGAAGTCAGAATAATTCCGTAAAGGGGACGGAAAGAGCATTCAAAGAGGTAGGAGGAGAGCTAGCTGGGAATAGTGTCACAGAAACCTCAGAAAGGACAGTGTAAGAGAAAAGGGGATCAGATTCTACAGAGAGAATTAGGACTGAGAAAAGGCAATTGGGCATTTGGTAAACTTGGAGAGAGCAGTTGGGTGGCAAGGTTGGGAGCCACATTAGGAGGAGCTGAGAAGTGACAAAATAGAGAAACCAATATGGACACTGCTTTGGCCAAGAATATGGTTATGAAAGGAGGAGATACATAGAACTATAACTTGAGAGGGGATGGTATGAGCAAATGAAAGATTTTATTTTTTGAAGGATGGGAAAAATTTATAAGCAGTAAGGAAGAAGCCAATAGGTAAGGAAACTTTTAAAATTAGGAGAGAGGAGGATCGTGTGATGGAATTTGAGCTATAAAGACCCTTAAAAGTTAACTGATCTATTTTCACATTTATATCTTATATAGCTATATATCATATTTATATCTATATTTTACATTCACACCTACTTTCACATTGCAGATGAGGAAACTGAGACCAAGAAGGGTTAAGCAGTTTGTTGAACATCATAAAATAGAGCTGGTTGTTGAATCTAGGTCCTCTCACTCCAAACTCAGCATTCTTTGCTCATAAGTAAACATCTGAAACATCTGAGGTTCATGCTTTCTATGTGAGCATAAGACCTAATTTTTTTTATTAGAAAAAAGTATAAAGCATATCTGCAATTAATCTTTCCAAGTAGACCCCTTAGGGGTCTATACACTTGTTCCAACAGTGTTACCATGGGTTAGAATACATTTAGAAGTCCTCTTTGGGAATTCTCCCCTGGGCCAGTTTCCAAACCAAAGGCAGTCTTGTGATATTAGGGTCACAGCTAATTTGTGATTCCCCACTTCATTTCTCCAGACCTGCCTCCAAGTGACTTCTAGATATTCCTAAAAATCAAATCCAGCCAGTAAATAATCAGAGATTTACTGTTCCTGAGAATAACTGTTAAAATGTGGCTCGGGTTCCAGAGGCAATTCTTAGGAAAGAGTTCCCAATGTTTCTTTGAATGTCATCCCAAGGAGTTAAGTAATTGTGTGACCTTTCCGAGTAACTACTTGGAAGTGGGGCAATTGGCTCATTTGGGTTGGGGGCATTTAGTTGATGAGCAAAGGTGTGAAGTCACCAGAGCATTGAATTTAAGAAACAGAGGACTAGGATTCAAATCCCAACTCAACTTAACTCATTTTGTGGCCTTGAGAGAGCTAGTCTCTTTCTATGGGTCTCAGTTTCTTCATCTGTAAAATGAGTTTGGATTTGATGATCTTTTATGCTCCTCCCAACTCTAATGTGTGACCTTCCTGCAATTTAATGGTCAAATGACCATCTGAACTCTTTATTCATTCTGGATCCCATGAGAAAGCTCTTATGCTTTCTTGTTCCAAGAATCCCTGCCTCCGATGCTCACCACTTGTGGGACCTTCAGGAACTTGTTCCACTTCCCTGGGACTTGGGCTCTTCATCCATAAAATGGAGAGAGAATTTGTTCCAAATGTCTTCTGAGATCCCTTCAAGCTGTATCAGAGGCAGTAATTGAATCCAGCCCCTCTCTCACGGGAGAAAGGGAAAGGAGGAACAAGGAACTGGGGAAGGAATAATGGGAAAAGGGCAGTGACTATCCCAGAACATAAATCCTTCCCCAAACTGAGGCAAAAATGCTGAACTTGCAAATCCTGCTTCAGACCCTGTGGACCTCTAGGCAAGCTGTAGAGCCTCTCTTTGCCTCAGTTTCCTCATCTTTGAAATGAGGATGATAACAGCATCTACTTTGCAGGGGCCTTGTGAATCTCAAACTTCGCAAATCTTAACGTGCTCTCTAAATGTTAGCTATTATTAGCCTTCCCAGTCTCTTTTCCAGTGTTGCTGGGCGTGAGCCCTAGCCTTTTCATTCTTCACTAAATCATAGGAGGGCTGAATGGGAGACAGTGATCAACTTGGCCTTCTTCCCATTCGCCTTTCCTCCCCCTCCTTTTCCTTCTAACAAGTCTTGGACACTCTCAAAAGAGAACTGTCATCTTGGACCTTAGGCCCGGGCTCTCCTCCCAGAATAATTCTGGGAAACCCTCGGAGACATTACAAATCAAAGTCCTGAGATTTATAGCATGAAACAATTTCCCAGCCTGGATTTGTGGAAGCAGGGGCGGGCAGGAAACAGCAAAGTAAACATCTCTTGGCTGAGAATTTAGCAAGGGTTCTAAACTTGGGGATTCTGGGCTTGTTTTTAAAATATACTTTGCTATTTCAATGTAATTGATTTATTTTGTAATCCTATGTGCTTTATTTTATGCATTTAAAAACATTCTACTGAGAAGCAATCCATAGGTTTCACTCAATTTCCAAAAGGGTCCTTGGGACAAAAAAAGGTTAAGGACCCTTAATCTCGAAAAAAGAATTCCCTTGAAGAGTCTGTCCTCCTCTTTTAAACAGTTACCTGCAAAGATTGTGCTTCTGTGAATTTGGACACCTTCACCCCCCCCCAGCAGGCCCCAGGTCATGGGTCTGAACTTTTGTATGTGCTCCTCTAGTTGTTTTCTTGGGGATCTTCATCTGACTTTTCTATTTTGTTCTACTATAGATCTATCATGGCCCCTGTATCCACTATTCCCAAACATCTGTAGCTCATTTCCAACTTCATAGATAAAGAAACTGAGGCCCACGGAGATAATACAGGTCGTAATGGTCAAAGCCAGGATTTGAAACCAGGTCTCTGATGCATGAGAAAACTGGATTATTACTATGGATATGAAAACCTTAATCTAGAGCAAAGATTCTCAGCCTCCTCTGTGTTTGTTTATTTTTGGAAATATTTCAGTATAGCTAGTTTCCTTTGTAATCCTATATATTTTATTTTACGCATTTAAAACATTCTTCTGAGAATAACTCCATAGATTTCATCCGACTGCCAGAGAGATAGATCCACCAAAAAAGTTAAAAATCCCTGATCTAGGAGAACCCTAGATGTTTTTCCCTTAATTGGGATGGCCCTGAGGGCCACAATTCAGCACCTGTGGCTCCTTCCAGCCACTGATCGTTTACAAGTCACAAACCCACAATCCTTTCAATTTCTCCTAGACTGAAGGAAAAGTTAGGTTCCAGTTCATGGAGGCACCTCCCATAACCAATGGGTTTACCCAAAAGAATCTTTAATGGATTCTGTGCTCAAATAATATCTGTTACAACAAAAATATACAGAATGTACACAATACAAAAATATTTAGAAACAAACATTGCAGATCGGGCTACTTCTCAACTATCAACTTTCTCTAGCCCTTGGAGGAGAAGGGAATCATCTGTTGGGCACTTTTATTTAAGGCAGAAATGTTATCGATGCTCTAGTTACCATGGGAAGTAGCATTGACGATATCCAAAAGAGGAAAAATCCACAGGCTTCAGGAATCAATATTATTTGCAAATTAAATTGGGAGCTGAAACTGTATTGGGTTGGGTGAGTGATGACTTTCATTTCTCTCTAGATATTAACAGTTCTTATGGAAAGCCAGCTTCAGGTCCTCACCGCAGCAGCAGAAGTGCCCTCAGCTGGTGGTGGCTTTGCTGCCATTGTAGAAGAGCCTCATTAAGGAGTTTTCCTTATTTAAAATCTCAAATGATTAATGGCATCATAGAAAACACATTTCTCCTTTGAAGGATCTTTTCCCCCCTCCTCCAAGTGCTGTAATTACCTAGTTAGTACAGTAATCTCACTGCCATTTCTGTATTTTTCCATCCTTTGGATTCAAATTAGACAAAACTCTAATAAATCACCAGCCCATCTCCCCCCAGGCCTTGTTCTAGTCTAGACTGAAGGCGTAAACCAGTTTCAGTACTTCTCCACCCCATTTCCCCATTCCAAGCTCCTGGTTTCAATGTCAGACTAGCTGGAGTAACTGTAGTGGGAAAGGAAAGGAAGAGAAAAAATTAAGACATGAATTGTTGAAGGGAGTCGAGGAATGGGGTGACTTTTAGGGGTACCCTGGTGACGGGAGGAAAAAGGTGGAAGGTACAAACCCATCTTCCTGTGACCTCGAAGTAAGAGTGGTTGGTGTTTTTGTGATTCTAGGACACCTTGAAGGCAGAATACAACCAATTACCCCCTTCATTTTTGCAGAAATTCCCAAGGCTGCCCAGTTCACTGAGTTTACCGTGGAGATCTGAGAAGGCAGGATGGGGGATTAGACTTCTGCCCATTTGTGACTCCACTTCCATGTGTCATTATTTAATGGTTCATTCAAAAGGCAACTGGGGATCAATGTTATGTGAGAATACCCCTCTCCCGAAAGCAAGGAGCAGCCAATTGTGGGCACCAGAGAGGGTGGAATTGGACATTTTGAGGAAGGTAATAATGGAGTCACTGGGGAAAGCCACAGCCCATATTTCCTCATTGCTGGAAGGGCAGAGGTGACACATTGGTGTGGGGGGTGTTCCACACTCTAGTCCTCATTATAGAACGAGCTCAGGGCTAAAGTTTAGAGCAAAGTGGACCAGCCTCCAAGAGCTTCTGAGCATCTCATCACCATCTCCTCACTAAGGAGGTCAAGTGGGCAGATTTCTCCCCTCCTACCCACAGCTTCAGGGGTTGGGAACTTGCAGAATTGACTAAGCATAGAACCCCCTAATGCAGAGAAAATTCTGACAGAACCCATCTGGTGGCTCCGTCTGCTCCTGGCCCTCGACTTGAGAAAGCCTTATCTTAGGTGGAATGGAGGATGAGACAGAACAGATACGAGAGCTCAGGAGCCCCTCCTTCCCTTTCCAATCATTCTCCTTAGCAATAAGAAGCTGCTACTGAGCCACCCAGCCCAACCCTCCTCTACCATTACCTGGTAACCCAAGTACCTATTTCCCAAAAGGGGAGAGCGTCAGCTAGGGAAAAACCAAAGTACCCCTGGTGAATGAGGTAGGGGGCTGTGTTTATATACGCAGCTAAGATCAGTCAGCCCAGTCTCTGGTTGCTGCAAAAAGGCAAGCGGGTAGCGCTCAGTTTGTCCTTGGCACAGCTCAGGTGATACTTTGGTGTAGGGTCTGGAGCGGACTAGAGTCGCTCTGGGTATTGGGACTCTAGAGTGGAAAGGCTAGTGGAGAACTGCACTTTGGTCCTGGACAGAAGCTACCTAGGAAGGGGGTGGGGATACCTTCTGGAAGCAGTTCTAGTGGAATAGACGACAGATTTTTTCCCCCAGGAAAAGCACTAAGTTGAGTTCCTGGATGCCCACCTTAAACCTACTATCATGGGGATAAACTTAGATGCTTTTTCATAGAGTCCAACTCCAGCTGAAAGGTAATTGCTACTCTGCCATCTTCCAGGGATTCTGTTTGGACATATGACCAATCGAAAGCTTCTCCCTAGACCCAGCTGCCTGCCATTCTGAAGCAGCAAATCTCTTGACTCCTCAGGGTCGGGCTGTTCCAAAGCTGTCTCTTGCCTGTCTGGCCAATTCGAACAAATGGAACGGTCAGTATGAAATGATACAGTATGTCTATCCCTTTAGAATAGGGCCTATCTGTCTAGGTAGATGGAGAAGTGACTTCCTCCCCTATCTTGGCCACGGTTTCTCCTCTGTAAGATGACCGAGTTGGATTAAATAACCTCCAAGTCTTCCTAAGTCTAATCCCCTATGAGTCTACTATGAGATGCTAACATGTCTCCCTGCAGCATTCGACAGATATCCAGAACTCCTTTCTACCTTACCCTCTTGTGGCACTCTCTTATCTCCTAACTCCCTTCATAGGGAGTCCTAGTTTCCTAAGACCACCGAATACTTCCAAGTGTTCCTGAGGGGATACTTCCTCCCCCTACCCTAATTAAGCATTACTCTGTGAGGAGATGCTATGGCCAACCTGGTAACATGTCCCTCAGAATGGGTGTGGACCCATTCTTAGCTGGAACCATGCTTGAAGTCTTCTTGGTGGATGTTCCATTTTTTGAACAATTCAAACAGGAAATTTTTCCTGGTCTCAATCTTAAATTCCCCTCCTTATAACTTCCCTCATTGTCCCTAGCCTGCCTTTTGGGATGGAATTTAATGGAACCCTCCAGGTGACAGCCCTTCAAATACATAGAGCAATGACGTCCTTCTCATTTTTACCTTCTCCAGGCTAAACATCCCCAAATCCTTCAGTTTTGTTTTGTTATTTCAGTCACGTCCAACTCTTTGTGAGTCTATCGGGGATTTTCTTGGCAAGGGTGATGAAGCGGGTTGTCATTTCCTTCTTCAATTCATTTTAACAGATAAAGAAACTGGGACAAACAAGATGAAATGACTTGCCCAGGGTCACACTACTAAATATTTGAGGCTGGATTTAAACTCAAGATTTCCTGACTCCAGGGATAGTGCTCTATAGCACAGACTTGTACCATTTTGGATGCTCTTCATCTCTTTCCCCTGCACTCTTCCCACAGCTCAGAGGATTCCCAGTGAAGGCTGGGGAGTCATTGTTTCTGCTCTGGTTCACTTATCTAGCAGGATCACCAGAGGGGAGGGAGATGAATGCAATGGGGAGGTCCCTAAAGGAACGTTGAAGCTTTGGTTAAAAGGATAAGCCCAACAGTTATCACTACTCTCTGACCCCGATAGGCAACATCTCACACAAACTCTTGTGTTCATAGATGGAGTGGGAGGTATAAGGTGGTGGTGGTGGAGGTGGACAGGGTAAGGAAAAGATCCTAGGAATAAGGGTTAGGTAAGAAGGGAGCCAGGACCTCATGGCCAAATGTCAAAGAGGAAAACCATGCAAATAAACTCAAGGATTAGGGGGTGGAGTGTGACCAGAGCAGAGTATGAGACTGTGTGTTGGAAGGATTGGTACCAAGCAGCATCCAAGGTACCCTGAATTTACTTCCCCAGTCTAGGCTTATCTTGGGACAGGGACAGGCTCATCAGTGTGGGGAGGGAAGGCTGGGCTGACACTCCAATTCATCCTGCGCTAGGTCTCTCTCCTTCCTCCCTTCTCCTGAATTGAAACTTTGGAACAAAATAACACCCACATCATCTCATAAGGGGACACCCTCCCACTTTGACTGTTGAATCCCACCTTTGCCAGTTATACCCACAAGATTATAGGAGCATAGAATTAGAGCTAGAAGGGACCTTGAAAACCATTGAGTCCAATGCCCTCATTTTACAGGACAGAAAACTGAGGCCCAAGGAAAATAAATGACTCGCTCAGGGTCACATAATATATATGCAAGGCAGGGTTAGAATCCAGGTCTTCCTGACTGCAAGTCCACTGTGGGAAAGCGGAAGGCCTCTTGTACTGACTCTTCATTCGCCCCTGGTCCAGCTGCTTTACAGAGGAAATGTCCTTCTCTTGCTGTCCCCTCCAGGTTTTAGCAGCACTAAGCACTGAGCCAGCTATGTCATTTCAAGAGCCAGACCCCTGCTCATCATTCCGGATCCCACTTTGGAGGAGAGGGGGGCACTGCTCAGTTTTAAGTTAGGGAGGACGTGAATTAACCTGGAACAAGCCCAGGCCACCCGGTAGCACCCAGAATGCCCACCCCCAGGCTTGTTCTGGAAAGACCTAACTTTCTTCATCTTTATAATGGCCTTTGAGTGAATGTCTTCGGCTAGCCATCTCATTTCTTCCTTCACTCTCTAAACCAAGCTGTCGATGAAAAATAAATGGAAAGTAAAATGCTCCAGAGTTTGATCTCCATCAGCTTCTCTGCCTCCACCTAAAGGGGCTCTTCATGGAGGAGGGGGCAGCCGGAGGTCCAATAAGCCATAGGCAAAGATATTCCAGAAGACCGCAAACAACACAAAGACTGCATACATGGCCACGAAGATCCACCACAGGGACTGGTCCTGGAGCCTCTGCTCATAGTTCCTCAGGACCACCACTCCCAGCGTGATGCCCACCGCCACACCGCCCAGGTGCGCCACGAAGCTAGGATGTGGGCACGGAGGGTATGCCGATGGGTGGAAGCGCAGCCAGACGGCCCTGCCAAACTCCATGCTCACTGTAAAGAAGAGAGACAGAGAAAGGGCCAGGTGGGTGACGGGACAGGGGAAGGTCGTAGAAGAAGAAAGTTGGAAGGGATCCCCAAATCTACCTCACTCATTTTGCAAGTCTGGAAACTGAGGAAACATAAGTGACTTGACCAACATCATGGTAGTCAGAATTGTAAATTAAAGTTGGAAGGGATCCCAAGGGGTCCCATTTTGCAGATAAAAAAACTAAGGCAAAGACAAGGTCCTACAACCGGTCTTAGGTGGGTTCTTTTGTCTCCAAATTCATCCCATTCCCACTGGTCAAGAGAACTGGATTCTAGATCTCATACCTCTGAGATTAGGTTATTCAATGGGCCATCATGATGAGTATCTTCATCTACCTAGTTCTCAGTTTTCCCATCTTTGAAATGAACGTTTACTTCCTAATTTGTAACCTTTATTTCTGACATTTTCGACTTAGAAAAAATCCTTATGATGTGTAAAATGTTGGTGATGATAGTTTATTTATTTAATCTATGCCCAGAGCTGCACAAAGACTCAGGCCAGTAGGGAATATAGTTTGGAGGGGTCAAATACAGGCAGCAGCTATACTCCCCTCCTCACGCAGCCTGAACCAGACTGAAATCTAATTGGGAAAGATTTAGCAAAATAATAAAAAAATAATAAAACATAGATAACATTAAATTTTAAAATGAATATACAATATACAGCCCATAGGGATCCTTATGTATAGATTAATGGCCCCTGTTTCTGTTCCAGCTTGAGCCTACTGCTCTCACGGATTTCTCAATTTGTCCCTTATCCTGTAACTCTGGCTGTTACCCCTAGATGGCAAAACAACAACAATAAATTTCAGCCGTGTTCTGCCCAAGCTGCTCATTTCCCAGCGTACTCTGGGAAATCAGGGCTTTCCTTTCTCTCAAGGGAAAAAGAAAAGGCATCAGTATGCATAAACTTTTATTATTATTATTTTTAATCTGGTGCCCCTAGGGAAACAGATTTCTTATCTGGCTATAGATGTGCAAACTGGTCCCAGCTCTGTAGTTTTCCACAAGAGTCTGGCGTCTCAGCCCTGAGTTAGGACTTCTACCCATATCTCATTTAAAGCTCCATGGGTCTCTGGGAAAGCTAGAAAGGGGTACAGTGGATAGAACACCAGCCCTGGAATCAGGAGGACCTGGGTTTAAATTCAGTCTCCAAACACTTAATACTTATTACTAGCTGTGTGATCCTGGACAAGTCATTTAAAACTAATTTCCTTGCAAAAAACAAAAATGCTTTGTGGGTAGTCTTTTCTTTGGGGAAGAACTTAGAAGACATCTCCTCCAACTCTCTGCATTATACATATAGGGAAATTGAGGCTAAAAGAAGGTCAAATTTTGTTTTCTTATTTTTTTCCCTTTTTGATCTGATTTTCCTTGTGTACCATGATAATCATGGAGAAATGTATGGAAGAATTGCATATATTTAACATATATTGAATTGCTTGCTCTCTAGGGGAAGAAGTGAGGGAAAGAGAGGGAGAAAAAAAACAAACACAAAGTTTTGCAGGGGTGAATGTTGAAAACTATCTATGCATATGTTTTGAAAATAAAAAAAAAGTTTTATTTAAAAAAATAAATAAGAGAAGGCCTAAAACATTGAGTAATGATGAATAGTTCTTAGAATCACAGAATCACTGGTTTTAGGGCTTAGGGACACTGAAAAGTTTCAGTGACCTGTGCAGGCTCATTGGACAAGTCATCCTGTGTCAGAAGCAGTGCTTGAATGTAGGTCTTTCTGAAGCCATACTTAGGAGATCATAGGTTTGATCCCTAGCTCACCCACCTCCAAAAGTCATGTCCAGTGCTTAGAACACAGTACAGTGCACAGAGTGGGTACTTAATAAATGCTTCTTAAATTAATTTCTGTGCAGACTTGAGTAAGTATTCCAATTTAACTCCTAAGGTAGATTGGAAGTATGCTTCAGGAGGTAAAGATTGAGGCTTCTTGTTGACCTTCCTTATCCCGATTTCCCTTTCAAACAAGCAAAATGAGGCTGTCCCCATGCACTATCAGTCCCTATCCAATCCAGAATGGACTGCTATGGTCATGCCCCTTTCCCTGCCTCCCTATATAGGAGAAAGTGGGAAATCACTGGAAAATCACATGATTTGGAATCAGAAGAGACCTGAATTTGAATCCCACCCCTGAGGATTATTAAATGCATAACCCCAAACAAGTCACTTTATACCTCAATTTCCTTATCTATAAAATGGGGATTAAAAATCTGAGTCCTTTATCTACCTGAACAGAGTTGCTCAACTGAGGTACTGGGTATAAAACATTTTGCAAACTTTAAGGGATGAGGCAAATGGACACTTACTACAAATTAAGGCCACGGCCATCCTCAGCAACTTGAACTGACACTCCATTCCTGACCAGTTCTGGAGGGGAAAGGAAAGAAACAGAAATTAATTCTATACAAAGAACCTTACCTTAAGAACTGAGCTGCTTATAGCATAGGAATATGATGGCATACTCTTGTGCTATAAGAAATGATGATGGGGATGGATTCGGAAAAACCTGAGAAGATCTGTATGAACTTATGCAGAATGAAGAGAGCAGGAGAATAATTTATATGATTAAATATTATTTTAAAAATTAATCATTGAGATTTAAAAGACTCTAACCCGTAATTTCAGAGGACCATCTGATGAAACAGCTTATCCACCTTCTTACCAAGAGGTGATGGACTAAACCCACAGGAAGAGACAAACTTTTTGGACATGATGAAATTTGTTTTAATTGGTTAGGTGTATTTGTTACAAAAGTTTTGTTTTTCTATTTTTGTTTTCAATAAGAGGAGTGTGAGAGATAAAGTGAATCTTTGTTCATGGAAAACAAAAAGAATTGAACTAGATAAGTGAATCCGATCATATTTAAAAAAGAAAAGCAAGGTGTTTATAGTAGAGACCTGCAGTTTCATGTTATAATCCTCTCTCCTAATGCCCATATTATTTGGTATTTGTTAAGAATAAAAAATCTTTTAAAAGAACTGAGCTATAAAGCCAGTTCCTGCAAAGCAGATAAATGCTTTCTACCCAAGAGAACGGAAATCAGTGTTATTTCTTTTCTAAGTTAATTCTCTATTAGTTGTAAGCTTCTATAGAGGCGGAATTATTTCATTCTTTGTCTTTCCATCCCAGCATCTAGTACAGTGAATGGTGCTTAATAAGTGCTTATTGATTGATTTAACATAAGAATTCCAGCACAGTTTTGTAAAGTAACTGCTATCTTACTCCAACATCCTCCTTCTCCAAGTGCATTTAGGGATTCACTTTTTGGAAACTCAAACTGCTTGAAAGCTTTTCAGTGGCACATCAATGGCATAAAGCATGGAGGGATTGTTTGCTGCCTGCCTCAAAAGCAGTTCAGTGGTTATTTTCAAGTTCCCTTTTGGGGGAGAATGAGTTAAATCAAGGCATTTCCCACAAGGAGCCCAGTTCAGCGACGAGTATCTGTGCCAGGGAACACACAATGAATTCTACTGTGTAAAAGGTTTGCTCTCTAGTGAACAGCCTGTGAAGGGCAAATTGGTAAAAAGAGAAATCTTTAGGCGTCTCCTTGTACCTCCCCTTTCCTATTATTTGTCACTGACCAGCAAACCGTTCTTTTCAAAATGTGAGATGTAAGACACACAGATTCTCTTTAGAATACGAAATCTAATCCCCAAATAGGGATGCAGTAACTTCTAAGAAGCAGATGGCTGGGGAGTGTCACTGGCTGCTTTGGGTCCCAAAGGAAAACTTCATGAGAGATCAGCAACAACAATAAAAAAAAAGAGTAAGGTTTTTCTCAGTGGCTTTGATCGACACAATTCTATTTCTGTTGATTTTCTAAGGGTGTAACTTCTAATCTGTCCTAGGTTGGGTACCCATTAACATAAAAACTAGAAGGGAATTGGAGGATTGATCTAGTCTAACTCCTTTCTGAGGTTTCCCCAACAGGTGACCATCAAGCCTTTGTGGAAATGCTCAGTGATGGGAACCTCACTCCTTCACAACTTCAGTCTACTGGATTGTTGGGAAGCTACATTTGTTACTAAGTCCTTTCCTCATATAAAGATGAGCTATACCTTCCTGGTACTTTGTATAACCAAGGCATTTCACAGTTAGAAAGGACCTCCGAGATCATCTACTGCAATTTCGAACTGAAAAAGAATTCTCTTTCCAGTGGACTTGACAAATGGTCATTCAACCTGTGCTCAAAGACCTCTGATGAGGGGGAGCTCACTACCTTCCAAGGCACACTACTCCACTTTTAAATTGCTTTAATGGTTAGAAAGTTTCTCCTAACACCCCAACATGATCTCCCTGCAATTTCCATCCAGTGCTTCTGGGTGGAAACAGAACAAGACCAGTACTTTCACATGACGGCCCTTCAAATAGTTTGAAGAAAACTATCGAATGTCATTCAATCCAAATACTTTGGAGATGCGCAGGTTAGGCCAGACAAAATTCATTTCCCCATTTTAGAGGAAAAAGCAGATGGAGCAAGGAAATGCTTTCAGCAAGGTGTTTGACAAAGGTTCTTCTTGTAAGAGGGATAGTTTTTCCGTGGTTCAGTTAGATAGCCAGACTAGTTGAACCCAAAGAGAAGTCAACTATTAATGGATTGAAAGCAACTTGGAGGAAGTTCTCTAGTGCGGTAGCTGGAGGTCAGTCTATGGCCCTGTGCTATTTGATACTTTAGTCAATGACTTAGATATGATATAGACAATAATCTTAGTAGCCTCAATGCGAGTCAACAGCACAACACATCGGTCAAAAAATTAATATTCTGCTAGATTGTGTTTTTTTATTTTAATAACCTTTTATTTAGATTGTGTTAAGAAAGGCATAACATCTAGAAGAAGAGAGATAGCTGATAGTACCCCATAACTCAGTCTAGTCAGACCACATTGGGGGGAAATGTCGTATAGACAACATATTTGGAAGATTTATACATAACACAAAGTTGGGAAGGATACCTGGCTAACAAGGAAAGATTCTTGCCAGGATCTTTCAGGCAAGATTCAAAAAGATCTCAATATGTGAAAATGACAGACTAACCCTATTATGGTAAAGTTCAGTAGAGAGGGTACTTGAGTTAAAAGTGCAGGCTAGGAAAGACATAACTAAATGACAAATGTGAAGAAGATCTGGATGTCTTAGTAGAGCTATCTGAGTCGATAGCATAATATGGCAGTCAACCAACTAACACTCTCCATGGTTATGTTAAGAGAGACTTAGCATCCAGAAGGAGATAGCTTATAGTGCCTCTGACTCTGGTCAAACTTTCTCTCTCTCTCTCTCTCTCTCTCTCTCTCTCTCTCTCTGTCTGTCTATCTCTCCCTTCCTCCCCCCTCTGTCTCTGTCTCTGAGTGGAAATATTGTGAGCCTCATATTTTTAGGAAAGACATTGATCAAATAGAAGCCCATCCATCAGAGGACAATCAAGGTGGAGAGGGTCTTGAAAACAATCCAAGATGAGGACCGTTTGAAGAAACTTGGGTTGATCAACAATGAGAAGATTTAGAGGAGACATGATACTCGTTTTCTAATGTGTGATAGGTTGTCCTATGGAAGAGTGATAACGTTTGTTCTGCTTAGTACCAAGGACAGATCTAGGAGAAAGGAGAAGTTGTAGAGAGGCAGACTTGAGCTTGATATAAGGAAGCTTCCTAAGAATTAGAGCCATCCCCAAGTGAAATGGGAAATTTGCCTCTGGATTTAGTGAATTCCCCTTCACTGGAGCTCTTCGAGGGGAGACAATCACAGATGGTATCAAAAGGATCCCTGCTTTGGATGGAATAATGGATGGAGTGTTATAATGGGAAGCAGGAAGAGCTGAGGTCTCAAGATCCTATCTGTGCTGTTTGGCCCTAACCAAGCCACTTAGCCTTTATTTATATCCGTTTTCTTATCTATGAAATAAGTATAATAATAGTTTCTCTCTCAAGGTTGTTATGAGAATCAAATGCAGTAATATTTAGAAAGCTTTTTTCAAACTTTAAAATGTATAAACACTAGCTATTATAATTAAATTGCTAATTGCTCACATGTCACCTCAAAGGTCCATCTGTCCTCTTAGATTCTACAAGTCTACTAAGTGTTTATTATGAGTAAGAAACTGGGCCAGCTCTTAGGACCAACAATGATGAAAAAACATGGTGCTCAGTCTCAAGGAACTTAAAATCTAATAGAGGGTCCATAACATGTGCATAAATGAGCATGTCATGGGTTGTTATTGTCAAGTCATTTCAATCATGTCTGACTTTTCATGACTCCATTTGGGATTTTCTTGACAAGAAATTGAAATTATTTGCAATTTCTTGCTCCAGCTCATTTTGCAACAGGCTTAAGTGACTTGTCAACATCACAGAGCTAGTTGGTGTTTGAAGATGGATTTGGATTCAGGTTTTCCTGATTCCAGGGCCAACGCTTTATCCCTTGACAGCAGCCGCTCATAAAGTGGGATAGAGTGACATAAACATAAAGAAGAGATTCCCAAAGATGGCAAAAGAATATGAGTGGACAGAACACTTCAACTGTAGAAATCATGGAAGTTTTCGTGGAAGAAGTGAACCCTGAGGTGGAGGTGAAGAGAAAGATTTTAATTGGCAAGGATGTGGATGGAGGGAGTTCTCAGCATGGAGAAATGACTCTGAGAACATCAAGAGGCAATACAGAGCTAGCACAGAACCAGAAGAAAAAAGAGCCAGTTACCCCATTTGAATGTGTAAAGGCAAGCAGGGTGAAACATAGCTAGGACAAGAAGGACAGAAGTCTTCTGTGTAATGAAACTGTCAGCCAGACAAGTCAAGAATTTATCAGATATTCTAATTTAGAAGACCCCTATTTCTGCTATTTCCCACCCATTCCCAACTGCTTTCCAATAACTTTTCCCCTAAGGTTCTTGAATCTTCATATACAGGCATAAGATCTGTGTGCCCTATGTAAGATGTGTATCCACATGGGTTATCTAAAGGTATAGCCAAGGCTAATGGATAGCAAAGAGAAGTCACAAAAGTTATACAAATTAGAATATACTAAAAATATACAAGAGAAATGATCTTATTTTAGCTCGGAGAGAAATGAGATCTTCTTTCAGAACCAAGAAAGGGTCTGATCTCTTGAAGAGCTACATGTTGTAGCCTCTAGGAAAGAAGGCTAGAAATCAGAAATATGTTCATAAGCCAGCTTCCCCTAAGTGTCTGCTGCTTCTCTCTGAACCTGTGTCTCTGTCCACAAGTCTCTGGAACCACATGTATCTGTTTCTCAAGAAGCTTTGGCCCCAGTTCCAACCCTCAAATAGGTATGAAGTATGTGACTTCACCAGTCTCCCCTATATAAGGTGTAGGAGTGACATCTCATTTCACAGTGCTAGCTCTTCACAAAATACTCCAAGACTAGAAGTTTGACACACACACACACACACACACACACACATTCTCTCTCTCTCTCTTTCTCTCTTTTTCTTTCTTTCTCTCTCTCTCTCTCTCTTGCTCTCCCTTCCTCCCCTGTCTCTCTCTCTTTTATCTCTCTCTCTGTCTCTGTATCTCTCTCATGTGCACATGCATGTATGTTGCACAATATACATGTGTACACATCTATAGAGATATATGTTTGTTTCTTTATGTTCACACACATATGTATACATGATGATCCCGGGGTCTCCTTTGGTCCTAGGGCTGTATCCACTGAAACAGAATTTTTAGGATTGGAAGAGATTGTAGGAGTCACAGTGAGGTTCGAAGCCCTCATTTTCACAGGTGAGGAGGTAGTGCTCAGAGACAGGGATACAGTGACTTAATGGCAGCACCAGGGCCAGAACCAGCTTCCAGTCCCTCCCTCTACTTTCTCCAATGTATGTTCACAATCTGTGTTCACAAAAATAACTCATCATCTTGGCCTTTTTCTCTCTGGCTCTGGTTTCTCTCTCCCCACCCCCATTTCAACCCCAAAGCAAATATTTTATAGGCCATCAGCTAATCCCAATAGCAGTCAGGGGGTGAAAGTATAATGTCACCCTTTTTCTTCCAGCTGTCTCATTTTCTAGGACCATTATTTTTGCCAATAAAATTAGCACAGCAAAACAACATGTGAGGGAAAAAAATCACACTCATACTCTGAACGCTACCTCTATAAATGTTCAAAAAGCCTTGGGGCCCTTGAGAAATTTTTTTTTTAAACCCTTTGAAACCTTTTAATTCAATTCTCTCTCAGATTCCAGTCAAGCGAGAAAGTAACTACCACTGTGTCAACTTTGCTTCTACAACATCCTTGACAGATGGTTGTGCAAATTTTTGCTTGAATACTTCCATGGCTATGGAGCTCACTACACTGTACATCAGCCCATCTCACTACCAGACAGTTGCACAACAATGGATTCATTAATCATGAACATGGACATTACTGTCACCCGACCATCAAGATCTCAGCTACATAGACCCAAGTGGAAATTTATATTCCAAGGCAAGTTGGCATTCTAATTTTAAATGGTTTCCTGTTACATTTACAAGAAATATCTCATCTTGAGAAATCCTAGAGAATGAATAAAAATCCAAACTTACTAACACAAATTAAGGTGAAATTATTTGTATTATAAAAAGACTTTTTATATTTAAAAAGAAAAAGGATTCAGAGCTTTGCTACTTAGTAGGTGGCTCAGAGGCTAGAGCACCAGGTCTGACATCAGGAAGACTCATCTTCCTGAGTTCAAATCTGACTTCAAGCCCTTATTATCTGTGTGACCCCGGCCAAGGCCCTAAACTCTGTTTGCCTCAGTTTCCATATATGTCAAATGTCCTGGAGATGGAAATGGGAAATGACTATGCTATCTCTGCCAAGAGAACCCCAAAAGGAGTCAAGTTTTGTGGCTTCAGTTTCTTCCTTTGTAAAATGTGAGAGTTGTTCTAGATGGCCTTTGACGTGTCCTTAAACTCTAGAATTTATGAATCACCTCTTAATTTCTTTTAGGCCATAAACGTCTATATTCTTTTTTGATTCAATTTTAAAACACAGGTTCACAGAATTTAGATTCATAGCTGAACAAGACCATTAGGACTTATCTAGTTCAGGTTTTTCCTTTAACAAATAAAGGAACTGAGGCTCAGAAGAGTTGAATGACTTGTTCGAGATTATGCAGGTAGCAAATGGCATGATTTCAAATTAAGTGTTTCTTCCAGTTTATAACAATTCAGACAACTTATAATTTTTTTACTACATCTATTACATCAAATGTATATATGTGCATATATGTAATCATATATACACACATATATGATATAAATGGCTAAGAATTGAACTTAATTATGTGACAGAAAAAATAATCTGGGTTTCATTTTTCAATCGGGAATCCATTTGGATTTTCTTGGCAAAGATACGAGAGTGATTTGCCATTTCCTTCTCCAGCTCATTTGACAGATGAGGAACCTGAGACAAACAGGGTGAAGTGACCTGCCCAGGTTCATACAAATAGTAAGTGTCTGAGGTTATATTTGAACTCATGAAGATGAGTCTTCTTGATTCCAACCTGGCACAATGAGTGGCACTCCACAATGGCGCCACTTACCCGTCCAAAGAATAACTAGGGAACCGATCAATCATGTTTCTGTTTTTCTCTTTGTTTTGAAGCTAATTCTTTATTTTAAATAAAGAACCCAGTACATTGACCTTTGGAAAATGAAATACTCCTGAATCTGGCTTCCTGGTATAAATTTCCAAGGCTTCTAGTATTCAAATCTATTTACAATGACCTTAGGAAAATCTTTAATCTTGCCGGGCTTCCATCTTTTCATCTGAAAAGTGACAGAGCTGGATGGGATGGTCTCAGGGCTTATATAGCTCTAAAGCTGGGTATTCTACAATAAATAAACACATTCATTTCAAGACAGGGTCTCTTACTTAAACTTAATCAGCCTTGGGAACAGAAATGTAAACACAATTATGATGTTTTTCTTAAGTGTGATCGGTAAATTTTTCCAGTTGTTGTTCCCTGTGCAACTACCAGTTGGAGTTTGTAAAGATTACACATTTAAAATAAATATTCACACAGGATGAACTGAAAACAAATTCTCAGTTGCTTGGGTTGAAAATGACTCAATGTCTAGCTCCCTGCTCAACAGAGAGCTAACGTGGGCAAGGAAAAAGCAAAAGTGGCTGCCAACAAGGAGAAAACCAACTAGCTGGGTCAGGAAATGAGTTGTTTTGTCTCGGCAGGGCGCAGACAACTTTCTGAGAGGGCCAACCCCCAGTGTCTTACAATGGGGAGGAGCAGAATGAGCTTAGGGAAATCTCTTGGCTTCGGATGGGTGCCTCTGCCAGACCTCACTGGATGGAGCTATTCAGCTCATTAGCCCAAGAAGACCAGAAGGCAGAGAGCCTCCGCTTCCCTCCCTCCTCTCCCCAGGGAATACTCCTGCAAGCTGGTGGCTGGGAGCTCTTAGAGATTCACCAGCTCAGCTGGTGTCCCTCCGATAGCTCTCCCTGAATCACAGTTTCCCAGTGGGGGATGGGTGTCGGGAATGGGCGGGGAGAGAGGGAAGGGCCGGCTTCCTCTGACTTGTTTGTTTTTAATTATCCATGTGTCCTTTTCTTCTCTGTTCTTTCATTCCCACACGCATGCTCACAGGCTCCCCACAGGATGTAGGCATTTCCTTTGATTACTGAAAGGAATGTGTGTGGTTTGGGGAAGGAAAGATGGGTCTAGGGAAGGAGGAAGAGGAGGAGGAAAAAGAGGAGGAGGAGGAAGAGGAAAAGGAGGAGGAGGAGGAAGAGGAAAAGGAGGAGGAGGAGGAAGAGGAAAAGGAGGAGGAGGAGGAAGAGGAAAAGGAGGAGGAGGAGGAAGAGGAAAAGGAGGAGAAGGAGGAAGAGGAAAAGGAGGAGGCAAAGGAAACCGGAGGGAATTCTGGTGAAAACTTGGGTTGGGAAAAAGAAAAGGACAATCCCATTTTAAGTGTCTCCCATTGTAACTCACAATGTACTGTGAAGGTTTTCGAAGACTGCCCTGTATTTGTTCCATAGAGTGTGGAGCTAAGCAGATACACAGAGGCCCTGAAGTCATCCAAGGAACAAGTGCAGTCTGGCTCCTCCTCCTTTCTTTTCTTTTTTTTGGGGGGATGGGGTGGGGGATAAGGGAGGAGGCCATTGTACAAAGGGGACTTGGTTGGATATTAAATGAGCCAGAAATTTGGAGGGGTGGGAAGCAGGAGAGAGATGAGAATAATGAGGGCAAGAAACCGGGAAAGTGTTGAGAAAGCTCCAGAGCCCCTGGGCTTAGGGGGTGACAAGGGGTAATTAACAAGTCTGGCCAATGACAGTGACAAATACGCGGAGACAGAGAGAGGCAGAGGCAGAAAGACAGACAGACACAACGAAAACGGACAGACAGAAAACGGACAAAAAGAAAAAGAAAAAACAGACAGATAATGAAAAAGGAAAAAGAGAGAGAGAAACACAGAGACAGAGAGAGGTAGAGGCAGAAAGACAGACACAATGAAAATGGAGACACACACACAGAAAGAGACACAGAGAGACAGAGAGACAGAAACACACACAGAGAGATAGAGAGAAAGAAAAACAGAGACAGACATAATGAAAAAGGAAAGAGAGAGACAGAGAGAGAGAGACAGAGACAGAGAGAGGTAGAGGCAGAAAGACAGACACAATGAAAAAGGCAAGAGAGACACACACAGAGAGAAAGAGATACACAGAGAGAGACAGAGAAAGACAGACACAGAGACAGACATAATGGAAAAGGAAAAAGAGAGACAGAGACAGAGAGACAGAGACAGAGAGAGACACACACAGAGAAAGGGACACACAGCGAGATACAGAGAAAGAAAAACAGAGACAGACACAATGAAAAAAGCAAGAGACACACAGAGAGAGAAAGAGACACACCCAGAGAGACAGAGAAAGACAGACACAGAGACAGACATAATGGAAAAGGAAAAAGAGAGACAGACAGAGACAGAAACAGAGACAGAGAGAGACACACAGAGAAAGGGACACACAGAGAGATAGAGAGAAAGAAAAACAGAGAGATAGACATAATGGAAAAGGAAAGAGACAGACACACAGAGACAGACAGACACAGAGACAGAGAGAAGCAGAGACAGAAAGACAGACAGACACAATGAAAAAGGAAAGAGACACATACACACAGAAAGAGACACAGAGAAAGAAAAACAGAGACAAACATAATGAAAAAGGAAAAAGAGAGAGACAGAGACAGGCAGAGATAGAGAGACACAGAGACAGAGAGAGACACCCACAGAGAAAGGGACACACAGAGAGATAGAGAGAAAGAAAAACACAGAGACAGACATAATGGAAAAAGGAAAAAGAGAGAGAGACAGAGAGACAGAAACACAGAGACAGGCAGAGACAGAGAGAGGCAGAGATAGAAAGACAGACAGACACAATGAAAAAGGAAAGAGAGACATACACACAGAGTCACAGAGAGAGACAGAGAGACAGACATAATGGAAAAAGAAAGAGAGAGACAGATAGAGAGACAGAAACACAGAGATAGACAGACACAGAGACAGAGAGAGGTACAGGCAGAAAGACAGACTGAAAAAGGAGACAGACAGACAGAGGTAGAGAGTCAGAGACACATACAGAGAGATAGAGAGAATGAATGAAAGAGAATCATGGACTTCACACAAGTTAGATTCCTCTATGGGCTTGTCATTAAGTGGATACTGGATTGGACATGGGGGAAATAAGGGCTACAGTCCTAGCACAAACACAAGAATAATAGAGGATGGAAATAGTTGGTGTATATGTGTGTGCTATGTGCGTGTGGATGGGCATGAGTGTGTGTTTATCAAGTCTAAAATGGTTTTTAAAAAATATTTTTAAAGGGAAAAAAAAGAATAATGATGGAATCTTAGCAGCTGTTGTCCCAGACCCACTATCCTGTTCACTAGAACAAAAGGGCTTTTTGCCATGTACATCCTACCTGAGATACAGCCAATCATGGGGATTTTTCCCATGCCCATCTTATCTACGCTTGTCCAGACATATCTGAGATTGTCCAATTTCCCTATTTTGCCCAATTCTCCTCTTCTTTCTTCCTTTCCCTTTTTTCTATAATCCCATACTTTACACTGCACTGGGGTGCCCCTCTCCCTTAAGAGGAAGCTCACAGGATGCATCACCCCTTACCTTACATGACCTTTGCTTGATTTGGAGACATTCTGAGCCTGAATTCTTTCAGAGATGACCCTGCAACCCACGCCCGGGTGCCCCCACATTTTGGTGAACCCCAATAAAGAATTTGTTCAGTTGAGAATCCTAGGGAAGGCGGGAACAGACAGGCAGGAAGTAGGTTAGAAGGGCACTCACCATCACAATGTTGGCCAGGTGGGCAGAGACAAGTGCATAGACCCCTCCGGAGGAGCCAACGACCGGGGCTGTCATGTCAGCCACAGACACTGCCAAAGAACCTGTTGTAGAAAAGGCATTGGAAACTCTTAAGACTCCTTCCACCACACCATGTCTCACCAGCACCATAATTCCACTTTTGCTTATGAACTTATTTGATGGGATAAGACTTCAGTGACTTTGAATCTTCTGGGCAAGCTCAGGGGGGAGGGGGAAAAAAGCTTTAGGGCTCTACCTGGATTTGCAGCAACCTGCTAAATGATTCATTGAATCCCTGCACAGTTTTCCATCTCCCGGCACTCTCCAACTTCAGTGAATCACAGAATTTCTGAGGTGTAAAGAACCCCAGAGGTCAGCTTACCCAAAAAAGAATCTATATCATAATATTCCTGAGAAGGGGTCATCCCATCCTGCCATTACTTAAATCCTCCAGAGGGAGGAAATCCACCACTTCTCCAGGCAGCCAATTCTACTTTAATTGTTGGACAGCAAGTCCAAATCTGCCACTTCTCCTTCCGCCTATTAGTCCTTGTTCTTTCCTCAGTGGCCAAAAAGCACAAGACTAATCTGCATCCTACATGTGTGCACGCACACGTGCGCGCGTGCGCACACACACACACACACACACACACACGTGTCCCTCAATACTTAAAGGGATCACATCTTCCCATACCCATCTCTCCAGGATAAACATTCCTAGTTCTCTGAGAAACACCATTAGGGGCCAAAGAGGATAGAGTTCTGAACCCAAAGTCCAGAAGATCTGAATTCAAATCCAACTACACACACTCACTAGCTGTGTGACCCTGGACAGGTCATTTCATTCTGTTTCCTCAGTTTCCTCATCTGTAAAATGAGCTGGAGAAGGAAATGACCAACTATCGCAGTATCTTTGTCAAGGAAATCCCAAATAGAGTCAGGAAGTAACAACAATCACTAAACTGGGAGAATACCAGGACCCTCAACCACCGTGAACTCCAACCAAGAAATGTAGACCCCCAAGAATACAACTCAGAAGGGCCAGTGTTTCCTCATTTACTGCCTGATTCCCTATGAGACAATGTGGAGAACAGTAGAAGGAAGAATGGGTGCAGAGTCAGAGGAGCAAATTTCATATTCTTCCGTGCCATTTTCCTGTGCAACTTGGGGAAGATCTCTGCAAAATGAGGGAGGTTTCCGGATGACTTCCAAGATCCCCATCCTCTCCTCCAACTCTCACAGACTTTGCCTCTTCCTTCCAAGGGCAGTGTTAGTTGCCATTCCATAAATGACCCCTCTCTGTTCCCTTTGGCCGGGCATGGAAGTAAAAAGCCCCACCTCTGACCCTTGGGTGATCTTGCAGAAGTCCCTTGTAACCTCCCTGGGTCTCAGTCTCCTCATCTGAAGAGTGAAGGGGTTGACCTAAATGGCCTTTAGGGCCTCTTCTGGCTCTCTATCTGAGCCAATGATCAGTTATACCACAACTATTGGTCTTGGGTACATGACTTCTTCCCTTTGGGCTTTGATTCCCTCATTTATATAGTTGGGGAGGGTGGGGTTGCCTAGGGAAAGAAATGGCAAATCAGTGCACCTCGATGGTGCACTATGGTCCAGGGGATCACGACTAAATTACTGACCAATAATAGCAAGGTCCCGTCCGCGCCAAAGACTGGACTGCTGTGTGGGACTAGCAGACAGGCCCAGAGTCGGCTGCCCTGACACTTCATTACCAGCCAACAAGCATATGTTGGCACTTCCTAGGTATGTGGAGCCAGATGTGGCAGAGGACATCGAGCTGGCCCCAGGGCTAGGAAGAACCGGCTTCACAGCTTCCTCTGACACATACTATCTTTCTGACCCCAGGCAAAGCAGTGTCCCAGATAATTCTTTAACACTCTAGGTTTTGAAGAAGGAGCCAAACTAGCATTGGTGGAAAGAATTCCCTCATCCGGGAGTTCCTTATGCCAGTGACATCATAGACCATTCCCTATCCCTATGTGCCAGGCACTGGGCTAAGCACCGAGGGTACACATAGAAAAGACAAAAAAAATCCCCATTTGAATGAGAGCATCCCCCTGCTGTAGACTGGAAAACTTCTAGGAAACTATAATTTCTGTGTCCTCCTCCTTTTTTAAATGGGGCTCTCAAGCAAAAGCAGGGCAGGAGATTGAGTTTAAATATTAAGTAATAACAACAGTAATAAATCAGATTTCTATGGCACTTTCAGTTTGCAAAATATTTTCTTCACCACACTCCTGTGGAATGGGTAGGTAGCTTAAATCCCCATTCTCCAGGTGGAAAAACTGAGGTTAAATTACTTGCCTGTTATTACGCAGTTAAGGTAGGATTTGAATCCATGTCTCTGGATTCCAGGATTCTAGCCACCCCACAACTCTGTCTCTCCTATGTCTCAGATTCCCATCTTTTGGGAGGCAATGTGGTGTAATGAATAGAGTCAAGAAGACCTAGGTTCATCAATTTGCTGCTGTGTGATTGTAGGCAAACCTCTGAGCCACCATTTCCTTTTCTGTAAAATGAGAGGATTTGACAAGATACTCTAAAATCTATGATCCGATAATCCTAAAATCTATGAAATGGGAATACGCCTTTGTTATAAAGCAGCTGGTCAAGCCATTTAGCCCCCTTCAGTTTCCCCAGCTGTAAAATAAAGTTAATAATAGCATCTAACTCCCAGGATTCTTGTGAAGATCAAATGAGATATTTGTAAATTTTTCCCTTCTTGCATTTGGAGCAATTTTTTTCCTGAGGCAACTGGGGTTAAGTGACTTGCCCAGGGTCACGCAGCCAGGAAGTGTTGTGTTAAGTCATATTTGAACTCAGGTCCTCCTGATTTCAAGACTGATGCTCTGTGTTCACTACACCAACTAGCTGCCCCATTTGGAGCAATTTTATACAACTGGCTGATTCTTTTTTCCTCCATTCTCCTCTAAATCCCTTCATCACCTCCCATTTTTCCTCTGCAAGGGCCTGAAAGCTCTCACTCTCACTGCTACATCCCTCTCTTTTCTCCCTCCTTCCCAACAGCAGACCAGAGTTAAATGACGGCTAACAGATATCTTCTAAGTGGGGTTTTGGGGGGAAATGTCCTTGAAAAGAAAGCAGTAAAGACAGAGACCTGGACCACTTCTGGAGGAGAGAAAACAGGTCCAAGGAAGGCTAGCTTTGGGCCTGGGTGGGAAGAAGCTCCAGAGAGAGCCAGTTAATTTATTGTCCTCTCCCTGTTAAGTGTGATCAATGGCCAGGGCTTCCCGGGAAGGGCACAAGAGGCTAAAAATAGCTGGGAGGGACAGCGCAGGGGCTCAGAGGAGGTTCAGGGATGATGAGAAGTTGACTAGCTAGCTATGACTTGGTGAGTGTGCAGAAATTTCCACAGGGAAAATGCCCTCAGGCTCAATGGCCCTTTCCTCAGTAGATAATGGAGACAGAGAGAAAAGGGTGGCAGAAGCCCAGCCTTCTTGGCTAGAGCCTTTTCAGGCCTGAGTGGAGTAGCTGCTGGGGCCTGGTACTTGGGAATGATCTCACGGAAGCCAAGAAAGACACCGGGCGGCTAGGGGGCTTCCTGGATGGATTTACGTGTCAGGAAGTTTGAATCTGGCCTCAGACACTTACCGGGTTGTATGATTCTGAGCAAATCACTTAACCCCACTCAATCTCTGTTGTTTTTTAATCATTTTTCAGTCGTGTCCAACTCTTTATGAGTCCTTTTGGGGGTTTTTCAGAGCAAGGATACTGGAGTGAGTTGGCCATTTCCTTCTTCAGTATGTTTTACAGATGAGGAAACTGAGGCAAAGTGAGTTAAGTGACTTGCCCGGGGTCACACGACTAATAAGTGTCTGAGACTGGATTTAAACTCAGGCCTGGCATCAGATGTAATAAAAGCACCTGCCGCTCAGAGTTGTTGTGAAGATCAAATGAGACAATTTGTTAAGCTCTTTGTAAACCTTAAGGTTCTAATCCTTAGCATCCATGATCTTTACTAGGTCACAGAGCCAGGAGGCTCCTAGAAAGATGTAGTGGAAGGAACTTGGAGCAAAAGGAGACTTGGTTTCGAATCCCAGCTCCAGTAATCATAGGCAAGAGACCACCTCTCAGCCTCAGTTTTCTCAGTAAAATGAGGATTATCCTACTTACATAGTCATGGCATAAAGTCTGGAGAGCTGGTTTTAAGGCAAGATCTGGATTCAAGTTTGACCTCTGACATAAGTTAGCTGTGTGATACTAGGTTGTCCCTAGGGCGTAGTGGTCTGGTGGAAAAGGGACTGGATGTCAAAGCGGGAGGTCTGAGTTCAAATTTTGCTTAGCACAGTTACTAAGGGTGTGACTGACCAAGTTATTTAGGCTCCCTGTGTCTTAATTTACTCATATATAAAGTGGGGATAATAGTAGCACCTCCTTCCCAGGGTGTTTGTGAGGCTCAAATGAGACAATCTATATAAAGACAGCTGATAACTGTGCAGTCCTGAATAAGTCCCTTAATATCCCAGAACCTATTTCCTCATCTGGAAAATGGGGATAATAATATTGGGAGTTACCCAATATTATTTAGATTTTGCAAATCTAAAAAAGCACGAGATAACTTATGAATGGCTCAGGGAAGTGGCTCCATGAAAACTAAGTTTGAATCTTGCTTCAGACGCTTACTAGTTGTGTGACTCTGATCAAGTCACTTAACTCTGTTTGCCTCAGTTTCCTTTTCTGTAAAAAAAGGGGGGGGCTGGAGGAGGAAGTAGAAAACCATTCCAGGATCTTTGCCCCCCCCCCAAAAAAAAAACCAAACCCAAATGGGATCATGAAGAATCCAACCCAACTGAAAAAGCACAACATAATCTCTATTAGTTGCATGACTCTGGGCAAGTCACTTAATCCTGTTTGCCTCAGTTTCCTCATCTGTAAAATAAGCTGGAGAAGGAAATGGCAAATCATTCCCATATCTTTATCAAGAAAACCCCAAATAAGGTCATGAAAAGTTGGACCCAACTAAACAAGCAAAACATCCTGATTCCTAGTAATAATTTAAGTCTCAGATCAAGATTTCTCAGTTCCCTATAACATGTCTGTCACCTTTGTTTTTCTTTCCATAAAAGCTGAAAAATTCTCATGGCTGTTAAATTTGGAGATTGGCTTTTTAGATGGAGCTAAAGCATATTTATTGAGCCTGATAATAAATAATGCACAAGAAAATCACCAGTGGGGCTTGGGGCTCTCTGAGATGCCGGGGATGGATTTAGGCAAGATATCAGGGACAATTTCCTGCCCAGCGGGACTGTGGGATTCTGGAAAGGAAGAACGGCAATAGCTAGCTTTCCCATCTCCGAAGAGTTATAAGAAATAATTGGAAAAAAATCTTTTGTTTTTTGTCCTCAGCTCTTAGTCCAGTGAGTTGCCTTGCAAATTAAAGCACCTCTTAAATGCCAGGCTCCCCCATATCCAGCCTAGATGCATCCTTAGCATCTTTGAGCACCCCAAGTCTCACTGGTGATTTTCTTGTGTGTTATATATAGGGCTTAACAAACATGTTTTGGCTCTATCTAAAAAGCTAATCTGCAAATTTAAAAGTCACAAGAATTTGGCAGCTTTTAAGGAAGGAAACAAAAGGTAGGGTACTAATTGGGAATCTTGGTCTGAGACTCAAATTACTACTAGTAATCATGTTGCTGTTCAGTTCAGTTGTGTCCAAGTCTTCATGACCACATTTGGGATTTTCTTGGCAGAGATACTGGAGTGGTTTGTGATTTCCTTCTCCAACTCATTTTCCAGATAAGGAAATTAAGGCAAATGTGGTTATAAGTGATTTGCCCTTACCTTACATTTATATAGTAGTATCCTTTTTAAAGTTTGCAAAATACTTTCTTCACAATGATCCTGAGAAGTAGCTTCCAGAGTTATTACCCATTTTACAGATGAGGCTCTGAGATATTAAAGGGACTTGTTCAAGTCACACAGTTTCCAAGTCTCTGAGGCAGAATTTGAACCCAGGTCTTTAGACTTCCAGTCCAACACTGATTCTCCAGTTAGGATTTACTAAGTCCATTGAGGACTTACAGAAAGATCAGATAGTTCCTCTTCCAAGGTTCAAGGATACACAGCGATGCTTCTGACTAGGATTCTTCCTGGGCACCAAGGTTAAAGAATGAGGATCTGACCATAACCCTCCTGCTCTGATCCCCTTCTATCCCTTTCTGGGTTTCTTTGCTGGATGCAGAAACTGAGTCCAGCACCTGAAAGAGAAGCTCTGGGACACTGAGTCTCTGAGCAGACTCCAGGGTTGCCTTCACTAAAGGATGTCTCTGATGCTATGGATTTCCTTGAATCATGTAAAAGTTGGAAAGGCTGAGTAGGGCAATACAAGAAGACAGAGATCCCTAGTTCAAATCCTTTGTCTGGTTCAAGATCTGTGTGACCTTGGGCTTAACTTCTTTGGACCTCAGTTTCTTCATCTTCTTCTTAGGAAGAGGTGGGAAATAAAGGCTTCTTAGGTTCCTTCCAGCTGCAAATCTATAACTCCATGATTCTAAGACATTTATCCTTTCAGCCTTAGTTTTCTCACCTTAAAAATGATATGACTGGGCTGAATGACCTCTGAGATCTCCTCCAGTTCTAAATCTACTATCCTACAAAACTTGAATATCTGTGAATGGGAAGGATGCACTTTCATCCTTTCAAAGACTGCCAGAAATACCAAGGGCCCTAACAAAATCCTCAGGCACTACAGATACCTCACCCCCGGACTTTTAAGACCACCATTATGGAACCAGGGGTAAGGTAGGTCCAGTGAACACAAAGAAAAAACAACAACGACAACAAATTAGAACACCCCAAATCCATTTCCATCAGCTCTCCTCCAGTTTTAATTAGGTATTGATCTATTGTCAGTTAATTTCACAAAGCAGGGTCAGCCATAAATTAGGGGAAATAAATAAAATAAAACCAAGCACCAGGATGTGCATGACAATGGATTGGGCTTGGGGTGGGATAATCACTGCAGTGCAGAGATGTACCAGTAAACTAGCTGGAGCTTGGGAAAGGATGAGATGCATGTTCATTTTGCTACAGCTTGGACAGAAGAAGTCCCAACTTTCCAAGTATGGCTTCCTTCTGTGGCCCAAATAACCTTCCTCAGAGAGTAAATAGGACAAGTTTCTGTTCCTCCATCCTTTCCCTCCCACCTCCAACTAACCAACCACAATCTGCTTCTGCTCAACAGAGAGGGACCAAGGGCTTTAGATAAAGTAGGCCTCTCCAGGCGGTGTTTACTAACAGCAATTCACCCAACGAGGAGGTCCACTAGCCAGGGCCACACAAACTTATTTCTGCATTTCCTGAGATAACTATAATTCTCAATCCTACCCTGACCATGGTACTCAATGAGTCCAACAGAAGCCAAGAGAACAGATTTCCTGCTTCCCGCTCTATTGTATGATTTTGAAAAAGTTCACAGACTTAGAGCTAGAAGGAAATGTAGATGGCATTGAATCTCATTCCATCATTTGATAAAAGAGGAAACGTACTGATTTGCCCAAGGTCACCCAGCAAGAAATCGTCTGAAGTTGTATTTGAATACAGATCTTCCTGAATGAGTCCAATACTATGTCACTTAACTGTCTAACAGATCCCTAAAGAACTCTTTTTCTTAGGAACAAGACAGGACTAAAGGAAATAGTTCAGTCTTGGATGGGAAAGAATAAATGAGGTCGACTAGCAAGAAAAGTCAGTGACCCTCACGTTTAGGGACAAAGGGAGGGCTGGCCAGGAAGATCTGGAAGCAAGAGAGTAGCATTTTAAACCTGTGTCAAAGACAATGGAGCAATAGGAAAGACTTTTTGCTTGTATTTTACCTGAATTGTACAGTGTTTGTACTTCAGAGATTTCTCATAACCCCTACAGGGGAGTAAAAATAATGTGTGCATTGCAACTGCCTGTGGAATTGCTGTGGGAGAGATGAACCCTTGAGAAATATGGAGACAGGCCATGTCCCAAGGTGATAGTCTTTGGGGATTAAAAAAAAAAATCCTTTCCTTTTCCCAAGTGGCTGAAAATGGAAAGTATGCAAGAAACTTTGGCAGGGACCTAAAGGATCGAGGCAACCCTTCCTCAGTTTTTATTTGTTTAATTGGTGAATGTGTGACCCAGCCCTCATTCCAATAAGATGATGATTTCATCCTATTTTTTCTTAATCTCATTTTTTTCTCCCCCAACTATCCTAGGTCGCTGTCTTATCTCACTAAATATTTGCTGTCTCATCTAACTAAATATCAGCTACAGATTTGCCAGATGTATTTTCTATTGCTTTGTCGTGGAACCTCTGGGTCTCTCAGTTCCCCGTTCTGAAAAATGGGCACATCATTTCCTTTCTGTGTATGTGTATCACAGACAATTTAGGCCTTAGGGCGTGACTCAGATGGGTGCTGTCCAAGGTAGCAATCCTGTCCTTTTATTGCAGAACACTCAAGGAAGTAAATGCCTGGGGGAATCTTACTGAAATAAAGGAAGTTGAAGGACAGAAAGTAGTTTTGTGTGGGTGAACATCATCATCACCTTCCTTCCTTCCCGAGCACCCCCCTTGGTCACGCCCCCCCATAGTCTGTTTGCAAGGCTGGATGGAGTTCTGTGCTTTTGATTGCGATTTTATTGCTACTGGGAAAAGATTAAGACCTCACTAACACACAGCAGGCGCTCGGAAAACCTTATAAAAATGACACCACTGAAATCCATAATGTGATGAGATTTCTTCCCAAGCCCACACAGTTAGGTCTTGGCTTATTTCCCTGTGGAAATCTGTCCATTTCTTCGCTTTCTTGGCTTCTCACTGGACAGTGTGGGAGGCAGCCTGGGGACTATATCTCTTTTGTTTGGAAGGTCTCCCACCGCATCCACGGCCATCTCCAGTCATCCTGATCTACATCTGGCCACTGGACCCAGATGGCTCTGGAGAAGAAAGTGAGACTGGTGACTTTGCACACTCACCCTCACTTAAATCTAATTCACTTGTATGATGTCACCTCCCTGAAGTCAAGGCCCTCTTAGAGAACAAAGAATAACCACAACAGCTGCTTTGATTCTGGAGCAGTTTCTGTTTGGCCTTGAAGGAGAAGACTTCTCTTCTCCAGACAAACTGGGCTACTGGATATTCTCTATATGGACATGATGAACATACATGATGTTCCATTTCCAGCCTCTACATTTTTGCACAGGCTGTGCATCATGCCAGGAATGCTTTTTCTTTTTCCTCACATCGCTACCTCTAGAAATCCTTAGTTCTCTTCTTTAACCTAATGGTCTTCTCCTACAAGAGGCATTTCTTGGTTGTTGGTCCTAAACAACAACTCTAATCCATTTGGCATAAGGTTTTCCTTTATTTTTTTGAATACATGTGGTTTCTTTCAAAATTCCTTGAAGATAAAGGCTATTCTATTTTTTTACTTTGAATTCCTTATGTCTATCACATGCCCGACATACATCAGGAGCTTAATAACTACTTGTTGAATTGAAGTTATTGAATAATTTAAAAGCCCCCACAAAGCACCAGCTGAACATAAGAGAGGTCTTGGGCAGATTTCTGATTTTTCTTTGTTTTTGAAGGAAGATACAGAGTCTTAGGACTAGGTAGTCAGAGAACCTGGATTCAAATCTTGCTTCTGTCACTTATATCTATATGATTCTGGATATCACATTTAACTGGGCCCAGTTTCCTAATCTGTAAGATTAAGAGGTTGGTCTGGATAGATCAGCAGCTAAAGCATTTATTAAGCTTTGTACAAGGAATAAAGTCTTTCATAATTCCAGTGCTATGATTCAAATCTTGACTCAAAGGCTTCATAATTGGCGTGACCTTGAAATGAATGAGTACGGAGTGAATGGATGAATGAATGAGAAAGCATTTATACAGCACTTATTACATGTCAAGCCCCAGAGATACAAAGAGAGAAAGGGAGACAGTCCTTCTTCCCAAGGAGCTCACACTCTAATTGGGGAAAATAATACACAGAGGAAAGTTTCAGTTAGAAGGCAGATGCACAGGCTTGGGAGGGCTAAGGGTGCAGCAGTGACTTAGATCAAATGACAGTGATGGGAAGCTGCAGTGCATGGAGGAGGGACAGGTGGCAACCTCTCTGGACCTGTTTCCTATATGTAAATGGAATGATTGGACAAGATTATTGCTAAGGCTCATTCTATCTCCAAATTCGTGGTCCCTGAAGCATTCCTTCTCTCTCATGACCCTCTACATCCTTCCCTCTCTAACTTCATTTTGGATACATCAGAGCAGGATTTACCTGAAGATCAATGGGACATACGCCAAATAGTCAATACGGGTATGTAACTGACTTTATGTTAAATCCTTTTCAAAAGAGAGCAAAAAATACATATCAGTGACCTAGAGACCCTCCCCTATTGTGCATATGATTTGGCAACATGGGAGTTTTTCCGGACAGTTTTGAGGTGGCCAGCTCAGCCTGCACCTACCTGCCACAACGCCGGCCACATAGACAAAGCCAATGCGGGCAGCTCCGTGCACCATCTCCAAGGGGACACCCACCAGGAGCTGCAGGACCACGTTGAGACCTAGGTGTTCTATCCTGTGCCAGAGAGAGAGAAGAGCTCCATGAGACAGTCAGTCTTTGGAATTTTGGAAAAGGGCCCCTCTCTCCATCCAGTATAGGATGGAGACCAAGGGAGACTCCTATTTTTTTTGAAGGAGACTGAGAGGAATAGCTTCCATTCTCTGAGGAGAAGGAAGGAGCTTACTGGAAACTGTCTTGTGGCTTGGCACAGCAGACAAGTGCCCAATCTGCTGTGCAAGATTTCCTCACCGTGTCTGCCTTCTCCTTATCTAAGTCCTCCTCTTCTCTGTAGGAGAAGAGCCAGATGGGAGGAGGATGAAGAGAGGGACAAGAGGGGATCCCCAGAAAGGGATGTCACTCAGCTGCTAAAGGGAATGTGGAGAGTGGCTTCCTTGAGGCTCAGTTTAAAGTCCCAGCTGGGAGGCCATGGGTAAGTCACTTAATCTCTGTCTGTCTCAGTTTTCTCAACCATAAAATGGGAATAATAATAGCACCTACCTCCCAAGGTTGTTGGGAGGATCAAATGAGACAACATTTAGCACAGTGTCTGGCACATAGTAGGTGCTAAATAAATGCCTATTCCCTCTTTTTCTAGGGTTCAGTTCTTAGCTCTGGGCCAGGTGTCCATTGTTCACTCTAGTAAGTGACAGCTCTGTTCTGGACAAAGAATACTTTGCCACCTGCTTCACCCAACAGGGAAGCTCTGTCACTCAGACATGTGGATTATCTACTGTGGGCATCCACAGACGAGTCTTGCACCAAAGTATACACTCTCCTCTGCTCTACCTAGAGTGAACAATTATGAAAAAGATTAGAGATTCAGAGCTGGAAGGGACCGCAGAGGTCATTCAGTCCGGTCTCTTCTATTTTGCAGATCAGACAACGGAGCTACTGGAGGTAAGGATTTACCCAAGTTTGTAAGCAGCAGTTGGGGTTTGAACCCATGTCCTCTGCCTTCAATATACTTTCCCACTGGCCACCTCAGAGCCCTGATCATTATAACATCTCATTTCTGGAGAACGTCTCCAGTGGGGATAAAGGCCAGAAGAACAAGATGTGAGACCAGGATCACTGGGGTGGGAAAGTGGGGTGGAGGGTGGACGCAAACGGATCCAGCGGCAGAAGGCCGAGGCTATTCTTAGGGGTAACTCCCACATCAAGGCTGGCCTCTTTCTGCCCCAGTCTTTGGAAAAGCTCCATAAAACCTAATTGGCGTCAACCCCTCTCAGCTGGTCATTCTTTCCAGTGACAGAATCCGATTGATTTATCAGTGTCCAGCTGCCTCAAGGATAGGCTGAATGGTCAGGGGAATTAATGAGTCTGAGCACCCCCACTTCTCACAAGGAGAATATCAAAAGCTGAAATGGGGAGAGGGGGAGAAGAGAAGATTAACAGTCTCTCCACCTGCCCTCTGCTGAGACTTCTCAATTCCTTCTGATTTGAGTTTTGGCAACCACCTGGATGGCCCGCCAGGGCACAAGTACCCTCCCTTCCCCAGCCTGGCAGGGGAGTAAATTAGGGACTGAGACAATTACCATTTTAAAGGCTCAGCAGGAAGTGAAAGGCACAATGGGTCTCTCAGCCTCGGTGCAGCCCGCCAGGCTAGTCTGGCTCTTTCAGGGCAGGGGAAGGAACAATGGAGCTCTGGGAACCAAACACTAGGCTTGCCTCCTTCCCTTCCCAAGGGTGAGACCACTCTAGAGAGCAATGGGTCAACAGGTCATTCCCCCCCTCTCCAAAGTTCAGTGGGAAAGATTGGGGGAAAAACTAGATTGTTTGCCCTTTTGATGGCAGTGGAGGAGAGATCTGGAGTCCTGAACTCTTGGACCCTGAAGGGTGACCTGGAGTTCAGGAAATGTCTGGGCTGCTCTCGTGAAGTCTCCCCGCCATCCCTATATGTGACCATATAGCCAGCAAGTTGGCCTTTGTCATGGAAATGATGCAAGGGCCTGACTGATTGTGTCTCTCCCAGAAGGGAACACCCAGGCTGTGAAAGTTTCAAACAGGAATAAAAAATATTGATTGAAGTCAGGGAGATGACCCTTACCTACCTTCCATGGCTGTGACCCTGGAAACAATCCATGGAGTGGAAGAAAATGAGGGGTGGTATCATGCCATCAATCCCACCCAATCTCTCTTTGACTCCGTGACCCGTGGCCCTCATAAATTCAATTTACATTTTATCAATTCTTGGGATCAGAGCTAGAATGATCTCAAGGGACAGCTAGTCCAACCTCCTTTTTACAGATGAGGAAAAAGGATCCCAGAAAGGAATAGACTTGCCCAATTTCACACAGGCAGAACCATTTTGTGCTTGGGCCCTCTAGCATTTTTTTTCGCTGCATTACACTGCCTCTGATAGTGAAAATTAACATCACTGGTTCTGGAACCAAAGGGCCTGAGCTAGCATTCCCAGCTTGGTCATTTCTGACCTGGTCTAATAGAAACATTCTATTCCTGAAATCAGAGGACTTGGGTTCAATGCGATCTTGGGCAAGTCACTTCACCCTGTTTGTCTCAGTTTCCTCATCCATCAAATGAGCTGGAGAAGGAAATGGCAAACCTCTGAATATCTCTGCCAAGAAAACCTCCAATGGGGTCACAAAGAGTCAGACGTGACTGGAAAACGACTATAATAACTACCACAACAAATGCGACTTTGGACAAAGCACTTGACCCTCTCTAAAAAAGTTGGACTGCAAGAGTCTAAAGTCCAGCTCCAAATCTATTGTTATTTTTCAGGGAGACTCCAAAAATATTGGGGTTCCAGACTGGTATCATGAGGTAGCTTAGAATTTTTAGGCTTAGACCATGTTCAAATCAAGAGGTAAAGATTTTATTATGCTATCATATGATATGATATATATGATGCCATAAGGCAGGCTAAATTTCCTAGTGGAACTTGCAGTTTACAAGGAGAAAAAGGGACCTTTTCTAAGATAGGACTCAAAACAAAGTATGCTGACTGTGGAGCCGCCTGCTTCAGAAACGTCGCTACAAAATAACCTTGGGGGTTCACATCTACAGCTCGGGCTCCTGGTGGTATACAGTAACTCTGTACTGAACATTACAGTAACTCTGTACTGAACATGTATCAAGATAATCCAGTCAAGGCAAGAAATCCAACAAAGGGGAAAAGGATCCCGTCAAAATCCCTCCCAGGGACCCACCTAGTCACTGGGTTGCCACCAGGGACATGTCCTTTGGCTGTGGTCTATTCATCTCATCATCATGAATATTTTCTTACTCTCTACTACTTTTAAAGATTGTTTATTATAAACTTAATATCTATCCACAAAAACAAATGATTAAATAACCATTTTTTTTAAAAAGGAAGAGAATACTATATTTAGGCTCTTCTCTGGAACATCCTCATAAGGAAGTCTCATAAATAAACAAGTCTTAGGGTTGCCTGAAGCTCAGAGAGGTTGTGATTTGTTCATGGAAGTATTAGAAGTAGGGTATGAATGAATCATGATTTCAGTCCACCATGTTACTTACCCTCTCTCCCACTTCTGGCATAGAAACTCTTTAATTTCATCTGTTATTTTATGAATGATCCTGACTAGGGGAGAGAAGACAGAAGCTGGAGACTTACCCTGCATGCATGAAGATGTAGGTCAGATAACGCCAGGCCTGGGCACGGAGCTGGGGGTGATAAACTAAAGCATTCTTCAGGTAGTGGGGGTGGGTGACCTGCAGCACAAACTGATCCAAGGCCACCCCGTTGTAGAGAAAAAAGGCGATCTGGACAAAAGCCAAGAAACGGGGAGTCTCTGTTACTGGGGCTGGAAATGCCTGGGAATCTAACTCCTTTTGATAAACACTCCGAGTTCCTAGGTGAATTACAACCATTTCTATCACCCGGGAAACTAGTGCTGACTAGGGCTGTAACTAGGGTGAGGTGATCAGGGCTCTGTCCCAGGGCACCTAAATTTAGAGAAAAACTTAGCATATGCATTCTTTCAATGTCATAGAAGTCACTATAGTAACTAATCCTTCCCTCCCACTCAGCTGAATTTGTCTTAGCTCTCCGGGTTTTTTGTTTCCTTGTGGGTAAAATGACAGGGATTGACTAGATAATATAGAAGGTCTCTTCCAGCTCTGAATCAATGCTCTTGGGAATCTTATCATTTAAAAATTAATTTTCCTGCTGCTCATTATGGCTCAGATACTGGGGAAATCCTAAAGAAACTGCCTAATGCTAGGCTACAGTTTTATTAATTATTACGCTTCTTGGCTGACGTTTATATAGTACTTTATTTGCAAATTGAGGGGAATAAAGAAGAGGTACTCAGCCCAGTAGCAAGCCTCTCTCTGTGCTTCAGGATTCCTTTTCCTCCAACTTTACTTCTAATTTATGGTCATCCCTATGCTTGCAATCCTTCCCGCCTCACTTTCAGCTCATAGAATCCCTCTCTTCCTTCAATTCCAGCATCACCTTCTCCGTGAAATGAAGCCTTTCCTGATACTTCAACTGCTAGTATCCTCCCTCCCAATTCCCTTGCCCTTGGTTATGTTCTATTCATTTGTACTTATTTCCTTTGTACTTTTTCTCCATAAACTCATCCGATAACAATAGCTACCATTTCCACAGTACATTAAAATTTGCAATATACTTAATGAATATTATCTCATTTGACCCTCACAATATTCCTGACAGAGAAGTGTTATTATTAAACTCTATTTTACACATGGAGAAAGTGAAGTTGACAAGTCAAGTGACTTAATAGCACGTAGTTAATAAGTGTCAGAGGCTGAATTTGAAATCAGGTATTTCTGACTCGGGTCCAGCACTCTATCCCCTGCACAATTTAACTGCCTCTGTCAAATGGGGATGATAATAATAATAAACCTACCTTGGGGAGTTTTTGTGAGGATCAAATTTAGAGTTGTGGATATATCATGTAAAACACTTTGCAAATCTTATAATATATAAATGCTACATAGTGGTACGATGATGATGATAGTGGGGGTGTTGGTGGTGGTGATGGTAGCAGGGGAAATGGTGACAGCAGTAGCTAGGTGATACAATGGAAAGAACACTGGGCTTGGAATCAGGAAGACCTGGGTTAAAATTGAACCACAGATATTTATTAGCTGTGTGATCCTAGCCAAGTCACTTCATCTATGTTTGCCTCAGTTTCCTCAACTGTAAAATGGTGACAATAGTAGCATTTACTTTACAGTAAAGATCAAATGACATATTTGTCAGAGCACTTAGCACAGTGCCTAGAATACAGTAAATGTATTCATGCTTTCCCTCTCAGCATGTAGTAGTAGTTTGTGTGTAGTAGTAGTAGCAGTAGTAGTAATGGTGGTGGTGGTAGTAGTAAGAGTAATAGTTATAATAGTTATATTTCTTTTTAATTACTACTCCCCATCCCTATTTGCCAAACTGGCAGAAGCTGGGGGCTCATGGGCCTCAGATTACTGTTATACACCTCAGTTGTTTACATAGACAACCGGTATTCCACATAAGGACAAGAAACTGGATACTAGAAAAGTACCTTAGACTTGGGGTCAGAATATCTACGTTCAAATCCTGACTCTGATACTTATCCTAGATAAAGCCCTAACCTCTCTCGGAATCACTTTTCCCTTCTGTAAAATGAATAGAAAAACATTTAACTACAAACCTCACAAAGCTGTTGTGAGGGAAGTGTCTTCTATTATTACCAAAGAATTACTTATTATTGACAATAATTTTCCTGAGAATAAAAGTTCATATGTTGAAATTCTGAAACATGGCTTATTTTAGCCATGGATGCAAATCTTTCTAAAATATATTGTACAATTCCCTCCATCTTTAAATTGAGCAAATGGAACACACACGATTTTACTTTTTTTGACCACTCATGATCCACCCACAGTCCTTTTATAAACAGTCATCATTCCATGCTGAAATACTGCTAGCATTGGGAAATGAAGAGGATTTAGAACCAGATTTGTTGTTGTTTGGTCAATTCAATAGTGTATGACTCCTTGTAACACCATTTGTGTGCTTTTTTTGCAAAGATACTAGAGTGGTTGGTTATTCTTTCTCTAGCTCATTTTACAGATGAGGAAACTGAGGCAAATTGGATTAAGGGACTTGCCCAGAATCACACACCTTGTAAGTGTCTATGGCCAGATTTGAATTCAAGAAGCATTTTTCTGATTCCAAACCCAGTGCTCTATCTACTGTGCTACCTAGTTGTCCTATTGTAGTCAGAAGACATCAATTAAAATAAGAGCAAACTGTAAAACAGGGATGGTCCTAAGTAGGGAGGGGAGAGTCACAGGTCTCATGCAGAAGCGCTGATATTACAGACATCAGATGGTCCCAGACTGAGGTTTTTCCAAAACTGGCATCTAATTTTAAATTTTCTCCGTTTGCTTCCATCACTGTCTTGTTTCAGTTGTTGTCAAAATGTCTACCCCTCATCTCTCCTCTTCCCCACAATCTGCTACACGCTGAGTGGCCAGATAACCAAGCTCATTACGCTTCTGTTTAAAATACTGGTGACTTGGTCTAGAGGTAAAGAGACTGAGTGCAATGAATGATCTTTACAGGTTTTGTGGCCATGGTTTCTGAAGCTCTTCCCCCCTGACCTAGAGCGTTCCACAGAACTGATGTTGCCACACAATGGGGTTAAACTGGATGTCACTATATCACTAATCTTGTGTAGGCTGGGCTAAGTTACAGCCTCAAACATTAGGGGGCGGGGGTGTAAGTAAGTCAGTCCTTGTCTAAGAACTCCAGGGAACCATTTTGTCCACTGAAGCATTAACCAACCAAACAGGCTGCTGATGAGCTGACAGGGAGAACAGCTTCTAAAGGGAACTCATCATCATCATTAGAAGCCCTCAAGTAGAAGTTAATAAATAGATTTACACAGGATTTTAAGCATCAGTTCAAGGGAACAGCGGGGAAGGGCATCAGACTGGGAATCGAATCTGTCGTTACGTACCCACAAAACCCAAGGCAAGCCACTTGTCTTCCCTGAGCCTCAGTTTACCCATCTGAAAAAATGGGCATAATAGTGCTTTGCTGTGTCTATCTCACAGGAACCTGAAAGGCTCAAATGAGATTCGAAAATTGTCACTGCAAATAAAACTGTCCAGGATGAAGTCACAGCAATAAATCAAATGAGATCAGACCAATGGATAAGACCTTCTGTAATGTGATGAAAATGAAAGAACCAGAGATGCTTGATTACTATACTACTATTTGATTAGATAGAAACTTCACAGAAACACATGAGAGACAGTTAAATCTGTAAACCTGGTGGAAGAGCTGGAACAAGGGGAGAGACGTCACAGACACCCGGGAAAGGCAGCTAGCCAGGAATGGGGATGGGGCACGTGGGAAAGGGAGATGGTTCCTTTTCTACTTTCCTCAATTCAAATATTCTGAAATTCTCTCCTAAATTAGGAGAC
Organism: Sarcophilus harrisii; assembly: GCF_902635505.1. Classification (NCBI taxonomy): domain Eukaryota; kingdom Metazoa; phylum Chordata; class Mammalia; order Dasyuromorphia; family Dasyuridae; genus Sarcophilus; species Sarcophilus harrisii. Next base: position 432,598,792 of record NC_045429.1, read on the forward strand.
TTCTATTCAGATGGTGCACACTTAAAATGAACTAACAGGAGACTATTAAAACTATGTGAAAACCAGATGTGTACCATTAAATATTGAAATGTCACATCATACATATTTTATATAGATTTTTGTATATTTTTGTATAGATTGTGTGTGCATATATGTTTTTATTTTTTAAATTTTATTAAAGCTTTTTATTTTTCAAAACATATGCATGGAAAATTCTTTGAAATTAACCCTTGAAAAACCTTGTGTTCCAATTCCCTTCTCCTTTCTTCACCCTCTCCCCTAGATGGCAAGTAATCCAATAAATGTTAAATATAGTAGAAATCATATATATTTATTCTGATAATTTACCTCTATAGAGGCAGCATGGAGTGGTGGTTGGAGTATAGATTTCAGTATCAGGACAGACGAGTTCAAATCTATTTCTGACATATGCCGACAACTGAGACTGTCAAGTGCTGGATTTGGAGTCGCAGAGACAAGTTCAGATCCTGCCTCAGACTCTGACCATGGGCAAGTCTCTCTCTACCTCAGTTTCCTCATCTGTAAAATGGAGATGATAATCGTATACCTGTGCATGTTTGTGCATACACACACATAGAGCCTATTGTTGTGAAGCTCAAATGAGATAGCATATGGAAGAAATCTGGCAAGCTTTAAAGGGTTATACGTGAACTATTATTACCCATGAGAATGCTCCTTGAAGATGGGGGATGCTCTTTCAGCTTGTATTTAAATTCCCCAGAGCTTAATACAGTAGGTGTTTCAAAAAACCTTGTTAATGGAGCGCTGGGTTCAATGACTTAAGGCTCAGTAGAGCTGACAAGACTCCCTGATCATCTGAGTAGAAAAACTATTGCTTGAGGAGTCTGGCTTCTCCCTAAAGGTACTGACTGGTAGACCAGCAAGTCCAACCCGGGTAATCTCTCAGTAAGCCATAATCTTTTGGGGTGATAAATTATAGAACAAGGATTCCTTTACAGTGGCAGAGGGAGCTTCCTTATCAGAATTCCCTATAGCTAGCACTTAATCTGTACCAAGTGCTTTACAAATATTATCTCATTTGATCTTTACAACCTTAAGAGTAGATCCTATTAGCTTCATTTTACAGCTGAGGAAACTGAGGCTGAGAAAGGCTACATGATTTGCCCAGGGTTACATAACTAGTAAGTACCCTATCCATTTTGTCACTTAGCTGCCAAAATACCAATGATATCAAAAGTCCAGGACAAAGACAAAACAAAACCTAAAAAAAATCCTGTCATGATGACTTTGATATTTAAGGTTTACAAAGTACAACGTCTCATTTGGAGCCCACAGAAGCCCTGTGAGACAGGTTCTAAAGACATTATTATGCTTATTTTATAAGGGAGGAAACTGAGGCACAGAAATTAAGTGACTTGCCCACAGTCAGATAGCTGGTAAATGCTAGAAGCAGGACTTAGTTTAGTTTCCTTAATTCCAAGCTCAACACTTTTCATGCATTGGCCAATGATCTAGCCTCTAGATTATATGTGTGTGTGTGTACATAATATATATATATATATATATACACAAACATACACACATATATAAATATATATCAATGTATAAAATGTAAACTCTGTAAAGGCAGGAATCGTTTTTCGTTTTTCTCTATGAAAACCCTAGGTACAGTGCTACCACATAGCAGGTGTTTCATAAGTGCTTATGGAATGACTGATTGATATCTAACGCTTCTATATCCAAACAATTTCTATGTTTAAAATTTCATTTTACAGCATAATATCCCTATGAGGCAGGGAAAGGGGAAGCAGCATTGTTATCATCTTATAGAAGGAGAAACTGAGGTTCAGAGGGGCAAAGAGATGAACCTAATGGGACTCATCTGAAGAACAACAGGAAGAATTTGATTCAGAATATAAAAATCAGGCCCAATTCTGTACAGAGAGCTCCCCAGGGCTGCCTAAAACTTTTCCTTATTCTTTGGACTTTGTTGTAATGATGTAAGAGAGCCATTCATCAACTGAGGACTGGAAAATCATTTTGTTCCATGAAGGATCTGCAGTGGGTTTTGTTGCAACAGGATTTTCCTGAAATCACAAACAGAAATTTGCTCTTTGCCCCCCAACCCTTTTTGTTTCTCTCGAGTTGTCGGCTTCTCATCTGCCCTCTCTACCACCCCTGGCTCACCTCACCTAATGGGGAAGGACTCTGGGGCTTCCCTGCACCTCACCCACCTCCCATCTCCCCAGGAAGTACCACATGCCTCCAGGAGAGTGATGGCGATCATAAACCAAGGCGGGGGGCAGCAGGTGTAGCTGTCATAGTACCACTTGCGATCAATTTCACGAGGTAGGGTCTCATAGGCAACATGGCGGATCAGCCGCTGGGAGAGACTCAGTCCTTTTTCCTCCAGCAGTGCCTTGCTGCACAGCCGCCGGTTACCTTGTAGGATGGCCTGGCGAAAGCTGTTGGACCGTTTGTTGCTCATCTGTGGAGAAAAGCATAGAAATTAAATCTCAAATAGGGAATTCCCTCCTCCTGAAGCCATCCTGCCCGGGGAGGGGATGGGAGTCAAATATAACCATTTCCTGGGGAGGGTAAAGAGCACAAACAAGCTGGGCAATGGAAAAAGGAAGAAAGCAGACTGAATGTGATCCAGGATCTCATCACTTCCCCACTCACACCACATCACCCTTCCCTGGAAAAACATCTTCCCTGGATGTTTTAAAGGTCTGAACAGAAATGCCCAAATACATGAATAATGGTGATATTTTCCCCTTAGGAGCTGTAGGGCAAGAGACATTTTCAGTGTTCCTGAAGGAGGTGATAGAAGGAGCTAAGGCAGACAGGAGAGAGATAACTGGGAAAGGATAAGGGGAGATGGATGCTGGAGCCTCTGAGGCAAGAGATAGCTATTTTATTATCCAAGTGGACAGAATCTCAAGCGAGGAAGTCCCCAGAATAACAGACCGAGATCGGGCAAAGATAAATCAAACAGTATTGGAGCTTTGGAGGGGCAGTGTGATACAGGGGATTTAAAGTTGGAAAAGTTGGGTTTAAATATTGCTTATATCACTTAACATAGTATCCTTTATCACTAGAATGAGGAAGTCTCATTAGATGCCCTCTAAGGTCCCCATGGTTTAAAATCTGTGATTAATGATTTTTTTCTTTTCTTCTTTCTTTCTTTTTTTCTTTTTTGCTGAGGCAATTGGGGTTAAGTGACTTGCCCAGGGTCACACAGCCAGGAAATGTTAAGTGTCTGAGGCCAGATTTGAAACTCAGATCCTCCTGACTTCAGGGCTGGTGCTCTAACCACTGTGCCATCTAGCTGCCCCTGTGATTAATGATCTTAAAAGCTACATGTTCGTGACCCAGAGGAAAGTTCAATTCCTGTATGTCCTGGCATTCAATCTCCAACTTCAGAATACAGGATTATAGATTGAGAATTAGAAGGAAGACTGAAAGTCATCTAAGGGAGCAACATGGTGGAGTGGAATAAGCACGATTTCTGGAAGCAGAGGATCTGTGTTTGAATTTTGACCTTGATACTGCTGTGTGACCTTGGACAAAAATCACAACTTCTCAGGACCTCGGTTTCTCATCTATAAAATGGGGGTCATCCTACAGAGTCTCCAAGGTCCCTTCCTATGCTATGACGATGATCCTAGTCCCACCCTCTCATTTTATAAATGAGGAAACTGAGACCTAGGGAAGTTAAGTACTTGACCCAAAGACACCGGGAAGGTAAATGGCAGAGCTGGGTTCTGAAGCCAAGTGCATTGACTCCTCTCCATGGGCCTCCCAGCTGAGCTGCTTTTCAGTCCGTTACTTGATCTCCAACCCCAACTAAGGAAGGCATTTTATTAGACTTTCAAGTTGAGCCAGGCAAGACTCAGGCTCCCCTCTTCAGGCTGTACTTAACCCCTGCCTGTGACCACACTGACCACATCCTCAGTGCGGCTCTGACAACACAGCCGGGCTGCTGACTCTTCCCTCCCCTAATGCATCAGCCACAGTCCCGGAGACCGCTCCATCTCCTGGCCAGTCCCCGACCTGGAACACTCTCCCCTTACATCTCTACCTCCCGCCTTCTTTCAAGTTCCAACCGAAATCCCACCTCCGACAGCCAAATGTTACCTATCAAGACAGATTTTCTCTCTGGACATATTTTCTCTTTTCCTTTCCCCCCCATCTGCAGACACACAGAAAGACATCGCATGGATATTTTTTCCTCTCCCCAAACATCACAGACATACAGAAACACACACAATACATTTTCTCTCTCCTCTTACTATCTTCATTCCCTCTTAATTCTAGTGCCTTCCCTTTTTAATTATCTCTGATTTAGCCTTGTTTGTACATAGTCCTTTGCTTGCTGTCTCCCTCTTAGATTGAGCTTCTTGAGAGCAGAGACTGAGTCTTGTCTCTTTGCAGCCCCAACACTTAGCACCGTGCCTAGCATAGGAAGGGTAATTAATAAGTGTTTAATTAATAAGGGCATCTAAGTCGCTCAGCCGGCCCTGCAATCAAGAGGACCTGAGTTCAAAACTTGACTCAGATACTTGACAATTACTTATACTTGACCTGGGTAAGCCTGACTTGCCCAGCCTCTCACTGAACTTGGTTTCCAGCCAAAGAGAGGTGGAGGATAGACAGTGAAGTCCGTGTCTACCATCTTGGTACCTTTCCCTGGTCCCATATGGCCACTTCTTTTGGCCTTTATAATCTTCAATGTGATCAGCACAGTTCTTCAGCTATGACCAGAGCAGCTGTCCGGGGATTATCAGATTGTTCTGTGCTTCAAATCGCTCGATTCACCTATGGAAGCCCGGCCCCAGACACCTGCACGCAATTATGCTAGAGGGGAACAATACGTGGAAGACTGGGATGAGTGGGTACATTAAGTGCTTTGTAAACTGTGAAGAGCTACAGGAAAGTGGACTCTTGTTATTATTATTCAATCATGTGTAAAGAGGACAATGGCTTTGGCTCAGGATTAAATAAAAGGGCTGAATGACATGGAGGAAAACAGGTAGGGTTTTGGGGGATCCAGAGCTGCTCCTGCCCACCAAATGCCTTTCTTTTTTTTTCCATTACAGCATTTTCCCAGCAATGCTCCCTGATTACGAATCCCATCACATCAGGATCTCCAGAGAACCAAAATTGCAGGAGGCCCAGTGGGCAAAGGAGAGAGCGCCCGGCAGGCAGAAGTAGTCTGAGGCAAATTGCCAACAAAGATGTGCACTGCCCCAGCCCAGTCCAGCCCAGGAAACCTTCCCTGAACGACCCTTCTGAATCTCTGTGGCTCCTCTATTCTTGGCCCTTTTAGCATTTCATTTTCACTCCATTCATTTGCTCCAGTTCACAGATTACTCTGAAATGCGTCTTATTCAGTGGTTCTGAGTATGTGTACTCCTCTCCAACTCTTGAGATGGGACTCATCCTTTTTAACCCTTTACCTGAATATCCACCCTCTATCTCTCTTTTCTCTCTCCTGATCTCTGAAAACAGAAATACACACACACACACACACACACACACACCCTTTCTCTCCTCTCCCCAAATATCATAGACTTTCATTAGTCTTTCTTCATACACACTTTCTTTCCTTTACCCCCGAACTGCAGACATACAGAAAAACATTCACGGTTTCTCTTTTTTCTTCAAATATCATATACAGTCATACAGAAACACACACACACACACACACACACACACACACACACACACTTTCTCCCTCCTCTTCCTCAATATATCTGCAAATAGAAACGTAACACACATTTTCTCTTTCCTCCCCCCCTAGTATATGTAAATAAATTCACACACACACCCCTTTTCTCTCCTCTCCCCAATATCACAGACTTTCTCTTCACACACATTTTCTCTCACTTTCCTCTCCCCTCAAATCTGCAGACATACAGAAAGACATTCACATATCTTCTCTCTCCTCTCCCCAAATACCAGACAGAAAGTCTTTCTCTCTCTCTCTCTTTCTCTCTCTCTCTCTCTCTCTCTCTCTCTCTCTCTCTCTCTCTCTCTCTCTCTCTCTCTCTCTCTCTCACACACACACAAGCACATACACATATACTTTCTCTTTTCTTCTCCAATATGTGCAGAGAATTTTTCTCTTTCTCCTCCCTGCAATATCTACAAATAGACCCAAAGATGACAAGCCTCTCCTTTAGTGAGCTTTATTTCCCACAAGAAATGCCCAATTCTGAAGCAGCATCATGGCCCCAGGCACTGATGGCGTGTAGCCCTTGGTAGGTAGATCTGCCATTACTGATACCCTGTAGGGAAGGAAGCCTGGATAGGCTTATTCACTTGGACCATCCAGATAGCTCAGAGTGGGAAGTCCTGGCTGGGGAATAGAGGGAAACTGACTGGTCTCTACAAGGACCAACTTTGATCTCATTAGGCTTGGGCTCTAACCAGCTCATTGGAAACCCTTGAACAACCTCCCTGTGGATCACACTTTGGTTCTACTCATTAAACTCAATTTGTCTTCCATGTTTCTCAGATGTTCCCAGGAGATTCGTCTAAGAGAAAGGAAGCTTCTTATGTATCAGTTGAGCCGGGATTTTGGAGCTCGGGCAGGGAAGGTGGTCCTTCTGCACCTCAAAGAGCTGTGTGTGTTTCTGCCTATTTGCAGCCCAGGGGCAATGCCATCCTGTTAGCCAAGATTAGTGAGAACTGGAAGAGCCCCTGGAAATTATCCAGTCCAACACCCTCCACTTTAGAGCTGAGAAAACCAAGGCCCAGATGGAATGTGACTTGCATAGCTATGATGACCTTATCCTTCCCTATCAACAACTTTCAGTGGCTCCCTATTACCTCCAGGATCAAATACAAAGTTTTCTGTATGGCATTTAAAGCTCTGAAGAGCCTGCCCCTTTCCTCACTTTCTAGTCTTCTTATTTTCTTTACCCCATTTCATGGTTGAACCATACTGACACACTTGTTGCTGTTCCTCTATCTCTCACCTCCAAGTCTTTGTACTGGTTGTCTCCCCTCTCTGGAACAATTTTCTTCCTGATTTTTGTCTCCCTGGCTTCCTTTAAAACTCATTTCCTACCTTTTGCAGAAGTCCTTTCCCAGGCCTTACTCCTGCAAGTGTCTTCCCGTCTCAAATTAATTTCCATCAACTCTATAAATCTACAATGTACCCAATTATTTACATATCTCTCCAATTAGAATGTAAGCTCTTTGAGGACAGGTTTTTTTTTTTTTTTTTAAATTTTTCTTCATACCCCCAGCACTTAGCACATAGTAGGTGCTTAATAAATGTTTGCTGCTTGTTGTCAAAATAGCTCCAGTTTTCCTGATTCCCATCTTATCTGATCTTTTACTATCTCATGTGACCATATTAATCATTCTGAAGGAAGTATATCATACAGATGAAATTATTTGATATCAGGACAGATGAGAATGACATTACTTCTAACATGTTTAAAGTCTGAAAGCCTAGATCTGTGATTTTTCTTCATGTAGGAGACTGGTGAGAAAATTTCATTCAGTACCTGTTCTTCACCTAGAATTCCCAAGGAGTGACCCAGGGCTCTCAGAAGTTAGGTAATATGGGTCATACAGTCAGAATCTATCAGAAATGAAACTCGAACCCTAGCTCTTTATTCACTACAACACAATGACGTCTCCTCAAAGGCAGCTAGATGATAGAATCCCCCAGCCTCAGACTTTTACTACCTGTGTAACTCCAGGCAAGTCACATACCTTCTGTCTGCCTCAGTTTCCTCCTCTGTAAAATGGTGGTGATCATAGCACTTAGCTCCCAGAATTGTTATGAGGATCAAGTTGCATAATATTTGTAAAGAGCTTAACACAAGGTCTGGCACATGACAGACACTTAATAAAACCCTTGTTTTGTTCTCTTTTCTCCTTACAAATGGAATTTACTTTTGCATATAGATATCCTTTCAATAAATTTTATTTGCAATAAATAAATATTATAAATATTATATATTGTTATATATTTATATGTTATCATATATAGAATTATATGTTATATAGAAATTTATATATTAGATAAAATTATATAAACTGTGTATATTATCACATATAGAATTATAGGTTATAAATATATAAATTTATATATTAGATAAAATTATATTAAATGTATATATTATCACATAAAAACATTATTTCAACAAAACATTTAGATTATAGCGATATATTTTATGTGGTCCAACTTAGTTGTCCAGTAATTCCTTCTGTGGAGCTCAGGGACCCTCTTTCTTGTTTTTTCCAAGGGCAACATGGAAGGAGCTGGAATTCTCACTTCCATTTTATAGACAAGGAAACCGAAACTCAGAGGGAAGACTTCAGAAAGCGGCACTCCCACACTCAGTGAGTGGTATAGCTAGAAGGAGGAGGCTGGCTTCCTCTTGCTCACCAACCTAACACTCAGTCCTCTAGACCAGGGCAACCCTAGATATGTAGATACACGAAAATGGGCATACAAATCAAACATTTACTGATACAAAATCATAAGTTCATGATCCCTACATTCTGTTACTAAACCCCATTTGGGGTCATGAACCACAGTTTAAGAAGCTGGGCTCTAGACCAGGGGTGGCAAACACTCCCCCCACAACACTGCCAAAGCAGCTTGAACCAGATTAAAATGTAACCGGGAACCATTTAAAAAAATAAATAAGAAAGTGATAAAACATAAATAATATAAATATGGTATTTGCTAAGTCAATATATAGCCTGCAGATATCTCTATGTAGTGGCTGCTTGGAGTTTGACCCAACTGGCTGCCTTATTTGGGATCTTCTCCATTATATATCCCCCTGGTGAAATTCGGCCTGCCCAATCTCAGCTCCCCTTAGGTCAGCTTGACCACTGCACCTCCAGCTCCCTGGGGACCCATGACAATAATCGCGTTCCAAAGACAGGCAGTTCTTCCTTCCCAAATCAGACTGGACATAACCCCAAGGTAAAGGAGAGCCCTGAGGTGTTTATACAGAATTAAATATGAGGTACCTTCTATCATGACCTCATCCCTTCCCATCCCTCACAAAGTCAACATACGCCATCACCATTGAGTATAGTCAGGAGAGGAGCTCTAAGAAGTCTTTGACCAGGGAGCAGGTGGGGTTCCAAGCTGAAGACACAGGGGGGCTCAGAGGGAGAGAACCTGGGCTGGCTTGCTCACCAGGTTGACGAAATCCTGGTAGCAGATGTGTCCATCCGAATGGCTGTCGGCAAGGGCTAGGAGCACCTCCCTCTTATGTGGGTCCAGCTCGGACCCGTGGCTTTCTAGGAGGCTCCGGAACTTGCCTGTGCTGATGTAGCCGGTGTTCCCAGGGTCGAACTGTGGAAGGAAGGAGAGAAATCACGGATCCCCTTCAGATCTAACCCAAGTCTGGTTTCCTTTTCCACCATCCCTTGGGTCTCCTCTGGGGCACCTGGCTAGTCTCGTGGCTATAGCTCAGGGCTGGGACGAGACCCAAACTCCCACACTTCCTAAATGTAAGATCCCTGGGAAATCTTTTCACCTCCCTCAGGTTCAAGTCATGCTAACAAAAACATATATTTATTAGGATTTCTAAAAAAAGTTCTCTTTTTTTAGATTCAATTTAATTTTATTTTCAGATCTGAATTGTCTCCTTCCTACTTCCACCCTCAATCCTTTCATTGAAAAAGTAAGAAAAACATAAACCATTACAAACATAAAATCAAGCAAAACAAATTCTCACATTGGCTGTAGGATTTATAGATCTATATCTTCACACGTATGTATGTACACACAGACATATACATATGTGTATATTTGTGGACATAAGAATGTATGTGTGCATGGATATGTACATACACAGTTATGTCTGTACACATATGGACATAAAAATCTATATCAGTACTCTGAGCCCATCATCTCTCTATCTAGGTAGCACTCAATAGACATATATTAAGCACTTTCTGTTTGCCAGGAACCATACCAAGTGCTTTACAGAGAAAGGCAAAAATTCAATCCCTGCCTTCAAGAAACTTACCTTCTAATGGGGGCTGGGAGTGGGGAGAGAACCCCAGAGGAAACAATAAGCCTGATAGTAGCAAGATGTATGCATTCAATAGGCATTTATTAAGCACTTTCTGTTTTCTAGGAACTATACCAAGCACTTGAGGGTACAGAGAAAGGCAAAAATTCAATCCCTGCCCTCAAGAATCTTATCTTCTAATGGGAGCTGGGAGTAGAGAAAGAAATCTGGTGGAAACAATAAACCTGATAGATGCAAGATGTATGCAAAATATATGGAAGACATTAGCAGACTCGGTTCCCTCATCTGTAAAATAGGGATAGAGCATCTACCTCATAGGTTGTTGTGAGGCTCAAGTTTGTAAAACATTTTTCAAACCTATATAAATGCTATTATAAGAACTTATTATTTCTCCATTCGTTTCCCATTAGGTCGTTTGTCCTCTGCCTTCAGCCAAGCAACCTCAGGACCATCTCTCTGGTCCATTTGGCAACTTCTGCTTTGTCCCAAGTCATAAGATACTACAATTACTGAACTTCTAAGGTAAAAAGGATTGGATAAGATTGTCTGGTCCAACCCCTCCCTCCACAAGGAAAGGGACGTCAAGCTAAGAAGGGGTGGGAGCTGGGTCTTCAAATCCAGGGCTCTCATTACTGCACCATCATCCCATCATGTACAAGGTCTCTGGTCTATCTTCCTGATTTTAGGAAATATGGGACAGAGATGATCCTCCCAGACTGTGCACATTGGTCTCTTGGCTGCATTTGCAACTTGGTCTTCAGTTAGACACAGACACGTGTCCGCCCAGAAGCGGCTATAGCACACACCTAGCTCGCTACCATCCTGCAGTGCAGCAAACAAAGGGCTCCTCTGATCTGGTTCTGGGCTCACGGGGGACCTGGCCCAGGAAGGCTGAGGAATGGACAGCTCCAGGACACAGGAGAGGCCCACCTGGCCTAGATGAGCAGGGTTGGGGAGGCTGGGAACTTCCCGGCTGAGCATCATTAGCGGGCCGAGCCAGGGGCAGGAATGGGGTGATGAGTCCCCCGGGAGCTGATCCAGCGAGCTCCACGGTCTGCCTGGCAGGTGGGTGCTTCATGTAATTTGATGACAAGGCAGTCGCTTCTCTCGCCCACAGAGGAGAAGAGTCAGGAATCCAGGCAGGATTCCTAAATCTGCAGAGAGGCGGCTGTCAGCTGGATGGCTGGAAGAACCCTCCTAATTAGAAAAGTTTCTGACAAAGAGAATAGACTACCTTGGGAAGTAGTGAGGTCCCGTCTTTACTGGAAGTTTTTAAGAGGAGGCTGAGTGAGGGCCATCAGGGATGCTGCCCTAGTACGGGTTAGAGTAGAAGAGCTCCATCCTGCTCTCTTTCCCTGGGACCGAGACAGCAAAGGTATTGTGTAAAGAGCACTAGATTTGGAATCAGAGGAACCAGCTTCAGATCCTTCCCCTGCCATTTATTACCTCTCTACCTCAGTTTCCCCATCTTTACAATGAAGGGATTGGAGCACACAGTCTAAGGGTCCCTCTCTCAACATCTAAGATGCTAAATAGCCCAAGAGATTATACTACCTTACCAGAGACCTTCTCTTTTCCCTGCTGCCCCAGAATCCCCTGAACCTATCCTTTGTCTGTCAGAGAAAGAGTGGAATGGACAACATTTGCTGTAGCTAAGTCACTACCAGCACGTTCCCAATAGGTCCTGCAGGAATTTGACATCATCCCTCCAGCCTCTGGGAGACCCGTTCTCTGGCTGGGGGTGGGAGTGGGGAGGGTGAGCTCGGGGAGAGGGCCCATCTGCCCTCATTCCATCTCCAGACAAAGGACCACCTGCTCTCCTCCATCCCCTGGGTATTCCCCCATTGTCCCTGTGACCGTGCTTGCCCTCTGCCTCTTACCCTTAGCCTCCCACAAGCACATGACAAGAGTCCTAGTGGGGAGTGGATGAGCTAGAAAACAAATTGGAGTGAGTCCGAGGCATCTTTCTCTCTGCCAAAATCTTGCCCCTCCAAATTGGGGCCAGACGGGCCGACCAGAGGGGAGACTGGCACCCCTACTAACAAGATGTCAGGGACAGCTGAGCACACACGAGGGGTGAAAGGAGGGCAGCTGCAATAGAAGCTTCCCAGACACAGCTGGGCCAGCATCACTTGACCCATCAGCCCCAATAGTAGGTAAGACAGGGGCAAAAATAGTATTCAGAAAAAGAACTGGGGCACAGACTGAGAGAGGTCTTATGAGGATAGAGGAAAATTTCTAAAAACAAAAAACGAAAAATCATTCACATGCAGAGGGAAGAGGGAAGAAAAGAGGGGGTATTAGGGTAGGAAAAAGACTACTTATACCCCCACCAAATAAAATTTTAAGGTTAGAATGAGGCTTCAAGTCAAATGAACAAATCAAAACCAAAAGGCTTGCCCCAACCATGGACAAATTATGTAACATCTCTGGGACTCATCTTTTGCATCTATAAAATGGGAAGCATAATACTTGTAGGAGAAGGGCAACCTGGAAGAAATGGGACTGAGTCTCGTTTCTAACTAACATATATATCTAACTGGAGAACCCTGAACAAGTCACTTAGCTGTCAAGAATTTTAGGCAACTAAGACTAAGTCGCAGGGGAGAGAAGGATCTATATCAGTGGAGCGAATTTCCTCAGCTGGGTGTTCCCTGTGCCAATAAAATTTCAAGTTCTGTCTCCATATTCAAGTCCTATAATGTCTAGCTCATAGGGTTATGAGGCTTCAGTAAAATGTGTGAAAGGTGCTTTGTAAATTGTAACACACAATAATATGTCAATTAGGGTTAGATCATTGAACCTGGCATGGGGAAGATCCAAGTTTTAATCCATGTCAAACAATTACTATCCATAAGACCTGAGGCAAGTCATTTGTCTGTTTCTTCATCTGTAAAATGGGGATGATAAAAATAACTTCCTAGGGTTATTGTGGGGATCAAATGACATATCTGTAAAGCGCTTTTCAAATGCCAGATGTGTCATTACGATCTCATTCTTCTCTAATGAGATTCAGATAGAAATAATCTCTCACTTACTTTCCCCACCACCAACAAACATGTTCATCCTCAAAAAAAGTCCTAAACTGATCCAGATATCTCTGCTATCATCTCATATCTCTCCTCTCTTTTATGACTAAATTCATTTACAAGGAAGGCTGCCTACAATAGGTTCTTCCATTTCATCTCTTCTTTTCTCTCTCTCTCTTTTTGGCAGAGGCAATCGGGGTTCAGTGACTTGCCCAGGGTCACAAGCCAGGAAGTGTTAAGTGTCTGAGGCCAGATTTGAACTGAGGTCCTCCTGACTTCAAGACTAGTGTTCTATTCACTGCACCACCTAGCTGCCCCCTTACTCTCTTCTTAATTCTCTACAGTGTGGCTTCTACCCTCAACATTCAACCACTGAAATCTTAATTGTCCAAAATAACATTTTCTTAATGCTAATCTCTCTGACACCATCGATCACCCTCCACTCCTATACACTCACTCTCTCTACTCCTTAGGTTTTTAGGATTCTCTTCTATCCTGGCTCTCCTCCTCCCCATATGATTCTCCTCAGGATCTTTGCCCTGGAACGTCTACTAAGTCTGGGATCCACAGGGTTCTCTTCTCTTTTTTTAGTATCTTACTTGATGATCTCAGCAGTTCTCCCGGAGTCAATTATCATTTCCATGCTTATGATTCTCAAATTTACTCATCCAGCTCTAACTTCTCTGTTTGGCTTCCACTTTCAAATCTCCAACTACCCACTGAGCGTCACAAACTGGATGTCCTGTAGACGTCTGAAACTCAGTATATCCAGAACAGAACTCGTTATCCTTCTCTCCTTCTTCCTAACTTCTCTATTACCACTGAAGGCCCCACTGCTGTTAGTTCCAGGTAAAATCCCATCCTTTGCAGGAAGCCTGTCCCAGGCCCCCTTAATTGTAGCACCTTCCCTCTGCTGTGGATTGTCTCCAATTTATCGCGGCTATATTTTGTTTACATTTGTTGTCGTTTAGTCCCTTAGTCCTGACTCACTGTCACCTCCCACTTGTGGTTTTCTTGGTAAAGGTACTAAGGCAGTTTGCCATTTCTTTCTCCAGATCATTTGACGGATGAGTAAACTGAGTTGTCTGCATAGCTCCCTGAAAGCAAGGGCCATCCTTTGCCTTTCTTTGTATCCCAAGTACTTAAAACAGTACCTGGCATATAGTAGGCATTTAATAAATGTTTATTGATCGATTACAATTGCAATTGTTTAATGTTCTGCTTGACTACTGTCAGTTGGCTACAATGACTTGTTTCTGTAATTATTAATTAGGATGCCTTTTGTCTGAGATGCGCTATGACATACAGAGCCATTCCTTCAGCGTCTCAGGGCCTCCAAGTGCCCCATGGCTTCCTACTTCTCAAACTCAGCATGAAAATGTTTGGGCTGGGACCCTCATTAGGCACTCTCAGAACAAGCTAGCCCTAAAAACAAAAGACAATACTCCATTGTTTTGATTATACTATTAAAAGTTCCACTCCTCCCCCTGCCATTTCAGAGGGTCCTGGATTTATCTAAGAGCTGATCTGACTGGATGGGAGGTCCTGAAACATTCTAAAAGAGAAAGAGTCTTAACCTCGAGTTCAAGAACTTAAAAAAAAATTTTTTTAATAACTGTATTTCAAATATGATGGGTTTTCCTTGTAATTCTATGTATTTTATTTTATGTAGTAAAAATATTCTTCAGAGAAGGAGTCTATAGGCTGAGTCACCATATTACCAAAGGGATGCAGGACACAAAAGAGGTCAGGAACCCCTCCACTAAAAGAAGGGAGGTATATCTAAATTAGGGAATGAGGAAAGTAAGTACTGAGCAGCCTGGGGGTGGTCTGAATCTAAAAGGAAGGTGGGGGGCAGTGTGGCCGGTCCGGGGCTGGGTTGCTGGAGGAATGTGAGCAATGAATGAGGCTACAGGGGCCCAGCTGGGAGAGCTGAATTGGACCTGAGGGTTAAGGGAGTAGCCTCAAGGCAGTAGGGTTCTGAATAGCACCCAGGGTGGCTGGGGCTCCAAATGAGGCATAAGGCCAAGTTAAAGATGCAGTCTGAAAGGGCTGGGGAGAGCAGAGGGAGGCTAAACGGGCCCAATGGGGAGCCCATTGACACAAAGTGCTGGGACTAAAGGAGAAGCCCCCATAAGTCCCCTCCTCCCACCCACCTGCCATGGCCTTGAAAAGAGCTTCAAGCGGCTCAGTGGGAATTTTTAATCCAGCCAGCACCCCCGCCCTCGGGCCCCCTAATCCCCCCCAGCTCCTCCCCTCCCTAGCACCAGGCTCTCAGACATCTATCTCCCCTTCCTCAAACCCTTTCCCTGACTGACACTCTAATACCCCAAATAACTACAGAATGCCTGGTGTCTTTTCCCAACTCCCCAACTTGGGGAAAGGGGGTTCAGAAAAAAGAGATCTTGATTCAGAGCTAAAGAAGCTGGGGTTTATAGGTTTTTGTGCCTCAGTTTCCCCATCTGACACAAGGCATGATGTGCAGTGGATGAAACCTTTGATTTGGAATCAAATGAGCTGTGTTCAAATGTTGTCCCAGGAACTTTCACTTTCTGGGCTTTTGAGTTCCTCACCTATAAAATGAGGGAGATGAACTGTATGAATTCTGAGGGTCCCTTCCAATTTGAGGTCTGTGAAAGCACAATCTAACAAATTGGGAGAAGCCCAAGAGATCCTGAGAGTGAGTCAGCACTGAGGACAGGACAGCTCCAAATCCATTCAGGGTAGGAACCTGGGTACTTAAACTTTGTATAGAAATAGGGTAAATTATATACCTTCCTCCAGACAGGATGAAGTGGAAGTTTGGAGATGTCTCCTGGCAGTTTTAGGAAATGTCAGTGCAGAATTTAGCCTGTCCAACCCAGGCAGTTAACAGGGCGTCCAGATTCTGTCTCTGGAGCCCCATCTCCCAAACTGACTCTCTCCACCTGAAGCAAATCCGACTTCTGGCACTTATTACCATTGTGACCCATGGCAAATCACTTTACCAATCTGGGACTCAGTTTCCTCATTTATGAAAGATGGAGTTAGACTCATTAATCTCTAAATTCCCTTCCAATTCAAAATAGACGAACCTATGTCAAATTCATTTTCTTTCACTAAGACAGCATGGTTCAAGGTAAAGAATGATAGATTAGGAGCTAAAAGACCCAGGTTCGAATCTCAGCTCTGTCAGACATTACTTATGTAATCTCAGTTATCACTTGTCTTTCCTTTTCTGTAAAATTAGAACAGTTCAGGCTTATGTCTCAAGGAAGTGAGTGATCAAAAGAAAGCTTCCACAAATACAAAAATGTAGTAGAAAGGAACTGGAAACAAAGCAGATGTCCATCAAATAGGGAATGGCTAAACACACAATGCTATATCAATGTCAGGGAATATTACTGTTCCTTAGGAAGCAAAATTCAGAGAAGAGTAGAAAGACATAAGAGCAGATGCAAACTGAGACAAATCAAACAAGTAAAACAATACTGCAAAGACAATGACTGCTACAATGTAAATGGAAGAAACATCAAGGCCATAAAACTAAACACAATTATAATGACCCATCTTGGCCCTAAAGAAAAGTTGTAAGAAGGTACTCCCCTTCCTTCTTTGTAAAGGTGGTATATAGTAGGTAAGGAACATCCCATCATGTCACCTCAGTTCATATGTGGGTTAATTTTGCTGTATTGATTATTTTTCTCTTGTTATAAAGGCTGGATCTCTGGGAGTGGGAGAGGAATTTCTACTGGAAAAAGCAGATGATGTAAAAACAAAAGATAAGATAAATAAATTTTAAAATAAAAACTTAAAAAGAGAGTATGTATTCTTTATATTCCTTTGAGACCAGCTCAGAGGTCCTTTTTTGTTCTAAATTTACAAATCTACGATCCCTTCCCTTTCCTGAAGGAGCTTATGT
This sequence comes from Sarcophilus harrisii, assembly GCF_902635505.1. Taxonomy (NCBI): domain Eukaryota; kingdom Metazoa; phylum Chordata; class Mammalia; order Dasyuromorphia; family Dasyuridae; genus Sarcophilus; species Sarcophilus harrisii. The sequence continues at coordinate 432,615,729 of NC_045429.1, forward strand.
TCTACTAGGGGAGGAAGAATGAGGAATAACATTGTACATAAATTCAACATACATTTTTTATCATGTGATACCTTCCTAATTTTCTAATCATTTCTATGTTTTTGTTTCCAAATCATTCTCCCATAGTCATTCTTATTATTCTCAAACTCCAATAAAAAGGATAGAAAAAGAATCAGATGCTCAGGACACAGTAGAAAGAAGTTCCATTTGGTTTCAAGAAATTTTAAATAACCTCAAGGGTCAGACTGGGAAGCCACCTTCCAGCTTCTCCAAACTTTACTTCTCCAGACCTCAGCAATGATCCTTACCATCCATCAAATAGTTGAATGGCATAGTAGAAAACTAAACACGCCTCAGTAAGACCTGAGTTCAAATCCTACCTCAGTCACTTACTATGTAAATTGATTAAAAAAAACAAACAACTCTCCCAGCCTCAATTTTCTCAACTGTAAAAAGGGGAGTGACTTTAACACCTACCTGGCAAGGTCTAGTATGGCTCAAATGTAAAAACATATATAAGATTCTTTGTACTATACAAATGCTAGCTATTATCATTATCAGAGCAATATGTACCTCAAGAGGAAAAAATACAAAAGAATAATATGTCTCTGTATACATATATTGTATTTAATTTATACTTTAACATATTTAACATGTATTGGTCAACCTGCCATCTGGGGGAAGGGGTGGGGGAAAGGAGGGGAAAAATTGGAACAAAAGATTTTGCAATTGTCAATGCTGAAAAATTATGCATGCATATAACTTGTAAATAAAAAGCTATAATAATAATAATAATAATAAAGAATAACATGTCTCTTTTCTGGGGAATGCAGGGAGCTGGATAGTTGACTAGATTCTTCTATTTGCCTTCTTAATCAGGAATCTGAGCTGAATGGAATTAATGAGCCTGCCCAGGGGTTATTGCTCTATAGAACTGACCCAACCCATCCACCCAAGCTCCCCTCTCACCATTCATAGACATTTACAGCCTCTCATAAATAAAGTTTTGGTCAGCAGCTGCAGGAGGGGATGAAGATGGGAGGGTAGCAACGCTACTCCAGTACTTTTCAACTGCAAGTGGGAATAGGGAAAGAGCTCCATAAATCACACTACCCTATTTTTCCAAGATGCTTTTTACTACCAAAACTTAACCACTTTAGACTATATGCAAGCTACAAAAGGGTTAGCCTAATAATAATAATTACAGATAGCATTTAAATAGTAATTTAAGGTTTGCAAAGTGCTTTATAAATATTATCTCATTTGAGCCTCTACCAGAAGGTAGGTAATATTATTAACCTCATTTTACAAGGAGGAAACCAAGGAAGAAAGAGCTTATGACTTTTCCAGGGTCATGCAGCTAGGCTGAATTTGAACTCAGGTCTTCCTGAATCCAGCCGTATTATTCTATTCACTGAGCCACAGAAAAAAGTGACCATAGACCTAGCTTTAGAAAGGACTCCAGAGACCATTTAGTCTTTCCTTTTCCTCCTCTTTATTTTACAGACCAATCGATTAACAAGCTTGTTGTTTCTTCTATGTACTTGGCTCTATGCCAAGTGCAGGGGATGCAGACAAAAATTAAAGTCCCTGCCCTTAAGGAGTTTATATTCTATTTGGGGAAGAAAAGAGATACATAAAAGGAGGATAAATAGAAATAGTTAAATAGGGACAGCTAGGTGGCCATAGTGGATAGAGTGTTGGGCATGGAGGCGGGAAGATTCATTTTCCTGAGTTCAAATCTGCCCTCAGCCACTTCCTAGTTGTGTGACCCTGGGCAGGTCATGTTATCCTGTTTGCCTCAGTTTCCTCATCTATCAAATGAGATGGAGAAGGAAATGGCAAACTACTCCAGTGTCTTTACTAAGAAAACCCCAAATGAGGTTATGAATTGGACATGACTGAAAAACAACTGCAAAAAGTTAAATACAAGGAAAGGGAGACTACTTAGCAGTTGATGGGGATCAGAAAAGGCTTCATGTGGAAAGTGGGACATCTGCAACATTTTGGAGGGGGAGAAGATTTCAGTGATGCAGAATATAGTAAGAGACAAGGAGGGAGATGGAGGAAACTGAGCCTCAGGGAGGTTAAGTGATTTTTCTAATGCCACACAGAGTTTTAAGGAAGCAAGTTCATTCAGTAAAAGATTTCCATTTGAAGTCAGAGATCCTGGGTTCAAATCCTGTCTCGATGACCTTGAACGAACCACTTAGCTCCCTAAATCTCAGTTTCTTCCTCTGAAAAATGAGAGAGTACCAACCCCAGAGGAGTCATAATAAATCACATCAGTTCTCTCTTCCTGACAGAGAGGTGATGGGCACAAGGGGCAGAGACATCTCTTTTTTGGACAAAGCCAACGAGTGAATTGTTTTTCTCGAAACCATTTAATCTAACCAAACCTGAAATTGTTTCTTTCTACAGCTTTCCAAGAATTTCTGGGGACAGGGAACCCACTATCTCCCTAAGTGTCCCATTCTGATTTGTCTCATTATTGACAAGCTTTCCCTTCAGAGCTAAATTGGGTATTTTAGAAGCTGCACCCATAGGTCCTAGTTGTGCCTTTGGGGCTATACAGAACAAACCTAATCTTGTTTCTACTTGTTAGCTCTCCTGAACTTAAGATAATAATCTCAATGCAATAGAAGGAAAACAGAATTAGAATAAAAGGATTCAAATTCTGCCTCTGATACTTATTACTTGGTTGTAAACTTGCGTAAGCCACTTCCCTAGAATAGAGCTTCCTCACCTGAAAAAATGACCTAAATGGCTTCAGAGGTTCATCGCACTCCTAGACAAATGATCCTAAAATGTCCTTGAAGGTCCACCCCAGAACTAGATATATGATCTTAAGATGGCCTTGGAGGTCCATCCCAGTCCTAAATATATGATCCTAGGATAGCCTCAGAAGTTCATCACAGCCTTAGATATGTGATCCTAAAATGACCTTGGAGAAACATCCCAATCCTGGATATATGATCCTAAGATGGCCTCAAAGGGCCATCTCAGTCCTGGTAAGATGGTCTTAGAAGTCTGATCTCTCCCCAGTCCAGGTGATCTCTGGGTGAAACATGTCTACTTCTGAAATGTGCAAACGTAGATATACAAATACACCATTAGTCAATGGGTCAGCTCAACAATATCATATTCAGCCTCATGAAATGTTAGAGCTGGAAGAAACCTTAGAAATTAATGAATTCAGTTCTAACATTTAAAAGAAGGGGATTTCTTCCTCAGTCCCATATCTATGACCTGTAAATCTCAGTCTTGAATCACAGTGAAAGTAAAAAGCCCAAGCAAGTTTTGAAAGTTCTCAAAGAGATCCCCTCAAGAGAGAAATCTAGAGAAATTACATGTTGTCTAAAACATCTAGTCTTCTCTAATTAGTCAGTCACCAAGTAGTGTGTAACCGGTAGAATTTAAGTTCCTTGCAGATAGGAATTGTCTTGCTTTTCTCTCTATCCTCCCTAGTTCCTGTTACAATATCTGACAAAGGGTAGCATCCTAAGGGACACTTACTGCTAATAATTTGAGTAACTGAAGATTAACATCTTGGTGTTCTTACTGGTCAATAGAAAGGAAATACATTCTGTTGCCAAAATTATATTTGTCAAATCTCTTGATGTAGCCTTCCAGAATTAGGGGTTTCTTCTTTCCACACACCAATAAAATAGATAAAAGTAGGACTTCTTTTTCGACTAAAGTCTTACTTGGACTTTGTGACAAAGGTTAATTGCATTTTTGAATCCTATACTAGCATACACAAGTTTATGGAGATCCTACTAACCTAGAAAGGATTTGAATACAAAGGGCCTAATGACTAAGTGTGTACCCATTTATGGTAGGATCAGTAGTCTCTTTCTGCAGCTTCCCTGACTCTAAGGTAGCTTCCTTTCCTACAACCTGATTAGCCCCAGCTTCCTGGTCTGAGTCATAAGAGGTCCCAATCTTCTATAGTAGCCATCTCTTAGATTTAATAGGTACCCAAGACCACTAGAGTCATTGTACTTTGATGACTAACCAATTGTCCAATCATGTTTCCAGATGAAGCTGAGAGAGACCATCCAAAGAATTTAAATGCTACTCTATCCTTATTGCACATCCTTGATGTTTAGAGTAAAATAAATTTCTTCCTTTGTTAAATGTCCCCCCCTCCAAAAAAAAAAAAAAAAAGAAGGAAGAGCTGAGATCTTTAGAGTGGAAATGATTTACCCACATTTCCCCAGCTATTGAGTAATCCGGGCTAAGATTCTGAGTTAAGCAGACCCAGTGGTTCTTCCCACTAAATCATGAACCAGAGAGTTCATCTGGAAACTGGATGAAAACTCAACTATCTCTGTAAAGCCTGTTAAGTAGAAATGCCTTTCCCCTGCTTTCTCTGGCTTGTCTCTTTCCAGCAGGGCACAGTCAGATAAATAAGAATAGTAATAGTTGACATTTATAGAGCACTTTATGGTTTAAAAGTACAATAGTAATAATGGTGATGATGATAGCTAGCATTTATATAAGCATTTATTATGTACTAGATACTGTGCTTAAGAACTTTACAATTAATATTTCATTTGATCCTCACAAAAACTCTGTGAAGTAAGTGCAAATATTTCCCCATTTTATGGATGAGGAAACTGACAGCTTTGTCCAGGATAACAGCACTATTATTTTTGAGGTAGGATTTGAATGTAAGACTTTAAAGATCTAAATCCAGGGCTGTCTACTATGCCATCTAGATCCAGTAGTGATAGGACTGAGGGACCGAGATTCATAGAAAGTTGGCTCTAGAATAAAAAAGGATATTACTGACATCAAATTTAATCCTCCTGCATTTTACAGATAAGGAAACTGAGACCCAAGAAAGTAAAATGGTCTGTTCCAAAATTATACAGTTAAACAGCAGAAGTGAGATTTGATGCCAGATTCTCTGACTTCAAATCCCATGCCCTTTCTACCAGACCAAGAGTTCAGAGACCTGCATTTGAGTCTTTGTACCAATAATTATCTGTGTGACCTTCATCAAGTCATTATTTTTCTCTCTGAGCCTCAGTAAAACAGAGGTGGGAAGGTTTGACATAGAGGATTAAAAAGTTCCTTATAACTCTAAAATTCTATGATTCTAGGACATGTGGAGACTGATTAATGCAGTCAAACCAGTTTAATAAGCATAGGGAGGGGAGAAAGTTTCAAGCTCTGACCCCTCAGGCAATGCTTCCTCCTCCAGAGAATTTTATTTAAGTCACACCTCTCCTTTCTCTCAGGAAAGTTCAAGTAGAAAGGGAAGCTCCTTTTTCCTTTAAGCTTTAGGTGCAAAGAGTACAGCAATATCCTAGAAAGATGGAAGAATCCTAGACAGGAAGACCAATTTTTAATTATAATCTCAATTCCTGGGGAAGAGCCATCCAATTGAGTGTATACATAAGATGCTTCCTTATCCCATCACAGGAGGCTTCTAACCCACCTAGGGTTTTATAGATTGAAAACTGGAAAGGATATCAGAGGTTATCTATCTAGCCCAAATTCTGTCTTCCAAAGGATGCCCAGAGTTAAAAGCGTAAGTCATGAAAGAAGAAAGTAGAATCAGCATTTGAACTCAGGTCTTATGATGAAAAATCCAGCATTCTTTTCATGATAGATACTGCTTCATTTGGGCAAGACACAAAGAAACATACCATCTGGAATCTATTCCAAAATTGACTCTTCTAGGTAGAAAAAAGAAAAGGTCTTTTAAAAAAAATTTTAAATTTAAAATTAGGATAGGATCAATGAGGTTAGCTTTGTACTGTATTCTGAACTCCAGGTAAAAAAGAAATTCAATTTTAAATAACTGCAGAATATATAAAATATTTGGAATCCACATACCAACATACACATAGGACTTATATGAGCATGACTATGGAAATACAGAAATTATTATGGAAATATTGAAAAGCCTAAAAATTGAACTTACTAGTTGTTCATGGTCGGGACATGTCAATATAATACAAATGACAATAGAAACTAAATAATACAATATTTTGTACTAAATTGCATAATATAATAGAACTAAATAACAAAATAGTTACTAAAGTGATTTACTTGTTTAGTGGCATATCAAACTACCAAAAGATCATTTTAAAGAAGCAGAAAAAAAGCCCTTAACAAAATTCATTTGAGGAACAAAAGATCAAAAGTCTCAAGGGAAATAATGTAAAAGTCGTAAGTAAAGAGTTCCAGCAGTATCAGTTCTCAAACCGTACTGTAAAAAACCGTACTTTTTGATAATCATCTATTTGACACTAGTTTAAAAAATTAAAAAGTTGATCAATAAGACAAAAATAAACACAGAAGCATAGTATTTGCTAACCTTGAAACTTCAGCTTTTGGGAAAACTGAAAAGAAGCCTGACAGAAATTAGAATTAGACCAAGATCTCACACCATATGTCATAATAAGCTCTAAATGGATATCTATCTTGACCTAAAAGGTCACATGATAAATAGATTCACGAAACAGAGAAATAGAAACCATTCATAGCTATGAAAGAGGAAGATTTCTTGACCAATCAAGAGATAGAGAAATTAATAATGCATAATTTGGACAATCTAGATATATAAAATTAGAAAGCTTTTACATGAACAAAATCAATGCAACTAGAATTAAAAGGAAACTTATTAATTAGAGAAAATCTTTACAACACATTTTTCTGATAAAGGACTGATATCCAGTGGGAATGACTGAAATATTTAAAAACAAGAGTCATTCCCAATCGATAAATGGTAAGAAGTGAATAAGCAGTTCTCAAAAAGAAAAGCAACTTTCAACATCAATATGAAAAAATGCTTCAAATCACTAATGAAGGAAATGAAAATTAAAACAACTTTCTAAATTAAAAAATAATAAAGGAAAAGAAAATCATAATTGTTGGAAGTTATGGAGAACAAGCACACCAAAGCATTGATGGTAGATGATAAATGGAGGGCTGGCTCTGGTATACTGCTGGTTCTTGACTCTTAGCATAGTGCCTAGCCCATAATAGATGCTTAATAAATGTTGATAAACTGACTAATTAATTATTTGCAATGCAATTAATACAATGGCTAGTCAAGACTTCAGAGGAACATTGATGAAGTAAACTTTCTATTTCTTTAAGTGATAGACTAGAGGTACAGAATGAAACATGCATTTTAGATGTAGTCAATTTATGTATGTGTTTTGTTTGACTAAACTAAATTGCTATAAATAAAGGAGTTTTTTTGGGGGGGGGAGTGTAAAGTTTTATGATAGAGAAGACTTAGTGATAATAACAATGGTATTTATATAGCTCTGAAAGATTTGTATAGTTTTATAAATATTTTCTCATTTGAAACTCATATTAAGTCTAACCCATTTCACAGATGAGGAAACTAACACAAAGTTTTTATTGTGGAGGTTACATGATTTTGCCCAAGGTCAGATAATTTGGGACAAAATTTGAATTCATGTCTTTCTAATTCCGGGTCCAGTAATTAATCTACTCTACCACGTAGGACTCCTTAATAGGACTTCCTAACAATAGTAACGTCAGCAAAAAAGAAAAGCGCATCAATGAAACATATAAAGAAAATACATAGAAGAAATCTCCATCAGCTAATTGAGGTTTAGAAGGTATAATAGCCAGAAGAGCTTTGCAACTTCTATGCCGAATTGAGCATATATTCAAAAGAAAAAAAGAAAATTCCAAATAAGCTGTGTATAATTAGATTCTCAGCTTCATATATAATCCTCTTTTTCTGTTCTTTGGTATATGAAAAAAATATTAATTTTCACTGGTGTTTATCAAGTTTAGAATACTTAAAAAAATTTTTAAACATAAAGAGCTAGTGGGGGGCGGGGGAGAGAGAAATGAAAGGTAGAGGATGAGGTCTCTAAGTTCTTTTGAGCCTCTTCCCTTTGTCCTTCTCTAGGAGCCCCTTTCTCAGCTCATTAATCGCATGTTCCAGGGACATAGGGTCTTGGAGCAGCAGCAGATGACACAGCCTCAGGGGCAGGTGTTTCTCCCTCTGTGCCTGTATAATCTATTCAGCCCTCTTGTCTGTTCCCCTTTTCCCAGTCTCCTTGAGCCAGCTTGCTGGAGAACTGCAAATGAGATGAGGCTTTAGGGTCAGGGGATGTGGAGGGTCCCCATATGGGGGAATCAAGGGGGGAGGGACCAATGGAGGAAAATCAAATGGGAAGAAAGAAGTATCTTTCCTTATGGGAGCCTCTCTGGTTTAGGAAAAGGCAGGCTCTGCCAGCTGTAGCTGTACCAGGACCATCATCTCAGAAATATTTTTTTACTCAAAGCTGCTGAAGACATCAACTATCTCAGATGTGTCTTGTTGTATGACAGGAGATGACAGGAGAATACAGACCCATAGACTCAAATCTATCTCCGTCTCCAGAAACAGAATTCCAAGTTTGTGCACCTCACTGATGACAAGTAGGTTAATGACCCCATCATGGTCTGTATGTAAAAGATTGACTTCATAAAGTCAATGATTTGGACCTGGGGAACTTTAAAGGTTAAAGAACCTAACCTCTTCACTTTACAAATGAGAAAACTGAGGTCCAAAATGTAAATATGGTCTGGAAGATCAGATTTAGAACAGGAAGGGACTTCAGAACTAGTCCGAGCCCCTTATTTCACAGATGAGGAAAATGAGACCAAGGGAATCACTAGGATCCAAGAATCCTTTAAATCTCGAAGGGAGCTTAGAAACCAGCTGGTCCAACTCTCCCATTTGACAGATGAAGTTACAAAGGCTTGGAGAGTTGAAGTGACTTTGCCCAAGGTCACTTATGAATTTCTTATTAAACCCACTTCCTCCTCCTTGCCTCTTTGGAGTTGCACCCAGCTATGTCTGTACTGTGTGTGACTCTCTATCTGAGAACTCAAATGCTGTTTCACTGGCCCAACACCCTCATCTCTGCCTCTCTGTGCAAAGTCATGATACGATAATAGCAAGGAATATGAGCATTTGGGGTATTTTAAGCTCTACAAAGAGCTTTACATGTGTTATCTCATTGGTCCTCCCACCAACTCTGTGAAGGAGGTACTATGGAAGAACTTTAGAATCAATTGTATGACATGAGAGACATGGATGGGCATGGCTTGCCCTCATCAGAGAAGGTGCTGTGCCCTATGAGCAAAGCAGAATTGAAGTAGCTCAGAACAAATGCAAGATGCACAAAATTAGAGAAGTCGCCCCGAAATGTTCATAGGGACTTTTTGTGTCAGACTTGTGGCAGAGCCTTCCGAGCTCAGGTTGGTCTGATCAGCCACAGTTGGACACACTGTAACTCAGCTCTAACACAGTGATGTCATTTTGACTCTCTTCAAGAATGGAGGTCAACCACCAACCAACTAACCATTATGACACCCATTTTACAGATAAGGAGACTGAACCTAAAAAGCATCAAGAGACTCAAGGTCACACAGGGAAGAAGTGCCTACTTTGGAATTTAAACAGTCAGGCATGCTATATTCTATTCCACTTAATTACCTTTAAGAATTATAGCAAACATATGCATGTATTCTATATGTGTGTATATATATATCACCAATAAGATTTGAAAACTACTTTATATACACTATAATTGGAAAGAAGGAATAAGCATTTATTAAGCACCTACTATTTGCTAGACATATTTGTGTATGTGTGTATGTGTGTGTGTGTGTGTGTGTGTGTATAAAGTCCTTTTCAAATCTTATGATACACACACATGTATATCATAAGATTTGAAGAAGACTTTACTTACACACCATAATTGGAAGGAATAAGCATTTTTTAAGCACCTACAATTTGCTGGACATGGGTGTGTGTATGCATACATATAGTCCTTTTCAAATCTTATAATGATACATATGTACATGTATAAACATGTATTGAAAAGTATAATTTAAATCTTATAATGATACATGTGTATATATATACATATATACATACATATATAGAGAGATATATAGACCTTTTCAAATCTTATAATGACACACGTGTAAATCATAAGATTTGGAAAGAACTTTATATGTACGCTATAATTAGAAGGATGGAGTAAGCATTTATTAAGCACCTACTTTGTCTAACAAATAGACACTGTACTAAATGCTTTTCAAATATTATCTCATTTGATCTTCACAACAACCTTAGTGATATTATTATCCTCATTTTAGTTGAGGAAACCAAAGTAAACACACGATTAGTTAAGTATCTGATGCTGAATTTGAACTCAATTCTTCCAGACTCCTGGGCATTATACCAATTAGCTGCCACAATATGAGGAGGATCACTTAATCCCTCTGCCAAAAGTGTCCACACAAGATGAACCAACCACTTTACCTAATTACTAATCAGAGCCAAAGGAAGAAAAAAAGGATCAAATGAAATTCTGTCAAATACATTTCCAATATAAAATGGTATTCTTCCAAGGTGAACAGCTCTTTATAAAAGTGCTTGCCTTTCCATTGGTCCTGTGATAAGACCAGAAGATCACAGATTTAAAACTGAAGGAGCTTTGAAAACTATCTAGTCCGATACCCTGTTTACAGATCAGAAAAATGACAAACTCAGAGAAGTTAGGTGAGTTGCCCAGGTTCACAGGAGCAAGATTTGAACTCGGGGGACTTGGTTCCAAGGATGGTCTAGTTATCTCACTAAGAAGAAAGGAAAACTCTCAAAACACAAAGTGAGTGTCAAGTCCCACCATTCCAACCCCATCAAATGAGGGGAAAGCACAACGGGTTCTGCATGGAGTATAAGACAGAACAAAAGAAAATGTCATGGCAACGTGGTGTAGGAGAAATAATACTGCATTCAGAGTTAGAGGAGTTCAAATTCCACCTCGTACGTTTCCTGTGTGACTTCACTTAATCTTTCAGTTCCTCAGTTTCCTCATTTGTTAAAGGAGTAAATTGAAGTTCTACATCTATGATCTTAGAATCTTTTGAAATGAATCATTAGGAATTTACAAAATGAAGTGGGATGGAGATCAGATATAAAACCAAACATCCCAAGCAAAGATTAACTAAGAGAGGTTATAGTGGTTCATTTTCTGGAGGTCTTTAAAAAGAGACTCAATTCCTGTTTGTCTAGAATAGTATAATTTCAGGGGAGGGAGAGCTGGAAGTGGTGGTGGTACCAAAATATCACCTCCAGTGTTCCCTTCCGGCTTGAGGAACAAGGATCATCTAGGATCCCTGATAGACATGACCACATTTGTCCTCTAGGTATCCCTCAATGCTCTCTTAATAGTTTTTCAAAATCAATAGAAATAGTCTATCTGAAAATGTAAATACACACAATCTAACAGAACTAATGAGATAAACAAAAAAGAGGGAAGAAGGGGGAGGAGAGGAGGAGAAGGAGCAAGAGAGACAGAGAGAGAAACAGAAGAGACAGATAAAGAGAGAAACAGAACGGGGAGGGGGGAAGGAGGGAGGGAGGGAGGGAGACAGGGAGGAAGAAGGGAAGGAGGAGAGGGAGAGAGAGAATAGATTTTTATTCAGATTCTAAATTAAGCAGGTATGAAAGACTGTACAAACTACACTCATATCCTTGAGAAGCCATGGCCCACCCCACTGTGCTGTCCCTAAGGGATCCTCGGTGGAAGGATAATGACTCCCAAATTCTACAGCTCCAGTCCTTCAGACCCCAAATTTTTGGATTTCTCCACTGGGATTTGGCTTCAAACTTAGCATGTCTAAAACTGAACTCTTTCTTTTCCCCCCTTCATGTATGCTCCTCCCCCTCTCCTCCACCTGCTTTCATGGCTCAAAGCCAAAGAGTTATCTTTGACTCCTCAATCAAAACAACAAGCATTTATTAAATTCCTACTTTTCACCAGGTCCCATTCTAGGTCCTGGTAAATACAAAGACAAAAACAAAGCAATCATTGCCCTCAAGATGCTTACAATCTGTCAGGGAAAATATCACATAGACAGAAGTATATAGCAAAATAGATACAACGTAGAAGTAAGATAATTTGAGGGGATCCCTAGCAGCTGAGAGAGGAAACAAGATCTCAAGTGGAAGATGCCTTTTGGAGCCGAGTTCTGAGGAAGACTAAGGACTCTCAGAGAAGGAGGTGAGGAGAACAATATGACCACTGGATTTAGAGACATGACCCTAGACAAATCCCTTAATCTCTGTGCCTCAGTTTCCTTCTCTATAAAGTAAAGAAATTGGACTTTATGATCTTTAAGGCCTCTTCTTCCAGCTCTAATATATGATTCCCTCCATCCTCCCTCCCTCTCTCTCTCACACACTCACACACACAGTCATCAAATTAACACAGCCTGTTAATTCTTCATTTCTGATCTCTACCTCATACATAAATCCATTCCTGTCCATTCTTACTGGTTTTTCTCTAGTCCAGGCTCTCATTACCTCCCACTTGTTCTGCATTTTCATTACTGCCTTTATTCTCTCTCCACTTCTAGTTTATTTTACATACCATTGCCAGATCGAACATGCTAAAACTTGGTAGTTAGCAGGTGAAACATTCTCTTCCCCACTCAAAAACTAGCAATTATCTACAGGACAATATTATAGGATCAAAGTATTTAGAACTAGAAATATCATCACTTGTCACTTTGTGCAAATATCTGATTTGACAGTTGAGGAAACTGAGGTGTCACGAAGGGGATCAACCTGCCTATGGCTTTCATCCAGCATTCTAGATCTTTCAAATTCTGGCCCCATCTCCCCCCCCTTTTTTTTTTACCAGGGGCAAATGAGCCCCTCAAATTACCTTGTATCTACCTTGTTTCTATTCTCTGAATCCCCCACATGGACTCTCTGCTGTAATTTGAACAGTCGATTTCCTGACCCCTGCTTATACCTCCTCTGTTTTTTAAAATGCCCAACCTGGACTGGCCTGCTGCCTTCTGGGTACCTATCCATTATGTGGTCTCCTCAAAGGGAGGGGTTTTAAAAGATGCTGTCCAAGGACAGCGTGGTTTCCTTCCTGAAGGTCAGAGCTCTATTTCAGGGCTGAAAAAGCTCTAACCCAAGATTTCCACATACATACGGACCCCCCCACACACACACACTGCAATCTTAAATACTGCAGATTACCCCATTCCCCAATTTTGGATACGACCCACCCATCCCCACTCCCCTCCCCCCCAGCCTTGAGTGAAATAAGTGAATCAGTCCTTAAATGGAGTGCTCTGAGTCACCCTGGGAGATCAGTGATAATCCTGGGATAGTGGCTAACCCACCCATGGGATTGTTGTCCCAGCGCTCCCCACAACTCCAACCCACTGGAGTGCATAGGATTCCCCAGACTGATCAATCATCTGTAATCATTTGGCGTTGGGTTAAATCGGATCCGCTTCTAAGTTTTCAATGGCTTTTTGGATGGGAGTAAGGAATGGCTTAAAGGAAAGGCCACTGTCCCCAGGGGAGAGACCCATCCAAAGAGGAGAGCAGGGCTCCTTTTGATGCCAGGAGATCAGAAACACGCCAAGCCACACCCACAGGCCGACGTCATCACCTCCGTGAGCAGCCAAGCCTGGGAAACCCACGCAGCAGGAAGATTGATAATCCTGGGGAGAGGGGGAGCTAACGAAAGGAGGGGGGACTGAATTAACTGCTCACATACCTGATCAAACAGGACTTTCCAGTGCTGACAGAGAGGGAAGCCGTGCAGGAGAGGAGAGGAAGAGGAGGAGGAAGAGGAGGAAAAGGAGAAAAGAAAGAAAAAAAAATGCTCAGCATTAGGGCATCTGTAACATTAGAAATGCAGCTGATCTGGCCTCCCAGCTTCTTCTGCATTAGATTGGTCTCCAGGCTGCAGAATTGGCAATGAGATACCAGAGGAGAGCCAGTGAGCTGGGCAGCCCTAGTCCTCCCCAACCCATTTCTCCCCACACACCATCCCCAGTCACTGTCTGCACGAAACACGGAGGAGAAAGGGCAGAGACTCCTTTTTACTTAGGGCAAAGGGGGATCACTCTTGTGGAGGGAGGGAGGGAATACCTCAATCTTATGGTGAGGGGGGTGGGGAGAGATCAGCCCAGCATGAATCACATTAACTAAGGATACAGTGACCCTAACTCTATTAGATACACATTTGCCAAGATGGTCACCAGCATGGCTCCCGTCCCTCTTTCCCATGTAGCCAGCCTTTAGAGACTACAACCTCTCCCAAAGGCAGGGATTCTGAACTTGAAGCAAACATAGGTTTTAGATCAACCAGTGAGTATTTAACAAAAGCTGTAAGTAAGCATTTGGAATTAAGTATTCACACTGAGCCTGGGGCACTGGGGTGAGTGGGAGTGAGGGGGTGGGAGGAAGGCTTCTGCTGAACAGTTGAAGCAAAAGGGCCAGCCCAAGAATAATCTACCTCAGATTTATGGGACATCCAGATGGGTCTGCGGGGTCAGCACAAAGGTCAACAGGTCTCTCTCCTGTATTCACTTGCCACTCAGTGAGACATAGCCCCTGGGCCCATGGGCAGAGGACTGAGCTGGCTAGATTACTTTCTAATCTGTATTCCTGGGGAATCCTCTGCAGCTTTCTGATAAAGTCACTAAGAAACTCTCTCCAGCCACACCAGATCTCCCTAGTTCTGGGCCATGCTGGTAGCTCCCTTCCCACAACAGCAGAGATCTATTCCGTGCCAAGGACAGAGACAGAATGGGAGCTAGACTAAATAGTTAAAGTCCACCATCTACAGAGAGGAACTGCATCCCCACTGGGCCGCTAGCCCGGGAAAGCCCCGGGAATGGGGCACTTCTGAGGCAGCCCCTCCCCCACACCCCAAATCACAGTCCTTATTCCCCAGAATCTTAGCTCTAGAATCACTTGCAATTTTATCTCCCTGAGTGCTCCCAGGGCTCCTGTAGTAGGTCTAAGTTTGAGCCCTAACGTTTCATCTTGCTTGAGCAAGAAAGGTGGACAGAAGCTTATTTTCTTCGCCCCCACCCCCGACTGTATCCATGGGGACTGTGCATAGAAGAGAGAGGGGAGTCACCAAGAGGGTTATCTCTTGGAAAGGGGCCGTGTAGGAGGAGTCTGCGGAGGCACGGAGCTTCTGGGGATTCAAAGTGTCTCGTAGGTCATGAGTTGCGGGGCGAGGAGGGGAGGGGGAGTCACTCCCGGTGACGTCTCTGCCTCTGCGGGAAAACTGTGTGTCCCGGGCACTGCACCATCTGCGGGGAGGGGGCTCTGCTGAGGAAGGGGATCCGGGACTCCCGGGTTCCAAGCCTAGTGCCTAGCAAAAGGGACCCAGGCGCGGCGGGAGGCGCAGGAACGGGAATGGAGAACCCCGGGGTTCCCCGGGGAAGAGAAGGCGAGTTGAAACTTGAGGAAATAGTGTCCACTCCGCGATGGATGGGAAGGTGGCCCAGAGGATCCGGCAGCTTCAGCACTAAGTGTGGCCAGCTCCTAGGCGCTAGGATCTGTGCAGGGACCCTTCCCTTTCGCTCCCTCCCGCTAACAGGCCCCCGTCCCAACACTTCTGCCCTTGGGGCGCCCACATGGATCCCAGGGGTTTCTGCTTCACCTTGAAGCCGCCAAGTTACAACCTTCTGGTTATGGGGAAAGGTCTGAAAGGGGAGAGGAGGAGGAGGAGAAAGAGAAAGAAGGGGGGAGAAAAAGGAGAAGAGAAGGGGAGAGAAGGGGAGCATAGTCTTCCCTCTTCTGCTGCTCGCGAGGGCAGGGGGAGAAGGCGAGCCCAGGCTAGCCCCCCGCCGCCGAAAGTTGCACTTACGTCCTCGGGGGCCATGGGCAGCGGCTCCTCAGGCTCGGGCTCGGGCTCCAGCTCCTCGATGCGCTCCGCCTCGGCGCAGGCGGCCACGGCGGGGGCCGGGCTGAGGTGCTCGCCCATGGCCGAGAGCGTCCCGCGCGGGCCCCGGCGCGCCGGGCTAGTTAACTTTCCGCGGTGGCCCCGGCGCCGCTCCGGGGGGCTCCGTGCGCGCAGGGCGCAGCCGGCGCTGCCAACGCAGCCGAGCCGCCGCCGCGGCGGCCGAGGGAGCGAGAGCCCGAGCGCGTCCAGCCGCCTCCGCCGCCGCCGCCGCCGCCGCCGCCGCCGCCTCCGCCGCCGCCGCCTCCGCCTCTGCAGCCGCCGCCGCGGGCTCCAGCCCCCATGGCCCCGGGGAGCCGCCGCGGGCGCGGGGCAAACTTCTCTCGGTGCCGCTCTGGCTCCCGCCCCCGGTCCTGCTGCGCTCTGCTCCCGGACTCCCCCCCGCCCCCGGCCCTCGTCCCGTCCCGGGCTGGCCCGCCTGGCTCGGCTCCGCCGCCGGGGCGCCCCTGGGCCGCCCAGCCCCGGACCCCTCTTGGCGGCGGCGGCTTCTCAAGCGCTCTGGCCCCGCTGCGCAGCCGGCCGCCCGCTCGCAGTCCCAGGGTCTGTCTCCTCCCCCTCCTGGGGCGGAGGCGGGGCGGGGGCGGGGCCCATCAGCCCCCTCCGTCCCCCCCTCCTCCTCTGAGCTTCTGGGCCAAGTTGGCCATGCCCGAGGCAGGCCAGGGAGAGCGCTGGTTAGCGCAGGCTCAAGTGCCCGGTAGCCTGGGAAGCCCCACAGTAAGGGGAAAGAAGGCTATGGCAGACCCAGGCCAGAGCGCCCACCGCTGGGGAGGGCCTTGCCAGAAACGCAGAACTCCCCAGCCTTTAAGGTTTGCAGGCAAGGCGGAAGGCCCCCCGCTCACTTTCATCATAATCATCATCGTAATGATGTCATGAGGGGTGTTCATGGGTCCCACGCAGCGGGGCAACAGTCTAGAAGTCCTGGGCCCTAGTTCTAACTCAAACGAGCTACTTTAGCCGACCAAGCTCTCAGTGACCCCGGGAGATGCTCTAACATGAGGGATGCTCAACCTTGTTTCCATGCCCTGGACCTTGGGAGCCCTCTGATGAAGCCTGTGGATCCGTTCACACAAGCGTGTTTTCAATGCTTAAAATACAATGTACAGGATTACAAAAGAATCCTATTAGATTAAGTTACTTTTTCAAAAATTGACAGACTCCAAGTCAAGAATCCCTGCATCAAGAAGTTACAGAACAGTTACTCATATGCATTGATAGAGTTTTCTCCTCACCAATGAAATCCCTCCTCCAAATTATTATTTTGCAATGATTATTATGTATTACCTCAGCTGATGGTTATATAGAACTTTCCGGTTTTACAAATCCCTTTACATACATTACTTAATCAGAACCTCAATGAATCCTGGTGAGGTTGGTGCTATCATTAGCCACATTTTACAAATAAGGAAACTGAGACTTGGAGAAGTTCATTCGCTCACTCCAGAATACAAGGCTAATCATTGTTAGAGAAGGACTGGAAAGGAAGGTGTTCCTGATTCCCCCAGTCCATGGTTCTAGCCACTCACTCTACCACTATGTGTCTCCCTAAAAGACCCAAAGTTTGTCATCACACTGTCTCCACTCTCCTCCCACTTTGCATGAGGATCCCTGAGAACCTCCAGAAGAGAATCCTTCCAGTACAAGAGAAAGGAGGTGGGAAGAGGGATGGCAATCACTTAAGAGGAGATACCTTTGAATCGCAAAGGATTTAAGTAATTGTATTTTCTGAGGCAGAACTGGGGAAAGAGAAAAATAAGTAGGAAGAATGGTGGCAAGGAGAAATTGGAATGAGGAGTGAAATTCAGTGGTCGGTGACAAGTTGGAAAAGGTAGAAGAGAGACCTGAGTCTTAACGACAGCAAGTGTCTTATAAGGAAATTTCTTTAGGTTTGTTTTTTTTTTATTCACTAATAAACTCCACTATCCTCAGAGGACCTGGGTTCAAATCCTACTTCTGAAGCTTCCCCGTATGACTTTGGGCACATCATTTCACATTGCTTAGATTCAGTTTCCTTCTTTGTAAAATGATGAAGTACTAAATGACCCCAGAGAGGATGATCCTACCTAACTTCAGACACTTGGATCTTCAAAGATACCCTTGTCCTTCAATAAAGTAGACCCAGAAAGCAGTATATATCCAACCCCATAAAGCTCCATGAAAGACATCATAGCTTTAGAAGGTGTTGAAGGGGACAAGTAGAGAAGATATTAAATTAGTAACAGCTGCCTGGCCAAAATCTGAGGCTCCTTGAGGGTAGGGATTGTTTCGCATTTCTCTTGGTATCTTCAGCACCTTATACTGTCAGTCTGTCCTAGTGAACAAGGATTTATTATGTCTATGTAAGGTACTGTGCTAAGAAATGTAAAGAAAGGCAAAAATAGTGTCGGGATTCTAGGAGCTCACATTCTAATGGGGACAGAAACATGTAAATACCTAGAAACATACCAAATAGTTATAGAATTGATGGAAGGTGATTTCAAGGGGGAAGACGAGGCAACCGGGAGAAGAAAGCCTTTGGGGAATTGAACTGGATCTTAAATATGGGAATACAAGAGGAAGAAGGCAGAGTATTCCAGAAATGGAAAGAGTTGAGGCAAAGACTCAGAAATGGGAAGTAATGAGTGAAGCTCATGTAGAATGTGGTATTGGGTGTGAGCCTCCAAGGAAATTAGGACTCCTAAGAGGGAAGGAGGGAAAGCATTCCATGTATGAGGGACTGTCAGGGGCAGAGGCACAGAGTTAGGAGATAGAGTGCCTGGCACATAATAGATAATTAATTCTTGTTTATCAATTGATTCATTGACTTCAATAGTGAGCAAAGGGAAGAACACAAGCTGAAAGGCACAGCCAGACTCTTGGAATTATTCAGGAGGAGAAGCTTAGAGACCACCAGGAGCCCACCCATAGGGCGGGAGAACTTCCTAAAGTAGATTAATCACCAAAATGCCAATGTTTCTAAATAGTTCCCAGGGTCTTTGCCCCTTGTTAAAAGTGCAGCCTTAGTTAGACGTTCCTTCCGGAGCCCTAAGCAAACATCCAACTGCCCTCTGAGGGAGCCATCCAATCTATCAGTTACTGGAAAAGTCCTTCTCTAGTCCAGGGCTGCACCAGAATATTTCTTCCATTCCTTCTCCCAGAGCTGGCTGCCTCTTACCTCCACCCACTCACCCACCTTCCTCTCTTTCCCAAGCAAGGGCTGTTTTCCAATACTGAGAATTGCAATTAATGTTCCCATCTTCATAAAACATACACACACACACACACACACACACACCCCTCTAATATAAAACCTGAAAGCATCTCACTCTGGCAAAACGACTTTCCCTTAAAAATAAGGGAAAGAAAATTAACTATGTTCTAATTAGGTAAGCTTATTGCAGCCACCAAAACTGATCTCAGTTTCAGAAAGTGTCATCATTTAAACTATTCTTGTCTCCCCTTCCCTTCCCCCATCCTTGACATCCCTATTCTACTAACAAGTCAAAATCTTGGCAACATTTCCATGTAAATAAAAAATGTCTACACGGGGTGTGAATTTGCAAATTGTTGGGAGGGGGGAACATGGTGATGAAGGATCCAGGAGATACTGAATCTTTAGGGTAGAAAAACAATTTAAACTCTAGAAGGAGCTGAGCAAACAAGCCGGAGGGCTGTGAATCAACAGACTCTCTTTCCTATCCATTTGCATGACCCACATGTGCAAGAGCTCAAGACACATTTAGAGTCTCACCTTGAGAAATGGGCCAGGGAGGAAAAAGATGGGAGAAGGCAAAGATGCTGGGAAAAAAAAGAAAGAGCTTGACTCCCTATGTAGGACAACTTTTATGGAGCGTGCTTGGTGGGTTCCTATGATGCCAGGGTCTTGTACACAGAATTCCTAAGAATATTGCTTGAATATTGGCCCAGGGTCGAGAGAATATCCAAGCTTCCTGTTGCTCCCTTTAAACTGTCAACTCCTAATCCAAATACCTTCCAAAAGTTGAAAAACTAGGCAAATGTTTCTTTGGCTTCAGTTTGTCTTCCCCTGTGAATGCCAGGACCTTCAAAGAAATTTCATTAATTCATTCATTAAGCATTTATTAAGCGCCTACTATGTATCATGGAACAGGTGAGGTACTGGAAGTATACATAAAAAAATAAAATCACAGTCCCTGTCCTCAAAGAACATAAGTGTGTCAACTGGACTAGAACCAGCCTCTAATCTGTGGGTGGTTGGAGTCACACAAAGCAGGCCAGAGACAGGACAGTCAGAACACAAAGAGAAGTTTAATTAATTTCAGAATGAGAAAAATGCTGTTTCCAAATGGAAGCATTTTCTCCTAAGAAGGAAGGCTTATCTTTGCAGGGGAAAGACAGAGTTTATATACATACTGGGCTGGCTCATGAAATAATCATTTTTAGGTCTTGAGTTACTGTCCCCATGGGTCTTATGGGAACAGTTCCTACATTGATTTTCTTAAGTCTTGAGGGTCATGATTACTTGATTGGGCACAGAACTAGAGCTCTCTGATGAGAACAGAAATATAAGGAACAGGGATTGTGAACAGGTCAGAGTATGATGGATGTTCGCTCATCCCTTAGTGATACCTGGTGCTAGTGAAAGCAATACTTTGCCAGGAAGGTGAGATCATCCAGGGCACTAAGGATCATTGTTACATCATGTTTGCTGGGCCTTAGTTCTGGGAAACAGAGTATCTCCAAAATATTGCCATACTAGAAACAATAAGAACACAGATAAGTGTACCATATATACAAGTAATTCTGGGGTCAGAGAAGTGCCCAATACCTGAGGGATGGGGTCAAGACTACTCCTCGATGAAGGTAATACTTGATCAGAACATTTAAAGGAAGTTAAGGGTTCTCTGAAGCAGAGAAGGAAAGAACCTTAGATAAGAATCTGTCTGGTTTTCATTTTTGTAATTAAGGAAACTGAAGCTCATAGATGGTCTGAAGGTCACAGTTAAGTGGGCAAGGTCAGTGGCTGAGTTTGCTATCTCTTTCTATGATACCATATCTCTTCTTCCAACCTTTAGGCCTGAATTTATTCAAAGTCACTTTTCCTTACAAATGTAAGGAAGTTGTGGCCTTTATCACTGGAGAGAATGCCCTCTCAGTATTAGAGAACATTCAGAGAAAGAAAATGGTTCCAGTCTCTTCCCACGGATACATCCTTACTGTTGTTTGTCTTTCATTTTCAAAGTGAATCATGACATCGGAAAGGTGATACCATGACTTGCAAGTGAATTGGATTAAAGTGAGGGAGGGCTGGGTGGTCACCAGTACCACTCTCTCTTCCAGGACCATCTGAGTCCAGTGGCAAGATATGGCTCAGGATGACTGGAGATGGCCCCTCACCTCCCTACTAACCACTTGCTGGAATGCTTGCCTCAAGATAAACCAATTTCCTTGTCTGTCCTGTCGTCCAAGGAAGAAGAGGGTTTTACCAGCTTTGACGCCATTCTAGGATGCTCCTAAAACCCACTATCACAACTAGGGTCTTGAAATTGAGGGATCAATGAGTTGTGCAACAGACATTTAATAAGTACCTATTTATTGGGCACAAGAGATACTCAAATGGAGTTTACATCCTACTGGAGGGAGATTACATGTGCATATATAAAAATCCAGACTAGATAATGGGGAGCGGGATAGGAAAATACTGGCAACTGAGGAATCTGGAAAGGTCTCATGGTGGGCCAGAGCTTTGGAAGAAAGGACTTGAGTGAAAAGGGAGGACGTTCCAGGCATGGAGCCCTGCTTGTTCAAAAACACAGGAAAGGAGACGGAATATATTGTGTGTGGAACTGCAAAAAAATTGGCTGAAGCTTTGAGTATGGGAGGGAGAGTAACATATATGCCTAGAAAGGTGATGATTCTTTGAGTCTAATAGATACTGACAGTATGATTGTGGGCAAGTCACCTTAAGACTTGAAGAAAAGGAGCCAACCTGCCCTGGTAAAGGGAGTTCCTCCACAGGGAATTCTTTAAAATGTGCTGCCTGTAGGCCAAATGTGACCTATAACACTCCCAAGTTCAGTCAAAGCAGTTAAAAATGTTATTGGAAATGTTTAACAAAAAAATATATATACTAGAACAGAGAGAATGTTAAGATTGTGGCTTTCTAAGCTTGTGGGAATCTTTATGTACTGTTTTTGTTGTTTATTTTCAGTCATGTCTGACTTTTTGTGACCCATTTGGAGTTTTCTGTGTGGTTTGTTATTTCCTTCTCCAGCTCATTTTACAGATGAGGAAACTGAGGCAATGAGGGTTAAGAGATTACAAAGCTAGAAAGTATCTGAGTTCAAATTTGAACTCAGGTTTTCCTGACTCTAAACCAGGCTGTCCTGTGTACAATTTAGTAGCTCTCATTTCTACTGAGATCATGGCACATTGCTTTATGCTATTAAAATGCACTGAGCTCTTATCCCTAACCTTCACCGAGTAGTGCCAGCTCTTCCTCTCCAAACCCAACTTATTTGTTTTCTGTTTCTGAGCCTTTGTACCAGCTTCCTGCTCTTTCCTTTCCTGTCTTGCCAGCTGTCTCCCCACAAGACCCATCTCACACCCTCCCATTTCTTTCTCCACACCTGTAGCACCAATCCACTCTGGAAACGGCAGCTAACCCCTGAAGCCTCCTTTGGCCCCTTGTCAGCCTCAGGATGAAGACAGAAGAGCTTTTTGACTGAGATCCAAGTTGAATTCTTTTTCTTCCAGGAATCCCCCGGTTGTGTTTGAAGTGTACGTGTTAGAACAGCAGATGTAACTGGAGGTGGAGAAAACCACAGGATTCCAGCCACCCTTGGAAACCCCATGTAGCATTTTTTTCCTTTATTATCATCTAAGAGATCAAACAGAAAATAACTTTTAGGTGTTCCTTCCTCCTCCACCTCCCTGTTCTTTCTTCTCTTCTTTTCTCACCCCAGGGGTGAAAATTCTCATAAGTGACTTTAATCATTAGTGAGAAGTATAAAGGTCTGTGCAATAATTCAGATTTACAAAGAGAAGTACCAATGGTCCAAAGTTGAGATCTGAAAGGCAAAGTCTAGAAAGCTCACACGGCCAGGCTTAGCCAGCTGTTATACATCTAAAGTAACAGGAAAACTCTCCTGTGTATCCTGTGGATGAGCCGAGGTCCTTTCCTTCTGAAAATTCCTCCCTTGGAGTCTCTTCCAGTGCCTGCTTGCGCTTGCGCTCTCTCTCTCTCTCTCTCTCTCTCTCTCTCTTCCCTTGGGGTTTGGGGGACTCTTGTGCATTCTAGGACATTGAAGGCTCATAGGACCAGAAACCAAAGGGCAAACGGGAGCTCAGAGACCCCTAGTCCAGCTTAGGCTCAGCATGAAATGAGCTGGTCAAAGCTGAAAGGCAAAAATAGAAATCCCCAGACACTATTGTGCAATTCTGGGCAAGTCGCTTTACCTCCGTCTGCCTCAGCTGTATGTCAGAGATACTAGTAGCCTTTCCAGAATTATTACGAGGGGTAAATGAATTTTTAGAAATAAACCGCTTAGCACTGTGCCTGACACATTTGTTGTTAAGTCATTTCTGTCCTGAATGACTCTTCATGGTTCCATTTGGGGTTTTCTTAGCAGAGATACTAAAGTGGTTTGCTATTTCCTTCTCCATCCCATTTTACAGAAGAAGAAACTGAGGCAAACAGAGTTAAATGATTTGCCCAGGGTCTCATGGCCTGTAGGTATCGGAGGCCAAATTTGAATTTAGGAAGATGAATCTTCTTGATTCTATACCCAGTGGCTGGCACACATATTAAGATTCTTAATAATGCTTCTGTTCTTCCTTCTTATTTACAGGAAAGGTATAGGGACTGTGGCAGCTAGGTGACACAATGGATAGAGTGTGGAGCCTAAAGTCAGGAAGACTTTGTGATTTCAAATCTTGCCTCAGCCACATAAAAGCTGGGCAAACCACTGAACGCCCTTTGCCTCAGTTTCCTCATCTGTCAAATGAGCTGGAGAAAGAAATGGCAAACTACTCTTGTATCTTTGCCAAGAAAACCCTAAATGAGATCATGAAAATTCAACAAGAGGGATTGTATCTATGGTTTCTTTGGTATTGGAGACTCCCAGGTGAGAAAAGTCCCTCCTTAGAAATGTTTAATCTCAGAGAGTTCCTAGGACACTGGGAAGTAAATGGAAGGGAAGAATAGGTATCAGAGGCAGCTCTTGAGTCCAGGACTTTTCAAGTCTAAGAATGGTTCTCCATCCGTTATACCACACTCTTTCTCTTTAGAGGAAAGTACTTTAAGTACTTCTCTATTGCCATTACATGGAGAGGGCCCATCATTGGAGTCAGAAAGCCTTGGGATCAAACCCTGCCTGGGACTCTGTGATCCCAGGAGAGTCAGTTAATCTCCCAGTGTCCCAGGCATCTTCCTAAGACCTTAAATTGAAGACTAGGGCTGATCTGAATGAATAAAGGTTGGGGGGGAGAGGAAGTGTTGCTCACCGGGAAGTTCCCTAAACCAGTAAAATCACAGATCCCGATCACAAACCTACCAAAATGATATCATGGGTGTGATCATAATGAAAGCCCTGAACCATGACCCTCAAATAAATAGGAATAATAACTGACACTTTCCATATTTGCCTCATTTAATATTCACAATGACCCTGGAAGATAGGCACAAAGGCGTTCTTGTCCACCATTTTTCAGATGAAGAGATGATTGATCCAAGATCACACAGTCAATAAATGCTGGTGGTAGGCTCTGTCCTCCATGCCACATTGCCTCCATGATTAGCTCCGATTATAAACTACAAACAAATTCATCATCCCCAACCTTCAATAGGGAAAGCAAGCCGTTCCGCTGTATGGCAATGGAACTCTTCCTTATATTGATGTAAACTATGATATCTTTATTTCAAAGAACATTCTCATTTATCATCTTATTATCTCGAGTTCTGGTTTTTTTTTGTTGTTGTTGTTTAGTCCCAATCTCCCTCCCTGGGAAACAAGAGCAAGGGAATAGGCACACTTCACCCTTTTTAAATAACACAAATATATTGATGCAGTTTTTCATTTAACACTTCTAAATCTTCTTTACACCAATAATCTTCCAATAAGGCTAGAAGCATTTGAAGCTCTTTATTAAAAGGATAACCTCAGAAGAGGTTCTATGATGAGCAAGAGTGTTAGAATCAGAAAGATCTGAATTCAAATCCTAACTCTAACACTTAGTGCTCACCACCTCCATTTATACCTGTTATTTATGGGCAGACATGGACAAGAGGATTGGCAACTATCTGGACAATGGATCAAATGCCAGCTATATAGCCAGGAGGACCGGAGTAAAAATCTGATCTCAGACATTTACTAGGTGTGTGACTCTAGGCAAGTCTCTGAACTCTGTTTGCCTCAGTTTCCTCATCTGTCAAATAAGCTAGAGAATGAAACGGCAAACCACTCTAGTATCTTTGCCAAGAAAACTCCAAATGGGGTTATGAAGAGTTGGATATGACTGAGAACAAGTGAACATCACTAATGGACAAGAGACATACATGGATGGAGTAGATTGAAATCAACTCCACTAGAAGGAATATCCACATCAATAAAATTTCAGATGCACTGAACTCTGGAGCGTGTCTGGGAATGAGTTGCAGAGGATGGGCTCCCCCAAGCTTTGATCCAACTATTCCTTACCTTCAAAACCCCATTTAGGCGTCCCTTTCTCCATGAAAACTTTTATGTTATCCCATTCCCTGATCCAAAGATGAAAATATTATTTTCTTCCTTGAACATCTCACTGTACTTTTTGGGAATCTTCCCTATGGATTGAATACATCCTCTCTAGTAAAAGGGTTCTTAACAAGAGGTCCATGAACCCTTAACTAATGCATAGATAGATTTTTGGGGAATCCTTAAATTTTTTCTTTCTTGGTTTATTTTTAAATTAAATTAATTTTGGGGTTCCATTTTAAGTTTTGAACTTTTGCCCTCCCTCCCTTCACCCTAAATGAGAGGACACCATTTTATACACATATACACATCTCCTCCTTCCCCTCCCCACACTAGAGAAGGCCACCACTTGACACAGACATATCCACAAACATATACACATATATGAATATATATATATTTATATGTATGCAAAACCATACTATGCATATTTCTATTTATTGGTTCTTTCTCTGGAGGCGGACAGCATCTTCCTTCATGGGTCTCTTGTAGTTGATTTGAGTATTTATTATACTCAGAATAACTTAGTCATTTGCAGTTATTCTCTGAACAATATTGTTATTACTGTATACACTGTATTCCTGGTTCTGCTCATTTCACTCTTTATTATTTCATATATCTCCCCACATTTGTCTAAAATCAATTAGCTCATCATTTCTTAAATTAAGAAATTGATAACTATATTTCAATAGGACTGATTTCCCTTGTAATGCTTTGTGTTTGTTTTGAGCATTTAAAAGACTTTATTCTGAGAAGGGGTCTGTAGAAGGGCATACCAGATGAAACAAGGCTATGGACTCCTGCCCTGTATCACTTATCTGTGTCTCTACTTCTTTTTCCTCCTCCTTTGAAGAAAAGTCTTTTTCTCTCATCTCTCTTTGCATTCCTAGTGCCTAGGACACTAGGCATAGAATACTTAATAATTGTGTATTGGACGGAATAGCAGCTGCAAGCAATGCAGGAGAAGTAGCCCCTCTGTGTGAGGAGGCTGCATCTGTTTCCTGCATCTCCTGGTGGCAGCCAAGCAGTGAGAACATCTCCTGCGTGCATTGTAAATACCATCTGTCATGCTGCCTGCCCAGACGTGGACCTTCTTACTGGAAGGGAAGGGAAGCTCTCTGTATTATTCATGCAGAAGGCACCATGGTTAAGTGAAAAGAGAAGCCTAGAAGAACTGGGGGCCAGACATCACCATCCTGCGACTGCGCCATCATCGGGGCAGATGGGGGAGCCTAGTTGTCCCAACCCATCTGGGATGGAGGTCTGGCTTTCTGTTTTCCAGGGGCCAAGGATGCACATCATGTGGTATTGCTTCTCCTTCCAGCTAGAGAACTGAGTCCTCTGACTACCTGCTAGTCTCTCTTCAGTCCAAGATGGACAGAGGCAGAGGAGAAAGCAATGGGGAGTTTAGGTGCAGTTCTGTTGGAAAAGCCCAGTGTGGGAGAGCAGACTGAAGCGAGTTCTCAGGCCCAGAGCTGGAAGTGACTCAAAAGGTCATTAGTCCAAAGCTTCTTAAACTTTTTCCATTTGTGACCCATTTCCACATGATCTGGGTACATATAAAATAGGTCTCTAGATCAAACATTTATTGATTAAAAAATCATAATTTTGTGACCCCCATATTCAGTTATGAGACCCCTGTATGGGGCCGTGATCCACAATTCAAGAAGTTGCGAAGTCCAACTTCATCCTTTTGGAGATGAGGAAACTGAGTCCTAAGGACATTAAATGCTTTATATGAAGTCACACAAGAATGATACTCACAACAGCCCTGGGTAGTAGATGCTGTTATTATCTCCATTTTATTGATAAATGGAGGTAAACAGCCCAGGGTCACATAGCTAGTTAATGTCTAAGACCACATTTGAACTCAGGTCCTTCTGACTTCAGGGCCAGCTGCCCCAAAGGAACTGATTTTTGAGCTGATCACAGTACCCAATATATCGCTTCAGTGTTTTTTAGTCATGTGTAACTCTTTGTGACCTCATTTGGGACTTTCTTGGCAAAGATCCTGGAGTGGTTGGCCATTTTCCTTTTCCAGCTCATTGGACAGATGAAGAAACTGAGATAAACAGGGTGAAGTGGCTTTCCCAGGGTCACACAGCTAGCTCCAAGCCCAGCACTTTATCTCTATTAGACAATGAATTTAACATGAAATACAGTACATTATAGCCAATTAAGCTATAAACATCTCCTCTCTGTGTCCCTCTGCACTGAATGTCCTTCAAGTCTGGAAGGCACGCTCTCTTCACCTCAACTTCTTAGAATACTTAAGGCTCAACTCATGGACCACTTTCAACATGAAGACTTTAAAAATCTTCCTAATACCTGCTCTATCACCTTATAGCTATTTTGCATCTGTCTATATATCCACAAGGGCAGTTAGATGCTGCAGTAGAAATTGTCAGAAGGTCCTGAATTCAAATTTAGTCTCAGATACTCAGTAGCTGTGTGATCCTGGGCAAGTCACTTAACCCTAACCCTATTTGCCTCAGTTTCTTTATCTGTAAAATGAGCTGGAGAAGAAAATGGCAGATCACTCTGTTATGTCTGCCAAAAAAAAAAAAAAAAAACAAACTGGGGGGGGGGTCACAAAGAGTTGGACATGACTAAACAACAAATATATCCACATAAATATTGCATTTTTTCTCAGTAGAATGTAAATGTTTGAAGTAATCTTCCTTCCTCCTTCTCCCTCCTTCCCTCCTTTTCTTTCTCTCTCTCTCTCTCTCTCTCTCTCTCTCGCTCTCGCTCTCGCTCTCGCTCTCTCTTGCTCTCCCTCTGGTATCTTCAGTGCATAGTGCCCAAGGTGCTTAATAAGTACTTATTGATAGAGTTATTAAAGTTTGGGCTGGGTGGGCTGCGAGGCAGGCAAGTTCAGGGAAGGGGAAAAGATGCATTTAATAGCTGAGAAATCTTCTTGAGGACAGGAGGGGTCTCTTTTCATATCCTAGTGCCTGGCACATAATGAGCACTAATAAATGCTTTATCTGTCCATCCAATCATCTATCTATCCATCATCTATTTCTATTTATGTATTTTATGGATATATTGTTCCATCATCTGTTTATATTTTTATATAGCTGTCTATCTAGCCATCTGTCTATCTATATATATATTTCTATGCATCTATCTATACAACTGTCTATTTATCCATCTATGTTTCTATGGAGCTCTCCATCCACCTGAATTTCTAAACATCCATCTATTCATCTACATTTCTATGTATCTATCCATCCATCTGTCTGTCTGTATTTATCTACCTAAGTGTCTTCTCCCTTCCTCATCTGCTATTTGAGTTGGATTAGATAAAACAAGGCTTGAGGAAGGGGAAATAGCTCTGGTGACTTGAAGCTGACTCCATGATTCCCTGGTCTTGTCCGACACCAGGCGAGGTTAGAGGCGTTACGTGGGTCTGCATGAAGAATGGCCACAGGAGGATGACACCCGTCTCACTTTGCTTAACACCATCCCTGGCAATGTGCGCATTGCACATGATGGGTATAGTTGTAGCCACTCAGCCTTTTGTGAGTCCAAAGGGAGCTGTCCAAGTCCAACGAGCAGCACTGGGGTCAGTCTGCCGCTTCTCCGTGAAGGACACTTGGCTCTTGCAATCCATCTACCCCTTTTTCCCAGCCTCCTTTCCAGCCCCAGTCACTGCAGCTCTGGTCTGCGGCTACATGCCTGCCTGGTCTTTTATCTCTCCAAACTGCAGCATGAACAGCAGAGCAGAAATATAGATGTGAGTACCAGGCTGGCCGCTTCTGGCTTTCTCAGATTCAGGGAAGTCCTGCAATGTTCCAACAGTCTTTTTCTCTCTCTTCTTATCCTCCCAAGGAAAAGAAAAAGCTTTAAGACAGGAAAATGCTGAAAATTCTAATGAATCTGGCAAGCTTGCCAGATGGCTGACAATCCGCTAGCAACATTTAGGAAGGGGAAGGCTGATGAAGAGAGATGAACTTTTATTTAAAAGTGGCTAGCTGGAGCTCAATCTTTATCCTTGGTTTTTTCATTGGAGAAGCCTTGAGGGTTTGGCAGCTGTCTTAGGTCTGTATTGATGGGTGGGAGGAATATGTACATGCACACATACACACATACACAGACACACACACAATCTGTCTCTTAACCTTGGAGTTGAGGATTGCCTTGTGCAGAAAAAGATATTGAAAGGAAGTTGTCTTGGGTGTGATTTCTGTGAACAATCATTTGCTCTCGCCCCTTCCCCCAAGACATTTGTTAAGAAAAAATGACCTAATTGTCTACACCTTCCCCCTCATCAGCACGCTCCTTCTCAGATTTTTTTTAATTGGACCTGTGATTTCCACTATGCCTCATTGCCATTCCCAAATTAAGTCAGTTCATTTTCACATTTCTAAGAGGTTCTGATCTACTCTTTCCTGAATGTATCTTATAATAGTTTGAGTGGGTCATCCATAATTTGATTATCTCCTAAGATCACAAATCACAAATTTAAAGCCAGAAGTGACTCGGAGTCCATCTAGAGCAATTCTCATATTCTAGGGATTTGGAAAATGAATCTAGAGGGATGCATTTGTTCAAGGAAAGAACCCTGGCCTTGGGGGTCTTAAGCTCTAGGCTCAAGTCCCAGCCCTGACATGCATTTACTTGTGGAGGAGCTATGGGCAATAACTCAATTCCCCAAACATCTAGGAAATGCCTGTGATGTCAAAAACCTTGTACTATGCTTCCAGTTTGGATTGGTGATTTCATCTGTGTTTGGAGCTTCCTCTGAGGAAACCCTTGGAACTTCCCTGTAGAGCAGTACTTTCTTGGCACTTAGCTAGTGAGTTCCTTAGGGCCATGAGCTAAGCGATTTATTTGTGTTTGAAGTGGGACTGGAATCCTGGAGACTCTGAAGCTAACCCATAATCTACTATGGCATGGTGCCTGCTGGAGTGCTAGGGATACAAATCCAGAGGAAACAAATAAACCAGAAGTCTCTGTCCTCAAGGAGGTGAATGTTATACTAGCTGTCCTGGAACCCTATCTCCTCTGCTCTGATTCCTGACCAAATTGGCTTTCTTGTAGTCCCAACTAAAATCTCACCTTCTACGGGAAGTCTTCCCTAACCTTTCTTAATTTCACTGCCTTCCTTCTCTTAATTATTTCCTACTCATCCTGTATATGATTTGTTTTGTATATAATTGCATGTTGTCTCCCCCATTAGAGTTTAAGCTTCTTGAGGATAGGTGTCATTTTTGGTCTCTTTTTATATATATACTTAGCATAATGCCTCGTGCAGAGTAGCTACTTAACAAATGTTTATTGATTGGTTAATATTTCCAAATATAAATTACATATATGTTTATATTTAAAAATATTATGTATATACACAATTTATAGTGTTTTACTATTGCATTAACTAATTGCTCTTTCTTAGTCTCCTTGAATGCTCATCCCCTAACAGAAGCTGATTGCCAAAGCTCTTCTCTTCCCTATCTATCCTTTCTCTCTCTCTTTCTTTTGCTGAGGCGAGTGGGGTTAAGTGACTTGCCCAGGGTCACACAGCTAGGAGGTGTTAAGTGTCTGAGGTCAGATTTGAACTCGGGTCCTCCTGACTTCAGGGCTGGTGCTTTGTCCACTGTACCATCTATCTGCTCTTATTTATTCTCTCTTTTGGAAACCTCATCAATTCCCAATGACTTTAACCATTATTCCTAATAGATGTTTTGAAGAATTAGCTATTCAGCTGTGACCACATCATCAACTAACTGCCTCTTGGACTTTTTCAGCAGGCATCCCAGAGACATCATGAATGCAAAATGTCCAAAAGTGATCTCATGATCTTTCACTTAAACCATTCTCTTTTCTAAACTTCTCCATTTTGGTTGAAGGTACTACCATCCTTCTAATATCTCTGGGTTGGAGTGTCTGCATCATCCTAGTTTCCTTCGACTCCCTCACCTCACACACCCAATCAGTTACCATATCTTACATATTCTACCTTCATAACTTTGTTTTATTTTATTTATTTTTTACCATCAGATCCTCTCTTCACTCACACACAGCTGCCATCTTAGTTCAGAGTCTTATCCTTTTTTGCCTAACTGATCTCTCTGCCTCAAGTCTCATCACTCTAGTCCTTCCTACACAGTGCTACCCAAGTAATTTTCCTCTGATGCAGATCTGACCATGGGATTCTAATACTCAACTAACTCCACTGGCTCCTTATTGCCCCTAGGATAACTTGAAATCCCTTTATTTATATTTTGAAGTTCTATACGGCCTAACTTCAATTTATCTTTCCAGCCTTGTTGGATATTGCTCCTCTTCCCACTGTGTACAGTCCAACCAAAATGGCCTTCTCTCTGTTCCTCAGATATCACATTCTATCTCACATCCCTCAGATCTGGAATATGTTCTCTCTTTTTACATCCATCTCACAGAGTTCCTCTCTTCCCCTGAGATGAAGCTCAGACACTATCTTTTCCACGAAGTCTTTTCTGATTCCTCCCAATTTCTAATGTCTCTTCTCCCAAACTACTGGCATTTAACTACTTCAAGTATATTTGTATTCCTTAACTTTCTATTTATTTTTACATGTATTTGTTATCTCCATTATCAGATTGCAAATTAATTGGGGGTAGGGATTGTTTCATTCTCTATATGTAACTCCAGTGCCTAGGCACGTAGTAGATGCATAATAACCCTTGCAGTTGACGCACAGTAGGGGCTTGATAATACTTGACTGATCCATCTTCATAGCAAGTCTGTGAGTCAATTATGTATATCACAATTTTACAAATAAGGAAGTCTTAAATGAAGTTATTTGTCTGCAGTTACAGAGCAGGAGCAGAATGCTCTCCTGAGTCTGAATGTAGAAGTCTTTCCACTATACCACAAAACCTCACCTTCCAGTATGTTAGTTTTCTCATGTGTAAAAAGGGAATATGATCTGTATTCCCTACTCTCACAAGAACAAACCTTTTGCAAATTATAAAAGAACTATGTAATGTGAGTTAACATAAGAATAAAGGCATCTCTATAATGCTAGAAAAACAACCTGAGGTGAAAGCTGTCTTAATATGACAATGAACCTCCATCTTTGGGAAAGAAGGACAAGGTCATGCTACTAGTGGAATACTGCTAAGCAATTCTGGAGGGTTTCATCAATACTTTCTGATTTAAAAAATAGATAAATAGAGAGCTGCAATCCTTCTAGGAAGTTGAGCAAAGAATCTTGCCCTTCCTATGCCTTTATAAGCTTTGATAGGCCCTTATTTCATAAGGTTCCCATATTTCAGTTTCACAAATCCAATAAAGGAGCCAGGGCTGCCTACATTAACATCAGTATCAGGCTGAAGTCAGCTCTCCCAGACTGGTGCTGATTCAGTATTCAGGTTCCTTGAAGGATAAGCCAGAAAATCTCAAATGTAAAGCAAAGGAAGAATCAAAAAGTCACCAAGAATTAGTCTCAGTAAACACTACTGTGGGATGTGGTCTTCAAATCATTTCTATCTGCTATGACTCTTCAACAATGCTGTGAACATGGTTAACAAGTAATTCATAATAATAATAACAATATCTAGCATTTACATAGTGCCTAAAGTTTTTAGCACTTTACAAATGTTATCTCATTTGATTCTCATACAAATCCTGGGAGGTAGTGTTATTATTATTCCCATTTTAAAGATGAGGAAACTGAGACTGAGAATGGTTAAATGATTTGCCCAGGCTCATACATCTGATGTCTAAGGAGGCAGAATTTGAACTCAGTTTTCAGCTTGTTGAAGGAGAAAAAGGTGATAAACCTCTCTGGGCCATACTTTTCTCCCCTGCAAAATGAGGGGATTAGATTTAGCAATTTCTGAGGTCTCTTCTATCTCACTAAGTTTGCTGGTTGACCATTAGAAGTCATTAAGCTACAGTGCCCTCTGGTGGGGACAAATTACCCTATAGCCTCCTGGAGTTGCATTATGTCTCTGAAAAGAGAGACCCTACAAAGGGACAAAGATAGTCCGGCTTCTGAAAGCATCCCTGTGGCTGAAACAAGGCCCTTGGGCAGTATTAATTGATTGATTGACTGGGGCTACTGAAGTTCCCTTCCTAATTGGCAAAAATCCAAGGAACTCTTGCCTGTCCTGAATGTATCAGAGACTTGTCATCATCATCACTGACTAGCTCTCATTGATTATGTTACAGGGTTAAAAGGATTAAAAAAAAAAATTCTTACTCTGAAATTAAAAACCAAAGAAGTGTTTCCAAATATAAAGAGCAGGAAAACAGAATTCTATGTGAATTCATGAATCTCTATTTCACACTGTTTACTTTTTTTTTTTTTTTAAGATTACACATTTTTTAAAGTATGTACAATATTTCAAAATTGTCCTACTTGCAGGATCATAGGATTTGGGGCTGAGTAGGACTTTAGAAATTATTTAGCTCAATTCCTATTTTATTGAAAATAAAGGTGAATTTTGATTTGGTTTTTCTTGTACAGCATGACAAATGTGGAAATATGTTTAGAAGGATTGCAAATGTTTACCTTATTGGATCGCTTATTGTCTTGGGGAGAGAAGGTGAGAGGGAAAAATTTGGAACACAAGATTTTGCAAAAGGTGAATGTTGGAAAGTGCCTATGTATGTATTAGGGGAAAATACTATTAAAAATAATCAAAGAAAAATTATTCAAAAAAAGAAAGAAAATGAAAGTGAATCCAGAGAAATAAAAGGCTGAATAGGTAACAAGCAATTGTAACTGCTGTTCAATTATTTCCAGTCATTTTTAATTCTTCAACACCCCAATTTGGGGTTTTCTTGGCAAAGATATTGGAATGGTTTTCCATTTCCTTCTCTTGCTCATTTTACAGGTGAGGAAATTAAGGCAAACAGAATTAAGTGACTTGCCTGGGATCACACAACTAGTAAATGTCTGAGGTTGGGTTTGAACTCAGGTCTTCCAAGCCTGGTACTCTATCCACTTTAGTGGATAGCTAGCTGCTCAAGTAGGGACAAGATTTGAACCTAGTTCTTATGACCCTGAATCCATAGCTTTCTCTATATACTAGATTTGGAGGATAATGGAAAGGAAGGAAATAAACTCTTATTAGGCACATTAAGCACTTCACAAATATTATCTCAGTTGAGTTTTATAACTCTGGTAGGCAGGTGCTGTTATTATACACATTTTACATATAAGGAAACTGAGGTATGCAAATGTTGAGCGACTTTCTCAGAGTCCCAAAGCTAATAAGTGTCTGAAATCAGATGTGAACTCAGGTTTTTCTCATTCCAGTTCTTTTACTCTATTTCCTGTGACACCTACTAGGATCATAGACCTAGAATGAGAAGAGACCAAAGAAGCTCCATGTTGTATAACCCTCTTATTTTATAGATGAGGAAACTGAATCCCAGGGAGATTAAGGAACATGTAGAAAACATTAAAGGAAGGATCTGCACTCAAGTCCTGTGCCTTTCAGGGCTCAGGACTCTTTCCACTAAATCAGACAGAAGATATAGGTTCAAATATTAGCTCTACTCCTGCCATTGGGGAATTCATTCATTCCTTTAATTTAATCCT
This sequence comes from Sarcophilus harrisii, assembly GCF_902635505.1. Taxonomy (NCBI): domain Eukaryota; kingdom Metazoa; phylum Chordata; class Mammalia; order Dasyuromorphia; family Dasyuridae; genus Sarcophilus; species Sarcophilus harrisii. Next base: position 432,650,753 of record NC_045429.1, read on the forward strand.
AAAGAATCTGGATCCGGATTCACCAAAATATAGCAACACTTTATTATAGTGGGGAAGGGCTAAATTAGTTGTGGTACAGGAACATCATGTGCTCCAAGAAAAAAAAAAAACTGAACATGAGGATTTCAGAAAAGCTTCAAAAGGCTTCCATAAACTGATGCTAAGTGAAACAAAAACATCAAGGAAACAACATACACAATGTCTAGAACAATGTGAAGAACAATAGCCATAAGTGATCAAAAATGAAGGTAGGGTTGCCAAATTACAAAGAACAAATTTGGCCCCAAAGAAGAGTTAAGAGAAGCTATTTCCCCTCACTTCTTTACAGTGGGAGGTCCATGGACATGGAATGATGCATATTTTCGGATTTTTTTCCCAAGATGTTGATAAATTTTTTTGGTTGTTGCTACTGATAATTTTTTTTTTTTTGCTGTTTCTCTTCTTCCCTTTTCTTTTAAAAGTATTATTTGTTCTAAGACATGATTTTCTGGGAAAAGGAACAGGGAATACAAGTATAGATGCTATAAAACAAAGAATATCAATGAAATACATTTTTTGAAAAATGTAAATGGAAAGACTAACAACTATACAATAATAAAAAATGAAGTTTGCAAAAATATTTTAAAAAAACACAAAATCCAAGGTTAACCTCAAAAAAGAGAATGGGAGAAGACCTCTACCTCTATTACTTTGTAGATGATGGGGTTTTCAGTTGTGGAATACTGCACAATAGTTTTTTTCAGTACTCTGATTTTTTTTCCTTCTTCCTATTTTTTTCAGTTTAAAGAAATTCTTTGTCATAAGACGTCTCTCTGGGAGAGAGAAGAATACAGGGGGAAATCTAGGAAATGTAAAAATAAAAGAAATGAATAAAAATCTATTTTTAAAAGATTTGATTTTGACTTTCCCTGGGGGAGCCTATAAAGTGAGATAATCACTTTAAAAGCCTGGTCTCTGTTCCCTCAATAGAAAAGCAAGAAGAGGCAGCTACTGTAAACTCCTGCAGGGAAGAACGCTGGGAAAGATTTATGTAGTTCTGTTTCTTCTTCCTCTTAAAAATCCAACATACTTTTAACATGAAAGTCTGGCAAATAGGGTGAAAGGGCGTAAAGAACTGATTCTAGACTAGAAAGGTCTAACCCTCAATCCCCCCCCCCCAGCTCCTCTTCAGCCTGAGAGTTTTTTTCCCTCCCTGTAATGACTAGAATGGTTTCCTTACACAAACAGGTGTATTGGTCTTTTATGTGTTTATTTATTGGAGTTGCAACGTTTAGCGAATTCTCCAACCTTTTTACTTTGTCCACAAAGACCTGTGCCAAAGTCTAGGGAATAATACTGCTTTAACAAATGCCAAAATGACTCCATCAACTCCCTCCCTCACCTTGAATAACCTCAGAGAGCATCAGTCCTTCTCTGCTTCCTCTGGGACATGCTCAGAAATAACTGTAGCAGTGGAGGAACAGAGACAGGCTGGGGCTGGTGACTCCCAACATCCCCACATGACAAAGATCCAGCACCGGGGCAGCTGATGAATTAAAAGGCTAGGGCTGGTCGATCACTTATACTTTACCTTCTCCTTCCCTAGGAAGGCCTACCCAGCTCCAGAAGCTCCAGCTTACACAAACACAGCTGTGGCAGCCGCCTGCCAGCTGCCAAACACTGCTGAACATCTTCTATCCCAGCTAAAAATAAGTCCTAGGCTCTCCCTAGGCCCTTGCAAGCAGTGTGTTCATTCTGTCACGGGGGAGTTTTCCAGGAATGCTGCAAAATAGACTTCTGGAACTACTTATGTAAAGTCGGCCAGAGTGGATTTTATCCTTACCCTCCTGATAATAGTCACAGGGAAACGATGGAAGATTTCATTAATGCCTACCTTAATTGGTAAGGCACTATAGGGAAATATGCAATGAAAATGATACCCATCCTGCCCTGTAGCAATACAACAGAAAGAGATCTGGGTCTGGATTCAAATCCTGACTCTGCTCTTACTATCTGTGTGACCCTGGGAAAATCATTTAACTGTTTTGTGACCCAATATCCTCATTTATAATAGGAGAGAGTCGAACTAGATCAAGGGTTCTTAATCTAAGGTTTGTGAATGTTGTTTGCTTTGACAGCTGAATTATGATATAATTGGTTTCCTTCTGTTTTATTTTATGTTTTGAAAAGCATTTATTTTGAGAAGGGATCCAATGATTCTATCAAACTGCCAACTGGGTCCATTAAAAAAAAGGTTTAGAACTTCTAGCTTATTCTGTACAAAAATATTTATAGCATCTCTTTGTGGCCGCAAAGAATTAGAAAGTGAGGGTAGGTCCATCGTTTAGGGAATGAATGAATAATTTGTGATTGAATATTTTTGTTCTATGAGAAATGACAAGGGGATGGGTTCAGAAAAAAAAAAAAACCAGAATGACTTATATGAACTGATGCAAAGTGAAAGGAGCAGAAGTAAGAAAACATTGTACACAGTTAACAGCAATATTGTAACAATGATCACCTGGGAAAGACTTAGCTACTCTGATCTATGCAAGGATTCAAAATTCCAAAGGATTCATGACAAAAAAATGTTATCTACTTCCAGAGAGAGAACCGATGGTCTCTGAGTACAGACTGAAGCATGAGGTTTTTTCCCCCCTTATTTTTCTTGCCTTTTTGCCTTCAATGTAGATAATCTGGAAATATATTTTGCATGATTTCTTATGTATAATGGGTATTGTATTTCTAGCTTTCTCAATGGATGGGAGAAGGGGGTAGAGTAAAGGAGGGAATTTGGAACTGAAAAATTTTTTTTAATTTAAAAAAAAAAATTGAAATAAGCATAGGTGTAGAGAAAATAAATTCTTGGGGGAAAAAAAGAACTCCTGTGCTAAAAGAACTGCAAAATCTCCCCCTACCTTTTAAAAAGATTTTTAATAATCCTACATAAAGAGAGAACTAATGGTAAGCAAGGTGGGAAAAGTTAGTTGGAATTAGAGGATGTGAAATCTTAGATGTCAGGTCAAGGAATTTAGACTTAATTTGGCAGGCAATGGAAAGACGTTAATGGTTGATCTCATAAACCCTGAGCTTTAAGAAGATCAGTCTCTTCGAGGTGTACTATTATGGATTAAAGAAGATACAGAGTGGAGATAAGCCATTAGGGAGCTATTCACATACTTTAGATAAGAAGTGATGGAAGGTCTAAACTGGGTGGTAAGAATGGAATGGGACAAATGCCCGAGATATGGTATAAAATCAACTGAGCCTGGCAACTCTTTGCATGTGATGGTCAAAGGGAAGAGTGTGTCAAATTTGGATAACTGAGGTTTTGAGTTTAAGGAACTGACAGTGTTATTAACAGAAACAGGACAATCAAGAGGAAAAGCTGGTTTTGAAGAGAAGACAGACCTAGTTTAGGGCCTTTTATTAACTGTGGCCCCTTTATTTTACCCTATATTCCTGACTTCCCACTTTACTGATTCACACTTGGATCTTATGCTTGCCCTAAAGATGACTTTCCTTTGTCATCATCACTTGGTGTCTAAGTATCTATCATTCATGTCCCTCTTCTTTAAAAGCATTTTTAAGGCTAAAAAACAAAACAAAACCAAAGCCAATGTTATCTGCTCTAAGAAATCTTCCTTAAAAGACTGTTAAAGGGAGTCTGTTTAACTAATGCTATTAAGATACTTGAACATTTTATGCCTCACTACTGATTATCAGTTCTAGTGATCTGTATAAATGCATTTTGGAACCAATAGATGGTCAACTTGAATTTACCTTTGAAAAGAGTACGCACCACTGTACATTCAAGATTTATTTAAATTTGCAAACACACTGTTCTATATGTAAGGTATGTATGTAAAACTCTTTATTAAAACTATTCCACATAAAAAAAAAAAGAAAGAAAGAAATCTTCCCTAAACAAAGTCACTCAAATCCAAGCATTCAACATTCAGTTGACCAAAGTCTATCTGAGGCCTACAGTGTTTGAAATGCTATGATAGGTGCTGGGATGGTATAAAATCTTGTCTTCTTGGAGCTTCTAGTCTATTCTAAATCATTTAAATCAGCATAAGCTTTGGGAGGTTTAAATACTAAGTCATCTTCCTACACATATCATCCTGGATTTTGGTTTACTTCACCTTTTGTTATTTTAAATTTATTGTTATTTTAAATTACTAAATAGAAATATTGTTGATTTTTGTGGATTTGTTTTGCATCTTGCTACTTTTACTGAAGCTATTAGTTCAATTGGCTTTTTTGCTTATTTCTAAATGAATCGAGTTGTTGACCAATCAGGATAGTTTTTGTTCTCTCTCTGCTTTCTATTTGCCAGCATTTTAAAAAGTAGGTCTAGGGGTCTGGCTGAAGATTTGATGCAGATTCACTCTGCCTTGCCACTTACTTGGGTAGATCTCTCTCCCTCACGGTGAGATCCTGTGAGAATACCAGCCCAGGTAGAGTGAGAATCCTGTTCCTTTCCATTTGAGTTGGGAGGTACTACCAAGTGGAACAGGCCCTTTGAGATAAAACCATTGCTATGAAAATATGTGTTCTTTCTTCAATAACAATGGGATGAAATAATGCAACAATTCCCAGAAGTCCAGAAAGGAGGTAAGGAAATAAAATTAGAAGCTCACAAATTTAAGGAGATAGAATTATTACTGCAGTGGGCCAAATCCTTTTCCTGACTACCTTCCAGGAGGAGAGGGAGCAGGAAAGTGGTGCAGAAATTGAGTCAGAGGTCTTTCCAGTCTGAAGAATTAGGCGACCCTGAGATTGTTCAGTTCCATTTTAGGAGTGGTTCTTCAGCAATGCTGTTGGGCAGAGGACCAGACTAGAATCTTCTGCCTTGAAAAACAAATTCAATACCATGATCAGAGAGAGTCAGACTTAAAGAAGAAGCCATGGGGCTCCTGGAAGCTTCTGAATCTCTGCTCTGGCAGATAGGATTACAAAGGCCAAAGAGAAGCATTTTATATAGTCTTAATCTCTAGTGTAACAATCCTGAATGGGAGAATCTCCTTGCATTGGATTATATCATGAGGGAAAATACTTTGTAACATGTATTCCAATTTCTTAATATACTCTTAAGACAACATACAGATGCTCAAGAAATACTTTTTGACTAAGAATCCTCTTCTCACTTTGCACACACTCACCCTTTCCCTCTTCCCACTATTCCAACCTTGGAAGCCCAAGTATACAGATATTTACCCAGATTATTTTCAGCTGGGCTGTTGTTCCTCCAGGACTTTGGAACATCATAAATAGCAAAAGCTGCATCTGGTGGAGCAGAAGTTATATTTCTTTTCAACTAGTATGAAAGCATTCGTGAGCCCATACCCTCTCTAAGTCAATAAACATTTATCAAGCATCTACCATGTGCAAGTCACTGTCCCTAGGTGCTGGAGAAAAATGTGGTAGCATTTTGCAAAGAATTTTACATACATTTTCCTCTTTTTAAAGTTTCTTTTCTTATAATAGCTTTTTGTTTTTTAAAATACATGCAAAGATACTTTTCAACATTCACCCTTGCAAAATCTTGTGTTCCAAATTTTTCTCCCTCCCTCCCTTCTCTCCCCCTTTCTTAGACAGCAAGTAATCCAATATAGGTTAAACATTACCTACATTATTTCATTTGATCTTTGCAATTCTCTAAGGGAAAGACAACAGATATTATCCCCAAGGTTAAGATAAGAAAATTGAGGCACAGAGAAATTAAGTGACAAAGTGGGAGATAGGATCTGAATCTGGATTTCAAAACCTGAGGAGTTCATTGCCTTCCAGCTTGCAAAGAGAGAAGGGCTGGAGAGGAAAGGGGAATCCCACTCCTCAGTACCACACTGGTTATTCTGGCTAAATTCTGTAATTGCACTATTTGAACTCTATCTTGACAGGGAAATAAATTGACAGGGAAATAGCTGGCTCAGCAAATAAAGTGATAGACCTGAGTTCAGGAAAACTCATCTTTCTGAGTACAAATGTGGCCTCAGATACTTATCCAATTTGCTTCATTTTTCTCATCTGTAAAATAATCTGGAGAAGGAAATGGCAAACCACTCTGATATCTTTGCCAAGAAAACCCCAAATGGGGTTATGAAGGGTCAGACATGTAGAACAATAACAATGTGCCAGAGATTGTGCTAAGTGCTTAAAAAGAAAAAAAAAAAAGGACTGAGTAACAACAGAGGGAAAGTGAAATTGTATGTAATTGTTGACACTAAGAAGAAATGGAGCAATCAAGTAATTAAGATGTGATAATTGGCTATAAAAGTTTTAACACCCATAAGGAATAAAAAAAAAAAAAACAATAAGGAATTAAAAAAAAAAGCACAAACCAAATCTGATCATTTCAACCATTATGGAGAATCGCGGAAATGGGACAGAGATTTGCATTCGTCAACTAGACAGAACCAGCCTCTGACCCATGGATGGTGGAGCAGAAAAGAGCAGGTTAGAGACAGTTCAGTCAGGAATTAAACAGATGTTTAATTTCAAAGTGAAGGAAATGGCTTGCAAGCTACTGGACAGACAGATAATAGTAACAGAGAAGTTTACTGTCTTTCTGTATTGCCTATCCAAGACATTACAGATAAGCTTCTCAAGACTTAGCAGAATACATGAAAATTATGCACTTTGGTGACTCTTCTGTCTGTGGAAAACAAATGACACTACACTAAAAAGCACTGCCAATGATCATGAAGTCTTGGGCAAGAAACCCAAGAACACAGGAGGAGCACAGGTTATGTTTTTCTCATCCAATTAATAAGCATTTGAGTAGCTGTGTGCCAGATACCATCACTCATTAACATAAGAATTGCAGAAGAGAAAAAAATTAATATGGTAAGTGAACTAGCTAAGAAATTGGTACCTAAAAATGGCATTTGAATTTTTGGACCCCAGTTCAAAATAAAGATGACAAATTGGGGCAAGTAGTTGGTATAGTAGATAGAGCACCAGTCCTGAAGTCAGGAGGACCTAAGTTCAAATCTGGCCTCAGACACTTAATACTTCATGGATGTGTGACCCTGACAAGTCACTTAACCCCATTTGCTTCAGAAAAAAAAAAGATGACAAATTCCTGGCCTGGGACAGAATAAACGTAAAAATGATAGGTTAAAATTATTTGTTGGGTATCCTGCAAATATAATCAAAAGAACTTTAAAGTTAAAAGATGAGAATACTATCTGTCTACATCCTCCAAGTCAGATGGCATTGAGAGTACATATTAAAAAATAGTAATTGAGATACCCACAGATTTACAGGAGACAAAACATAAAAAAGAAGCCATTAGTAAAACTCAAGTCCTCAAATGTCTATACACAAATGTCCAGAGTTTAGAGTACAAGCAGGAAGAACTAGAGTTCCTAGTGCAAGGAGATAAATTTGATTTCATAGGCATCCCAGAGAGTTGATGGCATAAAACCCAAGATTCTGGATGAGGATATCTTCTTAAAATGACTTAAGATAGATCAAATGGATGGAAACACTGTATATGAGAAGAGTGTTTTTAATGAGAATATTCAGGAACCAAACTGTGGTTCCTGGATATAACAGAGAGTAATAAGGGGGCAAAGATCAACAAAGGGCAAAAGAGAAGTGATTTTTTTCCATTGGAGTATATTTACAGACCACCTAGACAGAAAGAGGAAGTAGATGAGAAGTGTTGGAAGCTGAAACTTGGCACTAACCTGACATAGAGGGATGATGAATGATTTCAATTATTTAGACATCTTGTGGAATTTTCTTTCTGCCCAAAGCAAAGTAGCTAATAACTCCTTGACTCTCTCAGTGATATTTTCATCCTTCAAAGTTGGAGGAACCAGCAAGGGAAAATTCTATTTTGAATTTGACTGTCACTAACAGGGAGAAACTTGTTGCCAAAATAGAAATGGTGAGAACATTGGAGGAAGGTGAACATTCACTTTTAGAGTTTAGCATAAAGGTGGGAAATTGGAGCAGAGTTTGACATGCACATTAAACTATGGGAAAGCAGATTTCAGTGAATTCAGAGGGAAGACAGATAGGATGGAATGAACTAAAATGCTAGTCAGTTCAAGAGTGATGGGAGATGCTTATGAAATATTGAAGACACAAAAGAGAATGATTCCAATGAGGAGAAAACATGGGATTTTATCAGATTTTTTAAAAAAATAAAGGTACAAGGGTAGCTAGATGGCATGACAGATAGAGCACTAGCCCTGGAATCAGGAGAATCTAGTTTCAAATCTGGCCCCAGACACTTGACACTTACTAACTGCATGACCCTAGGAAAGTCACTTAATCCCAACCACGTCACCTCCCAAAATTGTACAGAAGGTAGAAGTCCAGGTAATAAAAGATAATAATAAGAGCATGTTATGGTATTTCATATACAATGTCAGGAATGCTAAAATTCAGATGAATGAACCCAGGAAAGCTAAGAAAAAAATGATTTTTGTTTGTTTAGCAATCTTGGGAGAAAAGAAGAGCCAAAGAGGGGATTGGATTTTTGCTTGGGGGTTGGGGTAGGAAGATAGTAGCTGACAAAAGAGAGAAGAGAGAAAGCAGAACTGTTGAATTTTTATTTTACTTCCATTTATTCTGTCAAGGAGAATGACCTCTGAACTGGAATGACAGAACAAAAATCAATAATAGGGAATTGATAGCCAAGATAAATAAGGAATTAGTAAAGGCACCCAGCTTCTCTGGATGAATTCAAGTCTTCTGGCCACAATGAGTCATTTTCTTGAATCCTAGGAAGAACTGGCAGATGGGATGGTTAGTGCTGTTTGAAAGCAGGAGTCCACAGTTATATTAGAAAAAGGCAAAAGTCCTGGTTTTTAAAAAAAGGGAAGAGGATTGTAGGCCAGTGAGCTTGGGAATTCCTGGGAAAATTCTATGACAGGACATTTTAAAAAATGGAGAGCATTTAGAGAGAGAAATGATTACAAAAAAACTAGACTGGCTCAACAATAGGTCAGATCAGACTGTTCCTTTTCTGTTGGATTTTCTTGACTAGAAGATGAAGGAAATGCAGTGGATATAGTTTGCCTGGACTTCAGCAAAGATTATGTAGAGAAGATGGAGAGAGAAGGGTTAGAGGAAAATACAATCAGATGAATTCAGAACTTGTTGATGTTGGGGACTCATGATTGATTGTTTAACAATAACATGGCAACAAGGTTCTTATGCATTCTGGCCATCTGTGCCTAGTTCTGGGTTATTTGCCGTTTTCATTAGTGACTTGAATAAACGAATAGATGGTATGCTCATCAAATGTTCCAATGACAGAAATCTGGAATGAGTAGTTAATACAATGAATGAGGAGTTAGAACAGGATAGAATATTGGGCTAAGCCCAATAAAATGAAATTCAATAGGAGTAAATGCAAAGTCCTATACTTGGGCATAAAAAATCAGTTTCAGAAGTATAAGATAATAGTAATGATATGTAACAACAACATAATATGTATATAGGTAACATGTAGTAATATACTATAATGGGAGGTATATGGATAAAGACCAGTTGTTTTAATATATGAAATATACACTGAATAACATAAGATAACGATATAATATAATATAGTTAGATTATAATATACAGTAAAATAATAATGTCATGAGTAATATATGTAATAATATAACAAAATGAGAGATGTATGAAGATCAGTTGTTCTAATATATGTAACATATGCTAATAACATAAGATAACATATAATATGGTTAGAGTATAATGTCATAAAATAACAATATGTCAAGGAAAACATATGTAATAACATAATTAGATGGGAGATATAGTCAGATAACCATTGTTCCAAAAAAGATCGGGATTTTGTTGTTTTTCAGTTGTGTCCAACTCTTCATAACCCCATTTGGGGTTTTCTTGGCAGAGATACTGGAGTGATTTACCATTTTCTTTTCTACCTCATTTTACAGAAAAGGAAACTGAAGCAGTGAGGTAAGTGACTTGTCCAAGATCACACAACTAGTAAGTATCTGAGGTTGAACTTGAACTCTGGTCTTCCTGATGCCAGCCTTGGCACTCTATGCACTATGGCACTACCTAGCTGCCCAAATGTTATGAATCTACAATGTGCCAGGTACTGTGTTAAGTTCTGGGGATGCAAAAGACAGTTCCTACCCTCAGAAAGCTCATTCTCTAATAAGCTAGTAAGTGTCTGAGGCAGATCTTTCTGGCTCTAAAATCAGGGTCCCAAGAACTTCCTAACAGTTACAGTATCCACAAGTGGAATGGGCTGCCATGAGAGGCTTCGAATAACAAGGATTCCTTTTGTGTATGGGTTGGATAAAATGAGTATCAAGGTCCCTTCCAATTCCCAAATTCTGTGACTTTGTTTTGCATCTCCCCGACCTTCTAGCTTGGGAATCTCAGGATCAGTGGATTCTTCATTTTTTTACTTCCTTCTCCAACAAACAAGAAGTATAACTGAAGCCCCTCCATGAGAACTGGCAGCTAACAGCACCTAAATGCCACTGGGGCACAAGTTCAAATATGGGAATTTGAAACCACATTTAATTGGGTCCCAAGACCACACCAAGATGCTCAAGCTCTTCCCTCCATGAGTCTCTAGAAAGACTCATGGGAGTAGTACATTTGAATGCCTCTCTCCCCCCCAATCCTCTACTGTTCTAAGCCTTATGATTCACTGATGGAAATTTAAATTAAAAAATGACTCACATCCAGGACTTATTGGAGAGGGCTGGGAGTGGAGTATTCCCTTCCCTGGCCTCTTGTTGTAGATACTTAAACTGGGCAATACCCAAAGGAGAGCTTACTTGGCACAGCATGGTAGGGTCCCATTTCCAGGATCTCTTCTGTCATTAAGCTGTTCATGGTCCTGGCTGGGGAGAGTAGGTCCTCCTCTGCAGATGACAAGCTTTTACTTAGCTCTTCCTCACCAAGTGCAGTCTCAGATAATGCTTCTCTAGATGGCCTTGGAAGGTCACTCCTACAGAAAACAATTCCCCTTTCCTAATGACTCTTAGATCTTAGCAGTCTAAAGATTATTACTACAAAGTTGAGTGGACTGAAGAAGAATCAGGAAGACATGGACCCACAACCCAAGTGGGAAGAGTTAGTTTAGAAAAGGCAGGGATATCTGTCTTCTTCTGAAATAAGAGGGATGGAAAAGGGGCTGGATAAAGATACAAAGAAATTCTGAGGTAGAAATGTAAGTCGATGTAAATTGAGGCAATCTGGGATTGAGGGTCTTCTCATTAGAGTAGGAGTTGACTTCATCTTCTATCAGGAAGGCTGAAAAGTAGGGATTGAAAATTTAATAGTGGAAAAATTTTAGAACAGGCATTGTGGGGGATGTAATAGATGCTATAAAAGCAAATAAAATGATTGCTGAATCAGAAAATGAAGTTAAAAAAAAGTCAAAGGGGCTGTCCATGTATGCCTTGAGTTATAAATCCACACATTTGCCTGTCACCACTGATATATGGCAGATTATAGAAGCTTTCATTCTGCTTGAAATGAAAATCTGCCCTGGAAGAGAAGCTCAGTCTTTACTCTGGTTGCACTTTTTTTTTTTTTTTTTTTTTGGATGAAAAAGCACTTATTCAACACTCAAGCTGTGCCAGGCACAGACTGAGGTAAGGGCTGGATAATGTATACATACCCACATTCCTATGTACCAAGTTCATGAAAATTACTTCACCTGAGAAACAACCTGGGAATGGTGGGAGGAGGGGGAGTGTTCCCTGAGAACTCAAAGAAAAGCTGTGAATATACGCCTTCTTCTAGCTCTTAAGCCCCAGAAACAGGAGAAACAAAGACTGTTCCTTCAAGGAGGTGGGGAAGTGACAAGACCGAAACCTTCTGGGTGAGAAAGAGTAGAGTCAGACCTTTGACAAGGACTTTAAACTCTCAGGTTTACAAGGGACCTGTTTCAATAACTCCAGAGCATTAATCACCATTTTGGATCTTGTCCAGAGCACCACCAGAAGGATAAGCTAAACATAGATCTATAGAAGGGATTCACATTTCTAACCTTGCATGCTCTACCCAAAGACCCTACCTGACCAGGGTCCTGCTACTTCAAGCTGGATACCCTGGTGATGCAAGCACAGATTTTATATTTCCAGGCTAGACCCTGGCAACCTTGACTTAAAGATTCTCCTTGGCCAATCTTTCTCTAAGGCCATCATTGGAATCTTTGGTGCAATAAATGGAGAGACTTTTTTAGAAAAAGACTGATGTTTTCTGTCCTTAAAATGTAGTGCCCCAATACTGCCTCTTCTTTTCTAGTTGGAATGTTATTCTATCCTTATGATATTTCATTACTTTACCTTCTGCAGTATGGCCCAATACACTGCATAGATTTCCATAGAGTGTCAATCCACATAGCACGGAGTTTAGAGGTCTCTGCAGCCTGCCAAAAGAGTGAGTATGAGGAACTTTTGATTGGCTTCCCAATCTCAGCGATTTGACCCCAAAGCAGGTTAAAATCAATTCCTACTTGATCTTTTCACTCTTTGCTTCTTCTGGTCTCCCAGGTAGAGTCAACATGGTACATGGCTTAAAGGAACCCTAGATATGGGCTTAGGAAAAGTCTATAGTGACTCAGGGGCATAAGAGTGGGCTGGAAAGTGTTGCAGGCTTGCTTCTATCTTATGAATTCCCAATGGAAAGGCTATTTTATTTCCTGAGTTTTGCATTATGTGCCTGGAAATACAAGTATTTGCAAAATACTTAAGTTTTTAATAACTGATCTTAAGATATTGGATAATTAACAAGAAAGTTTTACTGTAAAGTACCTGAAAAGGCTTTAAGGGTAATGGTCAGGAGATGCTTAATACATGTTTGCTGAATTTCAAGCACACAGATTAGGTAAGAAACTAGGTGTGTTGAGCTATTGCCATCAAGTTAGACTGCAGCCTGAATATGGAGGTTTAGTTAGCTTCTACCTTTCTCTCCCAGGTATAAGAGCTTGAGTTCATCAGTGATAGCACAATTTAGAGACCTTTATCCTCTTGGATAAAATGCCGTCTGTAATTTCAGTCTGATACCTGGCTGTTCCCATCTGGCATCTACAGGCAGCTACAAACCTTTTAAAAGGATCTAGATACTTAAAAGGTGTCTGAAGGAAGAATAAAATTTAAAACAAAACATCCCAATCCCTCCAATCTCACAGGTTAGGGAATTGCTTTCATAGAAGTCATTTTATCAGAATTTTCTTCTTCCCATTTTTCATTGTAATCTCAAAGAGGTAATTACCACTCAGGGTGCCAAATTCTCTCACAGTTTGCACCTAAGGAAAGGTTTATCTTATTCTGGAAATAATGACCAGCATACAGAGTTTTCAGAATGCTTTTTTACTTTTCATAGGCTCATCAGAGCCTATGAGCATGGATTTAAAGCTAAAGAGAATGTTAGAAGCGGTCAAGTACGACCCTCTCATTTTACAGATCAGGATACTGAAACAGAGAGAATAAGCAACTTGCCCAGTTAGGAAGCATTGGGGGTAGTATCAAAAACCTGATCAGGATGGCCTCCCTGTTGAAGTCTATCCTCCACTCAGCTGTCAAATTAATCTTCCTAATGGGCAGATCTGACAATGCCATCCTCTATTTAATAAACTCCCAAGATTCCCTATATTTTCAGTTTCAAATATAAAACTTCATTTAACTTTCCAAACCTTTTGCAACATGGCACCCTCCTACCTTTCCAGTCTTCCTACACTTTATTCTTTCTCACATCCTTGATGATGCAAGGATGCTATTGCTATTCTTCAAACAATAGACTCCATCTCCAGTCATTTTTACTTACTGTCTCCCTTCTCTGGAATACTCTCACTTAATTTTCTTCAAGTACCAGATAAAATCCATCCTTTACAAGGAGTCTTTCCTCTATGTGTGTACATACATATGCATATACACATATATATAGATATATAAATTCACGTATATATATGCATATGTGTATATATTTTTCTGATTTATTCTGTATGTAACTTGTTTGTAAATAGCTTATTGTCCCCCGCATTAGACTGTGAGCTTGAGAGCAGGGATTTTTTGGGGGGAAGAGGGGGCTTTTCTTTGTATCCCAGTCTTTAGAACAATCTTGGTACATGTAGCTGTTTAATAAATGTATCATTATGCCATTATGATTTTCTAATTGGTTTTGCATGTTCTTCTATCTTTATGATATCTTATAACTTTACAGGTATGAAAACTGGGACACTGAATGATTGATCCAAGATCAGAAATAGGCAACAGCCAAGCTGGTTCTGTTGACTTCTATTCCCTGACACTTGGGTCAATTCATTTCTATAAAACCTCTTGGATATGTTTAGATTTAACAAGTGTAAGAAAAATACATCTACCAGATAATGAAAAGAAAGCTGAGACCTTCTTGCCAAGTGCCATGGATACCGATTATGCTCTTGTTCTGTAAAACAGACTTCACCTCATGGGCTTGCCTTTAATTTTTTGCTCTCGGAAGGCAGAATATATAAAGGCATTAGAGAGGAATGTGTATCCAGGGAATAAAGCAAGGAAACTGACTGAGGAAACTTTTCTGTTACTTTTAATAAGATTCCAATTGCACGGTATTTTTGTAACTCCTGTTGTTATTCAGTCATTTGGGGTTTTCTTGGTAAGGATACTAGAATGATTGGCCAGAGGACCAGCTCATTGGGCAGATGAGGAAACAGACTAATAGGATTAAGTGAATTGCCCAGGATCACACAGCTAGTAAGTATCTGGGGCCAGATTTAAACTCAGGAAGAAACGTCTTCTTGACTCCAGGCCCAGAACTTTACCACTGAGTCACCTGCATGATGAAAACATCATAGGAGGGCAATTCTTAAAAAAAAAAAAAAAAAAAAAAAAAAAAAAAAGTCTTTTAACTCACATTCAGAGTTTACTTCTAGCAAAAGGAGGCCTTAAAAATGTGAATCCTAGAAGGCCGAGTCAATACTATTCTTCCTAGCTGCTAATCAAAAGCCAATCAGAACAAACTCGTCTATGGAGCAAAATAATGAGATGATTTTACAATAGAGGTGAAAAGCCTATCGAACTAAATGATAGCTGGTTGTTCAAAAAACGAATTTAAGTTCAACTTTAAATTTAACTCAACTACTAACAAACGTAACTTAAATTTAAATGCTTCCCCCACCTGCTTCAAAGCTTCTTTGACTATTTTCAGCTTACAGTGATCTCATTCAATATAGAAAGATAATATATAAGATACACATAAATCTATCCTCTATGGAAAAATTGTTTCTGCCACTTTAGTATGTTTAATTGTATACTATATATACTATCTTGTGACCTGCATGATCTTTTCAACTCTGAGAGCTAGTAACTAGGAGAATGACTGTGTAAGCTAGCAAGGAAGGAATGGAAAGGTCCACTTTCCTAGAATTCTCTTCCCCTTTCACTTGTGCTGCCTGCATCAACACCCATGTTTCAGATACCTACTCAGAATTTGTAGTATTCAGAGAAAAGCCTCTCTTAGATCAGTCAAGCCCATGCTTTGGAGGCAGTTGAGTATCATTCTTTTAAAGTTCCATTTACTTACTGTGTGCATGTGATATCGTCCTTGGAGGTAAACCTGAAAATACATATCATTAGCTCAGAAAGTTCCCCAACTTCTTCTGATAAACACAGAAGAAAATGAGTAGGGGGCAAAAATTAAGCAAGCACCTACTGCATCTCCACCCTTCTTCAGAAAGAAAGAGAAGGTAGTATTCTGAAGTTGGAACCAATATTGCACCCACAAAAATTTCTAAAAAAGAAAAAGTTTTTTTTTAAAAAATAATTTTAAAAATCATTATAGGTTACTAGGTATTCAATACTATACTTTCATTATTTAGCAGTTTATCAACATACCACATTTTAATGGCAAAGACAATTCTGGGATTTGTTCAATAATAACAAAGATTAAATGCAAACATGTTTGTAAGAGTTTTTATCCAAGATATGGCCTTTCAAGGGAATAAAGTGATATATGAATAGAGAAGCATTTTTTTGATACAATAATGGATCTCTGGTTTGAGACAGACGTTTCATTCAATTATGGACTTGCACCTTTTGGGAAATAGTATGCTCATGGGACTGGGAATATGGCTCTTCAACTTCTTTGGCGTGGCTCCTCTTCACCTTTTTTGTTTTGAACCCCATGGGCACACTAGTGAAACCCATAGACTCCTCCCTGGAATTGTTTTTAAATGCATAAAATAAAATGGAGAGGATTACAAAAGAAATCATCTATATTAAAATATTTGTCAAAATATTAAAAGTTCATGGACTTGAGGTTAAAAACATCTGGTAAAAATGAAATGGGGTTATAGTAAGAGAAGTCTGGGATCTGATACTTATCAGCTGCATGATTATCAGCAAATAGCAACTTCTCAAGACCTCAGAATCCTCATTCATAAGGTGGAAATGGATAATCCTTGTAGTTTTTTATCATATGGAATGATTGGGAGGAGAGTATTCCATAAATCTTAAAGCATTATATAAATATTATTATCATTTTATGTTATGTGAATCAGGATGCTATGCTGAACCCAAAACACTGTTCCATTTGCACAAACTACTTGTTGATTGCTATTTCACTGCATCTCCACCTGGAAGCAAAGAATCCCCTATGAGATACAACAGGTCACTGGTGCCAAGCACCATATCTGAAAAGAACAATTAGAAGCCAAAGTTTCAAAGAAGCTTTGAAAGCTTCTGACATTTTTTTAAGATAACATCAGCATTCTCCTGCTGGCTGGAGATTCCCATGAAAACAAGGGTCAATTAATTTTCAGAAAGAAATCTTTTAAAAAAAATTTTTTAACTGAAAAACATCTTCCTTTAATTTTTATTTGTATGTGAATGTCTATGCCATAAGTTGTTGCTTCCATTTCTTCTAGGAGACTTCTTTTCATTTGACCTTAGGAATGATTTGATCCTTTTCAGTTCATATCATTTTGGTACGACAAGGGGAATTCATATATGGGCTAATTTGGCCACAAGTTCTTTGCATTTGGGGAGCCTTCTTAACCTAGAAAAGCTCAAGAAGCAGAAAATCCACATTCAAACCCTTCAATTCTCCAGTTCTCTATATTTTTAAGCATATGAAGCAAGCACTTGAACATTTTGGGGGCCAAGGACTCTATGTCTTGCCTCATTGCTTACCCTGAGAATATTTGCCAACTGTACCACTGTATAAATGGAAAGGAGCACATTGTGCTCTTGGTGGCCTGAGTAGTTTCACTGGAGTTCCTGAAATAGACTCAGAGATCTGAATGCTTTAACGTGCATGATTTTGTAGGATTCTCTGGAGTGAGAAATTGCTTCATGGTTTTAGATGATTGCCTAGGGTAACTCAAAGGAAGAATTTTTTTTTTTATTTTAAAATATTTTTCTTTACTTCCTCCTATTTACCTTATATAAAATTTAAAAATATATTTTTCATTTCCTTAATTTCCAAATATATCCCTCCTCATCCCAGAGATTCATCCCTTGTAACAAAGAGGAAGAAAGAAGGGCAGGAGTAAGAAAGGAAGAAGGAAGAGAAGACAGAGAGAAAAAGGGAGGGAGGGGCTCTGATAGTTAAGGTCGACAGTCCACACTTGAAGTCTCTCATCTCTACAAAGAGGGAAAGAGGTGGATTCTCTCCTTTCTTCTTCCCTCTTAATTTTTTTTTTAATTTTTAAACTTGCATAGATATCTTTTGTTTGAAAATCACTTACATTTCCCAACATTAGACTGCTTTCTCCCCTCCCAGAAAGCCATCCCATGAAACAGAAGATTTAAAAATGGGGGAAACAGTTCAACAAGAATTAACACAATAAAAAGTCTGACATTACTTGAAACATATTCCATACTCAAGGTCCCCCACTCTACAAAAGAGCATACCTCTTCTGTGGAGGCAAGCATGGTCATTATAGTGGCACAAGTTTCTATTAAAAATTTTTTCCCCATTTATTTTGTTGTAGTCTAAAAGCAAAAGAACTTCTTTGGGAAAAAGAACTGACTCTTAAGAGATATGGAAATAATGGGAAATTGAAATAATGTGGAATATTTCAGCAATCACTGGTTGAATTTACTTGAGAAGTATCAGTGTAATATTGACAGAGACCCAGCCTCAGCATCTCAAGATCCTACTCTGCCATATGCTGTCTGTATGATCCCAGGCTTAAGTGACTTATTTTCTCACTGTCCCAGGCAACTCTCTAAGATGGCATGGTGCCAAAGGTCACTGGTTCTGAGTGGAAAGACCTAGGTTCTGACCTAATTTCTGCCCCTTCATTTGTGAGATCTTGAAGTTAACTTCTTTGGACTTCAGTTTCTGAGAAAGTGGGTCTAAAGCTCTACTTTAAACTTAGCAAACTGGCAATGACAAAAGGTGGGAAAACTTAAGAGTTGATATTGGAAATGTAGGCATACTAAGACATAGTGGGTGGAGCTGTAAATTGGCACAACAATTATGGAATCATGCAAATAACATGGCCAAAATGTCCATTCTCTTTGACCCTGAACAGCAAGACATTATTATCAAGAACGTACTTGCTCCAAAAGAAAAGATATAAGAAGATATTTCTTCCTATTCCTTTATAGTAGATGAAATCCTAAGGGATGAAATACTACATATGACATTAGGATATTCAGTGCATTGCTTGGTTTTAATGTTTTTTGTTTTCTTCCTTTTTTCTCATTTTAGAAAAAAATATTTTGTTTTAGAGGATAGCTCTCGAATATTAATAAAAATGTTCTTTTAAAAATTAGGAACCTGGAGTAGAAGACCTTTGAGGTTCCTTCTAGATCTAATTTATGATCTATTGACTAACGTGTGAAGTTTCTGATCTGTTTTGTAGAGGGAATTTCCTCATCAGGAGTTACTAAGAAATTGTAACATCAAATTCTCTTTCAAAACATATGGAATGTTAAAAAAAAAAAAAAGTACTAAAACATTCTGTTTAGACATAATACCACCATGATGAATTGTAAAGGGCTCTGGCTCTGAAATCAGAGAATCTGGGATCATATCTGGCTTCTGATGCTCACTACTTTCATGGGCCTCAGTTTTCTCAGAAAAATGATGGAATTGGTCTCAATGGCACTGGAGGTCCCTTTTGGATCCAAAGTTTTGATCCTTTGGCACTTTTCAAACTCTTAAACCCCTTTAGCAAAGTCAATTTTTAAAAAAAAAATAATTTTATTTCAAAGTCCATTTTTTCAAAAAACTCAGGTATCAATGAGTTAATATGAAAAACAAAACAAAATAAAAAGTTAGATTGAAATGTAATATGTTTTATCATCCCTTATATGGAGAGATGATCAAAGCAATCAAAGAAACTAGTGGGGACATTTAATGAAACAAATACTTTTGTTTTTAAAATCTGTTTCCTGAAAAATAGTAGAAATACAAGGAAAGTCACAGAATGAGAATAAATTTTGAAGACAAAGGTCAAATAAAACCTTGACATAGAGAATATATATATATATATATAAAGATCAATCTATAAAGTGCTGAATGGACCAGTCATCTATAGATATGATTAAGAATCAATATAATATACAAACATTTGTACATGAAAACAAACACAAAGCAAAAACACAAAATAATTTTCAGTTATATTAAAAAAGGAGTACATTGAAGAAATAAGTTAGAATAATAAAAAGTACATCATTTCCATAAATTTTGAAAAAATAAAGAAAATAGGTTAAGACCAAATACTGGTAGGGTGATGGGCAAAGAAGCAATTCAACATTGCTGGTGACATAACCTGGTAATCTTTGTGGAATAATAACCTATGAATACTCAACAAGAATCACAAAACAACTAGGATCTGAAACTACAGTCACAAGGCTCTAAGTATCTGAGATCCGATTGGGAGCCAGAGCTTCTTATCCCTACATAAAGTACTTTATTTTTTTTTTAATTATAGTTTTTTATTTACAAGTTATATGCATGGATAATTTTACAGCATTGACAATTGCCAAACCTTTTGTTCCAATTTTTCCCCTTCTTCCCCCCATCCCCTCCCCCAGATGGAAGGTTGACCCATACATGTTAAGTATGTTAAAGTATAAATTAAATACAATATAAGTATACATGTCAAAACAATTATTTTGCTGTACAAAAAGAATAGGACTTTGAAATAGTGTACTATAATCGAAAATGCAGGTGGACAAAAATATAGGGATTATATGAATATTATGGAATATTATTGTTTGCAAGAAATGACCAGGAAGATGATTTCAGAAAGGCCTGGAGAGACTCACATGAACCGATGCCGAGTGAAATGAGCAGGACCAGGAGATCATTAAACACTCAACAACAATACTATATGATGATCAATTCTGATGGACCTGGCCATCTTCAGCAATGAAATGAACCAAATCAGTTCCAATGAAGCAGTAATGAATTGAACCAATTACATCCAGTGAAAGAACTCTGGGAGATGACTGTGAACCACTACATAGAACAGGGATTCTTAATGTCATGGACCCATTTGGCATTCTTTTTTTTTTTTTTTTTTTTTTTTATTATTATAGTAACTTTTTATTGACAGAATCCATGCCAGGGTAAATTTTTTACAACATTATCCCTTGCACTCACTTCTTTTCCGATTTTTCCCTCCCACCCTCCACCCTCTCCCCTAGATGGCAAGCAGTCCTATACATGTTAAATAAATTACAGTATATCCTAGATACAATATATGTGTGCAGATCCAAACAGTTTTCTTGTTGCACAGGGAGAATTGGATTCAGAAGTTAAAAATAACCCGGGAAGAAAAACAAAAATGCAAACAGTTTACATTCATTTCCCAGTGTTTTTTCTTTGGGTGTAGCTGCTTCTGTCCATCATTGATCAATTGAAACTGAATTAGGTCTCTTTTTCAAAGAAATACACTTCCATCAGAATACATCTTCATACAGTATCGTTGTTGAAGTGTACAATGATCTCCTGGTTCTGCTCATTTCACCCAGCATCAGTCCATGTAACTCTCTCCAAGCCTCTCTGTATTCATCCTGCTGGTCATTTCTTACAGAACAACACTATTCCATAACATTCATATACCACAATTTACCCAACCATTCTCCAATTGATGGGCATCCACTCAGTTTCCAGCTTCTAGCCACTACAAACAGGGCTGCCACAAACATTTTGGCACATATTGGTCCCTTTCCCTTCTTTAGTATCTCCTTGGGGTATAAGCCCAGTAGTAGCACTGCTGGATCAAAGGGTATGCACAGTTTGATAACTTTTTGGGCATAATTCCAGATTGCTCTCCAGAATGGTTGGATTCGTTCACAGCTCCACCAACAATGTATCAGTGTCCCAGTTTTCCCGCATCCCCTCCAACAATCATCATTTTTTCCTATCATCTTAGCCAATCTGACAAGTGTGTAGTAGTATCTCAGAGTTGTCTTAATTTGCATTTCTCTGATTAATAATGATTTGGAACACTCTTTCATATGAGTGGTAATAATTTCAATTTCATCGTCTGAAAATTGTCTGTTCATATCCTTTGACATTTATCAATTGGAGAATGGCTTGGTTTCTTATAGAGTCAATTCTCTATATATTTTGGAAATGAGGCCTTTATCAGAACCTTTAACTGTGAAGATGTTTTCCCAGTTTGTTGCTTCCCTTCTAATCTTGTTTACATTAGTTTTGTTTGTACAGAAGCTTTTTAATTTGATGTAATCAAAATTTTCTATTTTGTGATCAATAATGGTCTCTAGTTCGTCTTTAGTCACAAATTTCTTCCTCCTCCACAAGTCTGAGAGATAAACTATCCTATGTTCCTCTAATTTGTTTATAATCTTGCTCTTTATGTCTAAATCATGGACCCATTTTGATCTTATCTTGGTATACGGTGTTAAGTGTGGGTCCATGCCTAATTTCTGCCATACTAATTTCCAGTTATCCCAGCAATTTTTGTCAAATAATGAATTCTTATCCCAAAAGTTAGGATCTTTGGGTTTGTCAAACACTAAATTGCTATAGTTGACTATTCTATCTTGTGAACCTAACCTGTTCCACTGATCAACTAATCTATTTCTTAGCCAATACCAAATGGTTTTGGTAACTGCTGCTTTATAATATAGTTCATAAAGTACTTTATCTACTCCTCCTCTCCCCCATTCTTTGATTGCATAACCCTATCTTGGGAAATCTGTTTTAACAATATTCAGTAAGCTAGGATTTCATGATTCAGCCATTCTGAAAAGTAACATGGAACTATGTCCAAAGGGCTATCAAATGGTTCATACCCTCTGATCCATCAATGTCTCCCCTGGGCCTATATCCCAAAGAGATCATAAGAGAAGGAAAAGGCTATGCAAGCCTTTTTGTAGTGATAAGAAACTGGAAACCGAGGGGATGCCCATCAGTTGGAGAATGACTGAATAAGTTTTGGTATATGAAAGTTATGGAATATTATTGTTCTATAAGAAATGATCAGCAGGATGATTTCAGAAAGACCTGTAGAGACTTATATGAGCTGATGCTAAGTGAAGTGAGAACCCAGAGAACACTGTACACAGCAACACCATTATGTGATGATCAACTATAATAGAGTTCTTCTGAGCAATACAGTGATCCAAGACAATTCCAATAGACTTGGGGTGGAAAAAGCACCTTTTTTTGGTTATCGTTTGCTTTTTCTTTCTCATTTTTTCTCTTGGTCTGATTTTTCTTGAACAACATGACAAATAGGGAAATATATTTAAAAGTTTAAGAAAAAAAGTTATTTTATCTGGATGAAGAACTCCATGGTGTGGAAATTCCTTCACATTTAGAACAACTATATGTAAATTAGGGTTCATTCCCAATTGTCTGGGGACTCTGAATGAGTGATTTTCACAGGGTCCAGAATTTGAAAGCAGGTTTTTCTTACTCCAAGGTCAACCATTTCTATGCCACAGTACCTTGTAATGTTGGGAATATGTGCAAGGATAAAATTAAAAAGAAAAAGCTAAACTAATGTTCTACACTATATCAAAGCTACACTTATGATATATGTGTCAAATAGTAAAACACTATATTATAGCATGTCATGGTAAAGGAATCTAAATCAAGCTAAAGAATAGGGCAAAAATCCTGGATAGAAAAATAAATATCTACAAGAAATAATATAAAAATGGAAAAGCAGAAACGTTTGTACTGTGTTCAAGACAACAATTAGTAAGAAAATAGACATATGCATAATTTCAAATAGGTATAAGCAGATGTTAAGCATAAATTACCATAGTGCTTAAAATTGCTTTAACTTTTTAGAGATAAGGGGTGAGCCTGGGCTTGTGATTTTTTTTTTAGTATATCGAATACCCAGGTAAGGAAATTCTCCCTACGAAAGCATATCAGCATCTTTCTTTGCAATTTACAATCTAAAGACAGAGGTGTTCAGCATGGGACTGGCCACAAAGCTCCTGAATGTGACCAAAACCAGATTAAAATGTAACAAGATAAGTTAAAAATTAATAGAAAATCATATATTAACATCTGTGTTCAAAGTCAGTAAGTATTCAGCAAGGTTCTCTGTACATGGTGTAGTGTCCCCATGTCTATTTGAATTTGACAAACTGGTCTGAGATTTGTCTCAAACACCAAGTAATATGCCTGGAACCACAGGGAGATTATGTGTCTGGAACTGGAACTCGACTCCCCTCGAGTTCCCAGCCAGGTCTCCAACTATTGTACCACAATGCCTCCCCATCTTCCAATTTTTTAAAAACTGTAAAATCTGACTAAATACAAAATAACTTTTAAATAGTAATATACTAACAACACATCAAAAATACTTAACTAAAGGTTGTTATAGCCTTTGAATTTGAGCTATGTACACACACTTTAAAGCCAACTTTCACCTTTGATCTTGATAGGAAGCTAACTGACAAGTATGGTTAGAAACTATTCTTCACATTCCTAACATCTGTACAGACCTTGAGCTAACAAATGAGAAGAGTTGACAGATTCTGGATCTATCAGAACAGCGTGTGGAGTATTCACCACCAGATCACACATTCTGAGTTCTTTTATTTTTTGATACTGTATTCAATGAAATGTTTGCAGGTTTTTTTTCCTTTTGAATTGGTCAAAGCTAAGTCACTTTCTATTGCTACATTCCAAAGGCCTTCTTTAGTAAAGTTTTATGCTCTTCTAAAGAGCCAGAACATGTTAGGGTTACACAAAGTTAAAGGACTTGTTCTTCCTTTCTATCAGTTGTTCAATGAGCAAAGTCAGAAAGACTTGGGTTCCACTATAGCCTCAGACACTTCTTAGCTGTTGGACCCTGGTCAAACACTTGACTTGGCCTCAGTTTTCTCATCTGTAAAATTGGGTTAATAATAACATCTACCTCCTAGGACTGGTTGTGAGGATAAAAAAAAAAAAAAATGTGGTACAGGTTGCAAACCTTAGATTACTACATAAATGCTAGTTATTAATATTTGTAAAGTACGGGCTAATTCCCTGGAGGGCTTCAGGGTCAGCCAGAGTCAGGATAAATCGAAGTCCTTGGTCTTTAGGGGGAAAAGGGAAGGAGGCAGGCAAGCTGCCACACAGCTTGCCAAAGACCTATCATGGATTCTGGAATCCGGAGTCTCCAGCCTCTTTCCTCCTTGTTCTGTTGCCAAGTGACTCTGGCTTTCCCCCTCCCCCCCTTCGCCCTCCAATCCTTGCCTACGATTATCTCAACACCAAACATTCAGCAAGCACCAATGGTGAG